>NC_091793.1:19307727-19610757 GCF_041296235.1 Equus asinus | reverse complement strand
CAGGGACAGAGGCCCTTCCTTGGAGTTCGCCTGCAGGGCTCCTTGTCGCCCTCCACCCAGCACCTGGCGGAGGAAGCCTGACTCCTCCTTCACTCCCTCCTCCGTGAGGTCCAAGAGCTTGAGGAAGCGCGAGTCGTTGTACTCGAAGCGGCGCCCGAAGGTCAGGGAGGCGATCACGTTGCTCACCGCTTTATTCAGGAGGTCGTCGGGGCTAAAGGGTCTTCCTAGAAGGGGACGGTGTAGGTCACGGGGTCGCCTCCAGCTCCTCTTCCCCAGCCTCCATCCCTGTCTCCTGGCCCTCAGCCCAGCACTCACCGGCCTGGTCGGCGAAGGCGGCACAGAGGTACGAGGCCTCCTCGGTCACCCACTGCTCCAGGGACTTCTTGCCCAGGCCGAAGTTGCGCAGGGTGGACAGGGAGAAGCGTCGCTGCTCCCGCCACGCGCGCCCGTACCGTGCCAGGATCACCCCTGGGGGCGGGGCGGGCACGGGCGTGGCTCGGCTGTGACCTCGCCCCGCCTCTGCGCGCACACCTTGCTCACAGGCTCGCACGCCCTTCCGTCTAAGCCGGCGTCCCGCCCCGGCCCCGCCCCGGCCGGCGGAGCTCCGCTCCCTGTTCTGCTCCCTCTAAGCTGGTTCTCAGTCCCACCATCCCCGCCCCCTCTGACACCCGCTTCTGGCGAGCACAGGTCACCCTCTACTCCCTCACATCCTCGCCTGCTCCTTACAGGCCCCGCCCCTTACCCTGCGCCCACTGCCACGCCCCCTGCTTCGCCTACACTAACCTCTTTCTGCACGAGTAACACCACCAAGTCCTGCCCACTTTACACCATCTTCCGCCTGGGGACACGTCCAACCCTCGGCCCGGAGACATCGTTCGCCAGCCCTCCCCACTCAGGGCAAGTCTTGTCCCCAACCTTACCTCTAGCCTCTGACCGCCTTCCAGTTCAAGGGAGCTCTCGGCCCGCCCCCAGCCCCGCCCACACTGACTCCTCCTCCTCATTCCCGCCTCTCAGACGTCCCCTACCAGCTCCGGGTGGCGTGTGTTCCGCCCACTCCCTCTAAGGCCCCTCCCTCCGCCCGCTCACAGGCACCCCCCTACCCTGGTCGCAGGCTCCTTCCTCCACCTGCCGCCCCTTCCAGTACGCTGACTCTTCCCTGCACCGCAGATCTCCCCCTACAGCCCCCCGACGCAGCTTGGCCCAGCCGAGTCACGGGTCACTGTGGGCACAGTCCCCTCTGGGCCGCGGTCCCCCCTTGTCCGCTTGCCTTCTGCGTGTGGCCCGTAGCCCAGGTGCTCATAGACGACCGCAGGTGGGCGGTCGGAGGTGTCCTCGCCGCGGTGCACCAGCGCCTCGCGCATGGCCGCCAGCCCGTTGAGCACGACCACGGGCGTCCAGGCCAGCTGCAGGCTGAACACGTCCCCGAAGCGGCGCCGCAGCTGCAGGCCAGGAGTTAAGGCGTTCGACAAGCCCCACCCTCGCCAGGCTCCTGGCCACAGTCTCCTGGTCCTAGCCTTCAGGGACCCCTGGGCCGCCAGACGTGGAAATTGGGGAGTGGGGGAATGGAAGGACTTTATCCGGCTTGGTGACACTGGGGGTCACAACTTGTATGGTTGAGGACCTCACGTTGAATAAGACCACCCAGGTATCACTTTGCAGAGGTCACCAACATTGTCAGTAAGCCAAATTAGCATTCCATTTTACAGGCGACAAAACAGGTTCAGGGAGGTGAGCAGGGAGGCCCAAGATCTCACAGCAGCAACAGATTTGAACCTGGTCACTGTCCCCTGCCAACCTCGATTTCCTGATTTCAGTGGGGCTCATGCCCAGCCTCCTCTCTCCAATCTCAGGAGCTTTCCTCCTGATGTCCTCAGAAGGGACTCAGGCTCACAGAACTTATGCTCGGTCCCACTGCATCCTGAACCTTCTGCCAAGGCCCACCCTCTCCAGGCCTTTGCCCTCTCTGACCTTTGATGGGTAAATTCAAACTGTCCCCCAGGCCCTGCCCAGCTGCCCTCCCCCAGGAGGCCTCTCACACCTGCCTCCTCCTTTCCACCAGCTCCTTGTCCAGCCTGTGGCTTCACCACCACCCACTGTCTGCTGCTATGTGGGGCCCCCAGGACCTCTGCTGCTCCCTCCCCCACGTTCCTCACCCGAGTAAAGCTGCAAACCGTGTCCTGGAAGTCCACCTGTAGCAGGTTGCCCAGCCCAGGCAGGGGCATGGGGCCTGGGGGGTAGCGGGGGGCCCAGCGTTGGCGCCGGTGCATCAGGTCCACCAGGAGCAGGAAGATGGCCACGGCCACAGCCAGCGGCCCCAGTGTCTCCCCGGTCAGCAGTCCCATGGCTGCCTCAGTGCACACTGCGCTCCTCTGGACACACTGGGGCCCCTCACCACACCAGGCACCAGGACCAGACCTGGCAGGGCTCTCTCACCCACTCTGAAGGTTTGATGAGCCTGGGCCCTTTTATAAAGGGGGCTGAGACTGGCCTTTGTCCTCTGCTCTGAGCCTGCCTGTTGGCGTGACTGTGCTGCCAGAGGGTGCAGGGAGGGGACAGCGAAGGTCAGTGCAGGGGTGGCGCAGAACTCCTGACCCTGCTGCCCTCTGCAGGTGCTTATCCAGGGTGGGCGTGGGAGGCAGACAATATGTCCCCACCCCCAGCTTGACTCCCAGCATTGTGCTGGCTCCCAGGGAGAACCCGGGGTCTTTGGACTTGATCCTGCCACCCACCTGCCACATTAGCCTCACCCTCCCTAATGGGGTCACAGCCTCGTCCCGAGAACACATCCTCACCTCCCTGTATCTCACCTGCCTCCTCCCGAGTGACCTTCAACTCTGAGCTTTGTCACTGGCATTTGCTGTAGGGAGGTCACGTGATCAGAGGGACCTTGGGTGGGGGCAAGGGATAAAGTTCTCTGTGTCCCTCACTTCACACTGTGACACTCAATGTACACACAGACACAGATCACACACTCACAAACCACTCACACAATCAGATGTTACCCACTCACATACTGACACATAGGACCTGCACACACAGTTACACACCCACAAAATAACAGACACACACACATTAATACTTGCACCACTGACACACACACATACACACACACACACAGAGCACCTGTTCTCATTGGTGGTCTGTACCCGACCCCCACCTCAAGGCAGCTGGCAGGGATGCTGAGGACCCTCACCTGGCTGCGGGCTGGCTCAGCTTCCGCTGTTTCCCCGTGGTTGTGAGCATCACATGACTGACTCTGGGGGTGGGGAGGCAGCAGCGTTGTTTTCAGAGCTCCCTACTCACCCAAGCAGCCAGTTCAGAGGACAGGAGACCCTTCCTAAGTGGGTTACAAACTGGTCCTTGACCTCCCAGCTCTTGAGGCCACCCAGGTGATGAATCTCCTCAAGCCTCTGTCCACTTTCCTGACTCAGAGAAATGCGGGGTGATCCCTTGCTCTTCTTGACTGAGCTGCCAGGAAGCTCAGCATACCAGGGTGTCCTAGCATAGGATGTCACCCTGTCCCCAGAGGAGTGGGCCTGCTTCTTCCTCAGTATAGTTTGTCCTTGAACATCAGCTGCTGAAACTTTCTGGAAAGACAAGGGGATAGAAAGCAAGTGGGGCGGATGTAATTTCTTTACACCCTCACAGGCCTGCTGAGGACCACACTGAATGGATTCCAGGGCCTCCCCTTAGCCAGCCACCTCCCTCTCCCTGGGCCAGGTCCCCCTGCTCCAGCCCCATCCCTTCCCACTCTGGCTCTGTGGTCCCTCAAGGAAAGATGCGAACCCCAGCACCACCCTGCCCCTTTGTGTGCCACCTCGTGGCTGGAACTGTGGCTCCCAGGCCCTCCCTATTGCTCAGCCTCTCGCCCCCTCCAAGCAGGGGGGTGACCACACGATGCCAGGGCAGGGCTGCTGCCCACCGGCCTCTGTACCCTCCTTCATCAACAGGAAGAGGGGTGGGATTTGAGGCTGAGTTTTTAAATCAGTGAAGCTGATGGGAACTCTGAAGCCAAAACCCACTCAGATGGGAAGGGGCAGGAGCCCAGAGGGTAGGGGAGGGGCATTTCCTGGGAGGGGTCTGGCCCCCTCCCCCATCCCAGGGGTAGTGAGTTCTCATCCTGGAACCAGCTGGAGAATTCTCTCCCCCAGATGGAGCAGGGCCTGCAGGAGGCACTCCTCACGCCTGTGTCCCACTAGCTCTCTCCCTCCCTCACCCCTAACAGCTTCTTCCCAGGGAGCCTCTGGACATCCCCCACCCAGAGATGGCTCCCCGGGGGGCAGGGGCCTCTTGCTATTGGCTTTCGACCTTTACAGTTCCTGCTTGGCCTGTGACAGCTGCTCCTCCCCTTCTGAATGCCCGCAGCCCCACTCTCCTGCAGGGCCCAGGGCCAGAGGGTGTAGCGGGCTGGGGCCCAGTGGGCCTTCCTCAGTTTACCTCGTTTTCCCTGCATCTTGCCTTGCTCAGGCCTTGGACTGTGTTCCAGCCCCGCTGGACGTCCCACGTGCTGGGTGCTGGTGGGGCACTCGCAGCCTGGCGGGGACACAATGGTGTGCCCCTGCTCCAAGGTGCTCATGCCAAGAGGAGGAGCAGGAAGGCAGAGAGCTGACAGGCCAGGCCAGCAGTGTGGGGACTGCTCTGAGGGTCGTGGCGACACTGCCCCAGGCTGCAGCAGGACTCTCTGGGAAGCCTACCTGGAGGACTTTGACTGACTTGGCACCACATTTGAAGGTGACCTGGCAGTGGGACCAAAGGGCCACAGCAGAGTCCTGTGCATGGGGGTGAGGGGCAGCGGGAGGAGGCAGCTTTGCAAGTCTGGCTGAGGACTGGACTGTGGGGAGCTGGGGTCCCTGGGCCTCCAGGAGGCAGGGAGATCATTTTTGACATCAAAACAGACCAGAAGGAAGACCCATGGGCACTGTGGGGCCTTCCTGGATTCAGCCTGTGGCCTCTCATTGGCCTCAGTTGAGTGTCCTGTCCTGTGGGCAGCACCTCTCTACCCAGGACTGTCAGAGAATCAGGTGGTGTTGGCAGGGGAGGGGGGGAGGCAGGATGGTGTGAGTGTTGGTCACACAGTGGCTCTGGATAAAGTGTCTTTATCTACCCTTTGTTTTGGATGTGTCACGCCCTCCCAAGCAGTTACCCTAATGTGGACATGAAGGGCAGGGACCGACATGCCTGTAATTCAGGCAGCGCCCCCCGACACTAGAGGCCTGTGGTCCAGGACGCCGCAGCCTTGAGGAAACCTCATGAGTACAATGAGCACATGGAACAACTGTGAGGCCAACAGCCTTTGCAATCATTGTGCAATAGCAGCTCCCATTGATCAGGCACTCGTGTGCCAGGCACTGCTGCTCACTCTGCGTGTCCCCCCACAGCCCTGGAAGGCAGGTGGCTTTATGGTCCCCAAGGCATGGAGGAGACTGGGTCTCAGGGGTCACGTCAGGAGGTCAAAGTCACAGAGGAGTAGTTGGGCCATTTCAAAACGCAGGCTCTGAGCTACTGCTGTCCGTGTAAGTTACTGAGATTTATCGTCTCAGAAACACACTCAGCCCGCCCTCCCGGGGCTTGTGCCCTGGTGAAGCTGCTGGGCTGGAGGGGTGAGCGCCCCCAGGGTCCACCCGTGTCACAGATGTTCACCCGCGCCCGGAAGGGTCCTCTGGACACTGCGACCTGGGACTTAGGATCCAGGGGAGACGTCAGCACGCTGGGGAACTACGAAGCGCCTGGCCCTGTTCCCCAAGCACGGAACCGTGGCCCTGGGTCCCCAACGCGATGCAGGGAAAACCCCGGGCGAGCGCCCTAGAATCAGGTAGGGAGCTGCAGCCCAGCCCGGGCGCTGGTAAACTTGGTGGCATTTTGCTCGCCATGCCCCTCCCCCAGAGGCATGGAGCGCCCTGGGGAAACCCCCATTCCGGCTCCTCCCTGGGGACAGAGATAGAGCGGAAGCCGAGCGCAGCTTGCAGCCCGGGCCTGGCCGCCCCGCCTGACTCCGTGCGGACCCGCCCTCGCAGCGCAGGATCCAGGCGGAGGCGCCGGCGGGGCGGCCGCGGCTGCAGTTCCTCAGGCGGGCGCCGGGGGGCGCCGGGGGCCGCGGCCGAGGAGGGAACGGGGGCGGGAGGGCGCTGGGCAGGGCCCGCCTCCCCGAGCTGGTTAATGGGTCCTGCGCTCGGGCTTGGCAGGATGAAAAGGTTCTGGGGACCCGCCGCACAACAATGTGAATCTACTGGACGCTACTGAACTGTCCACTTACTGTGTAACATGCTAAATTTTATATGTTTTTAACCAGGATTTTAAAGTTATTTAAAAAAATACATCTCCTCTACACTCCTGTTAGAATGGTCAAAATCCAGGACACTGAGAACACCTAACAATGAGGACGTGGAGCAACAGGAAGTGTCATACACCGCCTTTGAGAACGCAAAACGGTATAGCCCTCTGGAGTCGGTTTGGCGGTTCCTTACAAACTCGACGCTGTCACCACGTGACCCAGCAACCAGGCTCCTTGATGTTCACTCAAAGGAGCTCAGAACTTATGTCCACAGAAAACCTGCACAGGGATGTTGACAGCAGCTGTGTTCATAATCACCAGACCTCGGAAGCAACTAAGACGCCTTTCAGGAGGTGAATGGATAAACTGTGGCACATCCGACAATGGACTATTCTTCAGGGTCCAAAAGAAATGAGACATCAATCCATGAAAATGTGTGGATGAAGTTTAAATTCCTATCACCAGGTGACAGGAGGCAATCTGGAAAGGCTACATACTGTATGATTCCACCTATATGACCTTCTAGAAAAGGCAGAACTATAGAGACAGAAAACAGATCAGAAGTTGCCTTGGGCTGGGGGAAGGAACAGGCGGAACATAGCTGATGTTTAGACAGTGAAACTTCTCTGTAGGATCCTATATTGGTGGAAATATGTCCGTATACATTTGTCCAAACTCATAGAATGTACAACAGCAAGAGTGAGCCCCAGTGTAAGCTATGGACTCTGGGTGACAATGATGTGGGAATGTGGGTTCCTGCCTGCCCTCTACACCTGCTCAAAGGGTTTCCCCTCTTTGCGTCAGACCCACCCCTACCAACCTCCCAAATGCCCTGACCTACCCCGCCTCCAGGTCCACACAATGACCCCCCTTCCTGCTGTGGACTGGTCCCATCCCCGTGCCCTGTCACTGCTCACATGGTTCCACCCACGTTGGGTACAGGACGGATCCTCACTGGCACCCACACTCCTCCTGCCCCAGCCTTGGTACAGACTCCTTCCTCTATGCCTTGTGCCCACTATTCGCTAGCCATTCTCCCTGCCTCACAGTTGACACCCGCGCAGGTTAGGCCAGGTAGCATCTCAGGTCACTACGGGCCCAGCCCTGGCAAGAATGAGTCTGAGGAAGGCCTTGCTTTGGGTTCCGCCCTCAGCCCACGTGTGGGAACCAAAGAGCAGTGGGCAAGTCCTTACTACCGTACGCTAGTGCATGGGCACAGCCATCAGCCCGTTGAGCACAACCACGGGCATCCAGGGCAGCTGCAGACTGAACACGTTCCCGAAGTGGCGTGGGAGCTGCAGGCCAAGGGTCCAGGGCATTGGTCAAGCCTGGCCCCCACCAGGCTGCCGGCCACAGTCTCCTGACGCTAGCACTGGGGGACTCCTCTGCCTCCAGAAGCGTGGGAGTGCAGTGACTGTAACTGCCCTTGTTTTCCTGCGGGTCACATCTTCTGCGGTCAGAGGACCTCACATTGGGTCAGACCACCCAGCTATAACTTTGCAAGTTACCAAAAGTGTCAGTGGGCCAAGTTAGCCTCCCATTGTACAGATCAAGAAACTGAGGTTCAGAGAGGTGAGCAGTGAGGCCCAAGGTCTCACAGCAGCAAAAGATTTGAACCTGGTCACTGTCCCCTCTCAACCTCTATTTTCTGATTTCAGTGGGGCTCATGACCAGCCTCCTCTCCCCCAATGTCAGGCCCTTTCCTCCTGATGTCCTCAGAAGGGACTCAGGCTCACAGAACTGAAGCTCTGTCCCACTGCATCCCGAACCCTCTGCCAAGGCCCACCCCCTCCAGGCCTTTGCCCTCTCTGACCTTTGATGGGAAATTCAAACTGTCCCCCAGGCCCTGCCCAGCTGCCCTCCCCCAGGAGGCCTCTCACACCTGCCTCCTCCTTTCCACCGGCTCCTTGTCCAGCCTGTGGCTTCACCACCACCCACTGTCAGCTTCTAGGTGGCGTCCCCAGGACCCCTGTGCCCACCTCCCACCTTCCTCACCCGAGTAAAGCTGCAAAGCGAGTCCTGGAGGTCCACCTGCAGCAGGTTGCCCAGCCCAGGCAGGGGCATGGGGCCGGGGGGCAGCAGGGGGCCCAGCGTTGGCGCCGGTGCATCAGGTCCACCAGGAGCAGGAAGATGGCCACGGCCACGGCCAGGGGCCCCAGTGTCTCCCCGGTCAGCAGCCCCATGGCTGCCTCAGTGCACACTGCGCTCGTCTGGACACACTGGGGCCCCTCACCACACCAGGCACCAGGACCAGGCCAGACAGGACACTGTCACCAACCCTGAGGGCTCGACCAGCCTGGGCCCTCTTTAAAAAGGGAGCTGGCGCCAGCCCTTGCGCACTGCCCTGAAGCAGCACGTTGGGATGACTCTCCTGCCCCAGTACACAGTTGTATATTCTAGTTGTGAGTGTCATTAAGTTTTGTGAGGATATTGAATTAGGTGACATGCAGTCTTCGTCCAGCAACGCCAATGTGAGGGACAGTTTCCATCAACTGCCTTTCTCTTGTGTATGGGCCATATTTCTTGTTCTGTTGCATGTCTTGTAGTTTCTTATTGAAAAATGGACATTTCAAATAAGATACTGTGGCAACTCCGGAAGCAGATTCTCAGTGCTCCTCAGGGTTTGTGTTGTCCTTGTGTCTTGTAGATGTTTCTTTGCTGAGTGACTTTTCTGAACTAATTCTATGAAGTCCCTAGTCCTTGTTGTATGTGGCCACTGAAGTCTCTACTCAATTAGCTTGCTGGTCAGCTAATGATGGGTTAGAGATTTCCTTAAATGTCTGGAGCCAATAACTCTCCCAGTCTTTGCTGCACAGAGGTGCTCCCTGTGTGGGTTGGGATGTAATTTCAACACTCAGCCGGGCACTGGATTAACAGTTTACAACTTTCCCTCTGCCTTTACTTCCTGTTTGCACAGAACCTCAAAGTCAGTCAGAGGAGAGAGCTAGGGGCCCTGTGAGGTCTTTCCTGAGCCTGCACACAGTCGCACACGTGCATGGCCTCTTAGATCCCAGGAATGTGACAGAGCTCTTCAAAGCCCCTGTGGACACCACACAATCCAGCTTCTCCTTGTAAACTTTGTGGTCAGTGTCTCATTTGCTCCAACTGTTAACCTTTGCCTCAGGCAGCGTGCATTTTCAACAGTGGCCTCTGATTACTTCCAACAAACTCTCCTGAGGAAAAGGCTGCTTGCCCTAGGGCAGCTCTCAGGGCAAATGCAGACATGCCAGCATGTGAGGTCCACCAGGGAACCTCCCAGCCAGCTAAAATAATGACAATTCTTTGGGAATGAGGCTTTGAAAATGCGGGATGCCCTGTGCTCCCTCAGGAGGCCTCCCCGGGAGTGTGGGTGGTTCTTTTCAGGGCCACTGCTGAGCTGGAAAGTGGTGGATAGGACCAGGGAAGTGGAAATGCCACAGAGATTGCTGTTCATTCTGAGATTCAGCCATTTGTCATCCAAAAAAAAAAATGCTCCTGAGTAGTCACGAGCTTTTGGTTAATTTCCAGACTTCTGAAAAAGTGTTGGATCATTTTGCCAGTTTCTCATTGCTCTTCAGGAGTGGCCAATTTTCAGAGCTCTGCCATTTTTGCTGATATCACTGAACTCCTGAGGGGTGTTTATGAGACCTTCGATGTCTTAAAATGTCTCCACTCATACTGGAGTAACAGTCAGCTGGCTATAGTATTCTAGATGGGAAATAAATATCGTGTAGAATTTTAAAGACTTTTTTCATTGGCTTCTACCTCAAGGGTTGGTGTTGAGAAGACTGAGGCCTCTGGAATTCCTGAAACTGAGATGTCTGTATTCTTTACAACTCCACAAGTCTTTAGGTTCTTGTTATTGTCCTCCTGCAAAGGCAAGAGAGACCGCCCGCTCAAAGATTGATTTGGATGTTGACTGATCACACCAGGAGGGTATAAAGCTTTACTACTTGCATCATTGAGGCCTCAGGGCAGAGCAGGACCGGCCTGTCAGGCAGGACCAAAATGGCTTGAAAGAGCCAGAACAGGAGACTGGCCTGGATATTTAATGTGGTTTGGTGACAGGCTGCGGTGAGGCCTCACTTGTAGGGTAGTGGCTTGCTTGTATGGATCTCTAGTAGAAAGCAAAGGAGAGAGCACCAGGGGTGTTTTATCAACTGGTCCAGATGTGAGGGACAGGGGACGACACAGAGGTGATGCTGAATGGTGTCAGAAGTCAAATATCAAAAAAAGGAATCACATCCCTCAGAGTGGAGAAGAAGCCAGACAGGCAGATGCCCTGACTTCCCGGATGAGCCTCCCCTGCCTCCTGCTTCCTTCCTGCTTGGCAGAAACTTGAGGCCACTTCCCTTGGACTGGGGGAATTCCTAGCCTTTTATCAATGCTGACCTGATCCCCTGCCATCAGGGACCCCTGGCCCTGGGGAAAGGTCCTCCCTGCAAGGGACCCACCGGGCCTGCCTGCTGTGCTTTTCAGAAGCCTCTGAGGTCGAGAGCTAGGAGGAAAGGCCCGTGGGTAGGGTCCTCCAGCTCCTGAGGAACGTGTGGCTGGGCTGGTTCCCAGCCTCTGACATCCCCAAGACTGAGAACCACGAATGACAAAGTATCAATAAATCCACAGAGTTGCTGCTTCTGCAGACTCATCTGCCTCCTCTCGGGGGCCTCATGTCTTCACAAACCCAGTGTGATCCCGTCCACACTCCCTGTCCTGACAAGCTGCAGAAACGCCTCCTGCTGCCACCAAGCCCTGACACAACAGTGGACACTCTGGAGAGGCTGAAGAGGCCCCGCTGGCTTTCTGACTCAGTGCCAAGGGACACATCAAGTTCCCTGAGAGCTGGGAGCTCCCTGTCATGAGGGCGCCTGGAAGACGCTGGTGGACCCCTGCCAGAAATGCTGTTGGGTGGGGTCCTC
The DNA here is from genome assembly GCF_041296235.1 of Equus asinus. Classification (NCBI taxonomy): domain Eukaryota; kingdom Metazoa; phylum Chordata; class Mammalia; order Perissodactyla; family Equidae; genus Equus; species Equus asinus. The sequence goes on along the minus strand of NC_091793.1, from coordinate 19,599,591 downwards.
TGGCAACAGAGGCCTGGAGGGGCTGCTTCAGCCCTGTCGGTGGTCCCCAAGCTGTTACCTAAATGCACCGGGGGGTCTACCCAAGACTCAGGTAAGCAGACAGTCATTAGAAACCCATGGGCACTGCACATGTGCTCGGTCCAGAGCCAGTCAATTGTGTGGGTGGAGACAGGTGGAGGATGGCAGTCCCCACCCTTGGCCAGGGCTCCAGGATAGCAAGGTCATGGCTCCAGAGTCAGAGCAGGAAGACAGGACCCAGCAGCCATCTGGTGGACCATCTCTTTGGCTGAAGGGGAAACAGAGGCCCAGGGCAGAGTGTTGTGGCAGAGCAAGGACGAGAGCCAAGGTGCCCCCCTCCAAGATCCTCATGCGACATCTCTTCCCCTGGTCATCCCATTGTCACATGGGTCCAAGGTTGACAACTGTCCCCTGGGCATGCCTGCAGTCCACAGGGCTCATTCTCTGCCCCTGACCAAGCCTCCTGAGATCCTGCCCTGACCCAGCCACTCAGAGGATGGAGCCATGGGTTGCTGTCCAGGCGAGTGTCCTCCTCCAGCTCCAGCCTGTCTGGGAGGCAGCCCTACTGGACAGGGGCCTGGAGACGAGCATCCCCAAGGGGCTGGGAAAAGGGGACCATCCTATCTTGGGGTGAATGAGAGGGTCAAGGAGGTGCACACCTCTGGACTGCCATCTGGATTCCCAAGGAGGGCTCTGGAAGCTGAAGAACTGAGCCTGGGTGTTAACCTAACACATCCCTTCCCGTCCACCCCTGAGCTCCCCAGCTATTGGGGTGTTGTAGATGAAGTGGGCAGCAGACTTGATGGTATTGGCTGAGCTGCTGGCCCGTTGTGGGGTGGGTGGAGTTGGGCCTGGTACATGGGCATCCAGGCTGAGTGAGTCCTTTGCAGTAAAGGGTAAAGTCAGCAGGTTTGGAGGGTTCCAATCCTGTGCCCTGTAAAGCAGTGACTGGCCCTTGATCAGCTCCTCGGAGATGACCTTCATGCTCTGGGAAATGCTGCTGGATAACCACATCTTTGTTGTCGTGGAACCTCAGGCCACAGCGGATCATTCATGGTGTCAATGTGACATGTGGTGGGGACCTTACAGCTCCCTGTATGACTTTGGCCTCTGGAGGGGCTGGAGACTGAGTTACTCCTGTCAGCTACACAGGCGCTCCACGCCTGTGACACCAACTCCAATAAAATCTCTGGATGCCAAGGTTGTGCTTCCCTGACTGACAATATTCTGTGCTTGTGTCACTCATTGTTGCTGGGGAATTAAGCACTGTCCCTATATCTCCCTTGGAAGAGGACACTGGAACCCTGAGCCAGGCTCTCCCATCTGTCTGTCTGTGTATCCTCTGTGTCTTTTACCCTTGCTGATTTAATCTGTATCTTTTCACTGTAAGACCCCATAGCTGCTACAGATGGAAAACCCGTGTCTCCCCTAAATTCATAGGGTGAAACCTAATCCCCAGTTTGATGGTATTGGTTAGGGGAGCCTCTGAGAGCTAATTCGATCATGAAGATGCAGCCCTCATGAATGGGATTGGTGTACCTATGAAAGAGAACCCAGAGAGATCCCTTGACCCTTCCACTAGGTGAGGACACAGTGAAAAGGTGACCATCTATGATCAAGAAAGCGGGCCCTCAGCAGACCCCAACTCTGCCAGCGCCGTGATCTTGGACTTGCTGGACTCCAGAGCTGTGAGGAATAGATGTTTCCTGTTTATAACCCACTCATCCTAAGGCATTTTGTTCTAGCGTCCCAAACTGAGTAGACAGTACCCATGAACGTAACAGCATTTCTGAAACCTGTGAGCCCTCCAGCAAATGAAAGAGCCGAGCATGGTCTTGGGGACTGCTGACACAGATGGCTACCAAAGTGGCATTCAGCAGAATAACCCCGACCCACTGAAACGTGGAGAATGCATAGTCCGGGAAAAGGAAGAATGGGGGCTGTTGGTTGACGAACCTTCAATCCTAAGTGGCTACAGCATCACTCGGGGTGCGAAGCAGCAGCTGCGCTGTGGTCAGTTACTGGGGGTAAAAGTCACCCATGGGATTTGGAAATGATAGAGCTCACTTCTGAGGGACTGGCTCACTGGATATGTGAAGGTAAAAAAAAAAAAAAAAAAAAAAAAAAAACCAGGAAAAAGGCTAGGCTAATATGCAATCCTGTGGTTATTGCTCTATGTAATTACCTAAAATAAAATAAAGGAGAGGGTGGGGCTAGCTGCTGACACGGCACCAAGCTGGGGATTTTGCCTGGTCCGAGTTATGGTCACGTGTGTCAGGGATGCTCCCAAAGGGAAGAATTAAGCTGGGACAACAGAAGCCACCTCCATGACCTCTGGTCACTAAGAATGCAGTCCAAGTGGGGGTAGGGGAACATTAAGAAACTACTGAGGGGCTGGCCCTGTGGCTGAGTGGTTAAGTTCACGCGCTCCGCTGCAGGTGGCCCAGTGTTTTGTTCGTTCGAATCCTGGGTGCGGACATGGCACTGCTCATCAAACCATGCTGAGGCAGCGTCCCACATGCCACAACTAGAAGGACCCACAACGAAGAATATACAACTATGTACCAGGGGGCTTTGGGGAGAAAAAGGAAAAAAATAAAATCTTTAAAAAAAAAGAAAGAAACTACCAAAAACTTTTCTTTAACCTGAGAAGGGGGATTATTCTTCCCTCCTAAATGCCATGTGGACCTTCCCAGAAGAAGGGGCTGACATGCTGCCTGTGCATGCAAGCCGTGCCGGATCAGCTGGACAGTGATCAGGATAGTCGTCCACCACAGCCTAGAAATTAAACTGGAAAATTCACAAATATGTGGAAATTAAACAGCATACTCTTAAACTACCTGTGGGGCAAAGAAGAAATCATGAGAGAAAGTAGAAAATAGCTTGAGATGAATGAAAACAACAGCACAATATACCAAAACCCATGCATTCCAGCAAAAGTCATGTGCAGAGGCAAGTCTCTAACTGTAAATGCTTACACTGAAACAGATCTCAGGAGCCAGCCTCATGGCTGAGCGGTTAAGTTCACGCATTCTGCTTCGGCGGCCCAGGGTTTCAAAGGTTCAGATCCTGGGCGCGGACCTAGCACTGTTCATCAAGCCATCTGGGGCGGCGTCCCACATAACACAACTAGAAGGACCTACGGCTAGAATACACAACTACTTACTGGGGGGGCTGTGGGGAGAAGAAGAAGAAAAATAAAAGATTGGCAACAGATGTTAGCTCAGGGGAAATCTTTAAAAAAACGAAAACAGAACTCAAACTAACTACCCAACTCTACACCTTAAAGAACCAGAAAAAGAAGAGCAAAGCAAACCCAACGCGAGCAGAAAGAAGGAAATAATAGAGAGCAGAGATAAATGAAAAAGGGGCTAGATCAATAACAGAGAAAATCAGTTAAAAGCAAAAGTTGGTTCTTCAAAAAGATCAACAAAGCTGAGAAACGTGTAGCTAGGTGGACTAAGAAAAAAAGAGAAATTAAAGAAGACACAAGGAAATGGAAAGACATCCTACGTTCATGGATGGAACACTGAATATTGGAACAACGTCAAGACTCCTCGAAGTGTCTACAGGTTTAATATAATCCATATCAAAACCCCAATGACTTTTTGGCAGAGATAGAAAAATCAATCTTGAAATTCATATGGAATCTCAAGGGACTCCAAATAGACAAAACAATCTTGAAAAACAAGAATAAAACTCATACTTCCTGATTTCAAACTTACTACAAAGCTACCGTAATCAACACACTGTGGTAACAGCATAAAGACAGAGCCATAGACCAACGGAAGAGAACAGGAAGCCCAGAAACAGACCCTCAAATAGAGTCCAATAATTTCAACACAGGTGCCAAGACCATTCAATGGGCAAAGGACAGTCTCTTAAGCAAATGTTGCTGGGAAATCTGGATATCTTAATGTGAAAGAGTGAAATTAGACCCTCACCTACCACTACATACAAAAACTAATTCATTTGGATCAAAGACTTAAATATAAGAGCTAAAACTACAAAATTCTCAGAAGAAAATACAGGAGAAACTGTTCTCAACATTGAACTTGGTAGTGACTTCTTGGCTATGACGCCAAAGACACGAGAAACAAAAGAAAAAATAGACAAATTGGACGTCAGGAAAATTTCAAAATGTTGTGCATCAAAGGGTGCTATCAACCACCTAAAAAGGCAACCTACAGACTGGGAGAAAATACCTGCAAATCACATACAGTCACACATCGCTTAACGACGGGAACATGCTCTAAGACATGTGTCGTCAGGCAATTTCATTCTTGCGTGAACATCATAGAGTGTACTTACACAAAAATAGATGGCGTAGCCTACTACACACATAGGCTGTATGGTACTAATTTGCGAGACCACCGTCCTACATGCGGTCTGTTGGTGAGCGACACATCATTATGTGGCTCATGACTGTATCTGATAAGGGATTAATATCTAGAATATACAGAGAACTCCTAAAATTCAAAACAACAACAATAACAAGAAAACACTCAACTCAACTTTATCATGGGCAAAGGACTTGAATAGACATTTCTACAAAGAAGATATACAAATGGACAATAAGGGCATGAAAAGATGCTCAACATCACTCACTTTTCGGGAAGCGCAAATCGAAAGCACAATGAGATACCAGCTCACACCCATGGGATGGCACTATCACAATAAGAGAAAACAGGAAGTGTTGGAAAGGATGTGGAGAAGCGGAACCCTTGGGCACTCCTGGTGGGAATGCAAAATGGCGCAGCTGCTGTGGGAAACAGTCTGGTGGTTTTATATCCAAAATCAAGAGCAGAGTCTCAAAGAGATATTTGTACCCCATGTTCACAGCAGCATTATTCACAGTAGCTCAAAGAGAGAAGCAACCCAAGTGTCCATCAACGGACGAAGGGACAAGCAAACGTGGTCTATATGTACAATGGAATATTATTCAGCCTAAAAAAGGAGGGACATGCTGAGATGTCACAATATAGACGAACCTTGAGGACATCATACTAAGTGAAATGAGCCAGTCACAAAAGACAAAGACCTATGATACTACTTACATGAGGTCCCTAGAGTAGTCGAATTCATAGAAACAGGAAGAACGTCAGCTGCCAGGGGCTGTGGGGAGGGGGCATGGGGAGTTATTGTCTAACGGGGACAAGAATCACTTTTGCAAGATGAAAAGAGTTCTGGGATGGATGGTGTGATGGTTGCACAATGATATGGGAACTCAATCACATTGAACTGTACAGTCAAAAATGAGATGGTACATATTGTGCTGTGTGCATCCACCCCCCCACCCCCCAACACACACAAAATGGAGAGACTCAAACAAATACGACCATTTTCCTGTAGGAGCCAAAAACTGGAGTGGGGGCCTGTGCAGTGAAAAGTTTACTCAGTAGGTTTGGGGTTTCCAATCTCTGCACCTTCCAGAAAAATCCCCTTTGCCCATGGGGTGTCCTGCGTGACAAGAGTGTCTCTGTACCTGTGGCCCTGGGTCACACCACACAGTTTATGACAGCAACGTGATTGATGGTGGGACCTCGGGCCACACTGTTTGACCTTGAGAGAGGCTGGAGACTGAGTAATGGAGCTGAGCTATGCGGCTCTCCCAGTCTAAGTGAGTGATCCTGACAAAATCTCTGGACACCCTGTGCTTCCCTGGTGAGCAAACTCTCTGCTTGTGTCACACATCACTGCTGGGAGAACTGAGCACTGTCTGCACGAATCCTCAGAGAGACTGCTGGAAGCTTGTGTCCACTTTTCCTGAACTCCACCTATGTGCCTTTGACCACTGCTGATTCTGTCTGGATCCTTTCTCTGGAAAGACCATAACTGTGAGTATAACAGCTGTTCTGACTCCCGTGAGTCCTTGCAGTGAATCCCTGAACCTGAGGGTGCTCACCCAGCCCGGGATTGGGCTGATTCCATCAGAAGCCCATTGACACTCCTCCCGCCCCCGACACCCAGGAGTCAAGATTTACATGGACTTAGTCACCAACCAGGGCAGCCACTGTTGGGTCCTCATGGGTAACGAGCGGGTAAGCTGTCACTTTCTGAGTCTCAGGATACCCATCTCTGAAATAGGGTCAAATGCCAGGTGAGCCTGGATCAAGGAGGGGTAGAAACTGGCCCTGGGGAGGCTGCTGAGGCTGCATCTCTGCCAGAGGCTGCTCAGGGGCTCAGGTGGGACTCAAGCCAGGTTGGAGCCATCAGACTGCTTTATTGGACATCAGGGCCCCCAGGAAGGAGCTGTTTGGGGGCTTGGTGCACCCTCTAGCGGGGCACAGCACAGAGCTGGTAGGGGGACGGGGTCATTATGGAGCGAAAGACACCGTGGTCGCTGGGGCGGGGCTGCCCAGCGGGCACCGAGAAGCTGAAGCGCTGCAGGAGGCAGGTGAAGAAGAGGAAGAGCTCCATGCGGGCCAGGGGCTCCCCGAGGCACGAGCGGCGGCCTGTGGGTGGGGATGGGGGTCAGCGAGCCTGGGGGCCTGGGCTCCACGCCTCCAAGACTCCCCAGGAGGGGCAGCGAGCCGGGCTCCCCACAGGCACCTGCTGAGAAGGGCATGAAGGCCTCCTGCTTGACGAAGTGGCCCTGGGCGTCCAGGAAGTGCTCGGGGTGGAAGCGGAAGGGCTTCTTCCAGACGGTCTCGTCCTTCAGCACCGATGACAGGTTGGGGATGAGCATGGTCCCCTGGCAGGAGATGCCTGGCATGAGTGTGGTCTGGCCTAGATGACTCCCTGACCCCTGCCACCAAACACACATGGGCCACACCGTCTGCCTGGCACACACGGGCAATCAAATCAATCTCAACTCAAGAAGCTTCCCAGCACCCTCCCTGTCCCCATGGCAGGGCCACTTGACCCGTTACCCATGGGAATGGTCACTGCCACCTGTCCCTGAATGCAGGGCTCCTCTGACACACTGGGGCACATTTTAGTTTTTCTTACTGCCCTGCCCGCCAGACTGGGGGGTTTGACGGACAGGGCCGGGCCCACATCTGCCTCATCCCCACAGCCCCCAAGGCTGGACAGTTGGTGTCTGTGGAAATGAGAATTAGGTGGATTGGATTCCAGGCCTGGCCCCACCTGGCATGGCCATCCTGGACAACGACGGGGCACGTGGAGCTGAGCTGGGCTGAGGAGGGCCGCAGGCCTACCTTGGGGATGAGGAAGCCCTGCACTTCAACGTCACGGGATGTCATGTGGGGCACGCCCAGTGGGACAATGTCTGCAAAGCGCTGCACCTCGTGGACCACGGCCATGGTGAAGGGCATGTGGGCCTGGTCCCCCATCTCTGGTCGCCGCGTCTGCCCTATCACCTCATCGATCTCCTGTTGGACACGACCTGCACAGACAAGCGTCCCCACAGTCGTCAGAACCCAGGGGGCTGCACCCCACCCTCCTCCTGTCTCCTGTGCAGGGGCTGTGCTCACGTGGAGGAGAAGGTCACTCTGACCTCTAAGCCAGGGCCCAGCCTCTGCTCAGAGCTCCCAGTGGTGAAACCAAGCTCAGGGCCCCCGGCTTGTCCCTCTCCTCTCTGTCCCGTCCCACCGGGCCCCCAGGCTGGGCTCACGCTGCACATCCGGGTGCAGGATCATGAGCAGGAGGGCCCAGGCCAGCGTGGTCGAGGTGGTCACCATCCCCGCAGAGAACAGGTCAGCCATCACCAGGCGCAGGTTGTCATCATTGAAGCTGCTCTCTGGGTTCCCCTTGGCCTGGGGCCATGCAGAGAGGGTGGGCTCAGGGGAAGGGAGAGAAAGCCCCTCAGTGGCCTCCCACTCTGCACCCATCAGCCTGGGTGCCTTATCACTGGGTGATACACAGGCCTCACCTTGTCTGGTCTCCCCTCATGGGGCCCTCAACCTACACTCCTGGCCCTGGGGGCTCACCTTCTGCACCTCGTCCAGGAAGGCATCAGTCAGGTCTCGAGGGGGCTGGGTCCGGTCCCGGGTCATCCTGTGCTCAGCAACCAGCTCATCCAGCTGGGCCATGAAGGCCCTCTGCCCAGGAAAGACCTTGGCGACCAGCCCCGGGATGTGCAGGAGCACAGGGATCGCATTCAGCACCTGTGTGGGCCATTGATGAGGGACCCTGAGTCCTCCCTGTGCTCAGGTGTTCACCTGGATCAGTCCAGTGCCAGCCACCTTCAGGATGTCCCCACCATTAACCTGGTTCCTCCGTAAGTTCAGCCCTCCACCCTCTCTCCTGGCCTGGGCCACAGCAGGATAAATCTAACATCTACATCTCAAGGGTTCCAGAGGCTTCCAATGAAGGAGGTAGAGGTTCCTTAGCTCCCTCCTGGGCCCGCTGACCCGACACCCCTCTGTACAAATCCTACTCCGCGGCGGCCCAGGGCGGAGGCCCCTCCACGGAGCTCGCCTGCAGAACTCCTTGGCCCCCTCCAGCCCGCACCTCGGGCAAAAAGCCTGCCGCCTCTTTCAGAAAGTCCTCCATTAGCTCCAGTATCTTGAGGAAGCGCGGGTCGTTGTACTCGAAGCGGCGCCCGAAGGTCAGGGAGGCGATCACGTTGCTCACTGCTTTATTCAGGAGGGCGTTGGGGCTAAAGGGTCGTCCTGGGAGGGGACGGTGCAGGTCAGGGGGTCGCCTCCAGCTCCTCCTCCCCAGCCTCCACCCCTGTCTCCTGTCCCTCAGCCCAGCACTCACCGGCCTGGTCGGCGAAGGCGGCACAGAGGTACGAGGCCTCCTCGGTCACCCACTGCTCCAGGGACTTCTTGCCCAGGCCGAAGTTGCGCAGGGTGGACACGGAGAAGCGTCGCTGCTCCCGCCAAGCGCGCCCGTACCGTGCCAGGATCACCCCTGGGGGAGGGGCGGGCACGGGGCGTGGCTCGGCTGTGTCCTGGCCCCGCCTCTGCGCGAACCACCTGCTCTCGGCTGGCCAGCCCTCCCCCCAGCTCCTGGTCCCGTCCCGGCCCCGCCCCCGGCGATACACACGCAGCCACGCCCCTTTGACTGAAGACCACGCACTCTGCCCTTGCTCACAGTCCAGCGCCTGTTCGTCAGCTCTAACCTCGTTCTCAGTCCCAACAAATCTCTCCCAGTCTTCCCGCGCAGCTGGCGGAGGACAGGTCCGCCGTCTGTCCGCCCACATTTCTCCCCAGCTCTCCCCACTGGGGGCAGGTTCGGGCCCACTCTTGGCTCTGCCCGTCATAACACCCTTGTGTTTCTGGGACGGTCCCAGCCCGCCCCCTACCCGCCCACCCTGACTCATTCCCGCACCTCGGACATGCCCTTCCTGGTTCAGTGGCCAGATTCCGGCCCACTCCCTGTAAGGCCCCGCCCTCCGCCCGCCCACACCCGCCTCCCCACCTTGGGCACAGGCTCTTTCCTCCACCTGCCGCCCCTCCAAATTCGCTGGCTCTTCCCTGCACAGCAGCTCCCCCACCCTGCCTCCAATTGGCTCTGCCGGGTCTCGGGTCACTGTGGTCCAGTCCCCGCTGGGTCGCGGTCCCCCCTCTTCCGCTTGCCTTCCGCGTGCGGCTGCAAGCCCAGGTGCTCCATGATCGGCACAGGTGGGCGGTCGGAGGTGTCTTCGCTGCGGTTCACCAGCGCCTCGCGAATGGCCGCCAGCCCGTTGAGCACGACCACGGGCGTCCAGGCCAGCTGCAGGCTGAACACGTCCCCGAAGCGGCGGCGCAGCTGCAGGCCAGGGTCAAGGGCGTTAGACAAGCCCTGCCCCACCCCACATGCCTGACCCAATCTCCTGGCTCTAGACCCGGGATACCCCTGGGCCACCAGCAGCGAGTGAGTGCAAGGAATTATATAGCCTCCTGATGCTAGGGTCACAACCTGTATGGTTGATGACCTCACGTTGGATCAGATCACACAGCTGTAACTTTGCAAAGGTCACTCATATTGTCAGTAGGCCAAGTTAGCATCCCATTTTACAGGTGAAGAAACTGAGGTTCAGAGAGGTGAGTAATGAGGCCCAAGGTCTCACAGCAGCAAAAGATTTGAACCTGGTCACTGTCCCCTGTCAACCTCCATTTCCTGATTTCAGTGGGGCTCATGACCAGAGTCCTGTCCCCCAACCTCAGGACCTGTCTTCCTTATGTCATCAGAAGGGACTCAGGCTCACAGAACTGAAGCTCTGTCCCACTGCATCCCGAACCCTCTGCTAAGTCCCACCCCCCCCCCCCCCAGGCCTTTGCCCTCTCTGACCTTTGATGGGAAATTCAAACCATCCCCCAGGCCCTGGCCAGCTGCCCTCCCCCAGGAGGCCTCTCACACCTGCCTCCTCCTTTCCACCAGCTCCTAGTCCAGCCTGTGGCATCACCCCCACCCACTGTCTGCTGACATGTATGGTCCTCAGCACCTCTGTGGCCACCTCCCACCTTCCTCACCTGAGTAAAGCTGCAAATCGAGTCCTGGAGGTCCACCTGCAGCAGGTTGCCCAGCCCAGGCAGGGGCATGGGGCCTGGGGGGTAGCGGGGGGCCCAGCGTTGGCGCCGGTGCATCAGGTCCACCAGGAGCAGGAAGATGGCCACGGCCACAGCCACAGGCCCCAGTTTATCCCAGGTCAGCAGCCCCATGGCTGCCTCAGTGCACACTGGGCTCCTCTGGACACACTGGCGCCCCTCACCACACCACGCACCAGGACCAGACCTGGCAGGGCTCTCTCACCCACTCTGAGGGTTTGATGAGCCTGGGCCCTTTATAAAGGAGCTGAGACTGGCCTTTGTCCTCTGCTTTGAGCCTGCCTGTTGGCGTGACTGTGCTGCCAGAGGGTGCAGGGAGGGGACAGCGAAGGTCAGTGCAGGGGTGGCACAGAACTCCTGACCCTGCTGCCCTCTGCAGGTGCTTACCCTGGCTGGGGAAGGAAAAAAGCGAAGTCCCCAACCCCAGCCTGACTGCCAGCATTGTGCAGGCTCCCAGGAAGAACCCCGGGGTCTTTGGACTTGATCCTGTCACTCACCTTTCACCTTAGCCTCACCCTCCCTAATGGGGTCACAGTCTCATCCCCAGAACACATCCTCACCTCCCCGTATCTCACCTGCCTCCTCCCCAGTGACCTTCACCCCCCAGGTCTGTACCGGCCCTGTTTGTGGGGAGGTCACAGGATCAGAGGGACACCAGGGGGTTTGGGGGGGAATGAACATCTCCTTGTCCTTCACTTCACACTAGTACACTCAACACACACAGACACAGACCACACACTCGCAAAACACTCACACATTCAGACACTACCCACATGCTCACAAACTGACACACAGCACAGGCACACACACATTACACACCAACAGAGCCACAGACCCACACGTATTAATACATGCACCACTTATACACACACACAGGCAGACCAAGCATCAGGGCAACCAGTGCTCATTGGTTGCCAGGACCCAACCCCCTGTTCTTGCCGCCCCGGAGGCGGCTGGCAGGGATGCTGCAGACCCTCACATGGCTTTCTGCTGGCTCAGCTTCCTCTGCTGCTGCTTTCTCAGGGCCATTCAGGTTGAGTCTGGAGCAGAGGCAGCAGGGCTATTTTCAAAGCTCCCTGGTCACCCAACAAGCCAGTTCGATGGCCGGGACACCTTCTCTTAAGTTTCTAACAAATTGGTCCTTGACCTCCCAGCTCTTGAGGCCACCCAAGTGGTGAAGCTCCTCCTGCCTGTGCCCACTTTCCTGACTCACAGAAACGTGGAGTGGGCACTCGCCCTTCTAGACTGAGCTGCCAGGGCGCTCAGGGTACCAGGGAGGCTTAGCATAGGATGTGTGGCTGTCCCCAGAGGAGTGGGCCTGCTTCCTCCTCCTCAGTATCATTTGTCCTTGAATATCAGCTACTCAGACTCTTTCTGGAAAGACAAGAGGATGAAAAGCAAGTGGGGCAGATGCAATTTCTTTATACCTCACAGGCCTGCTGAGGACCACATGAGTGGATTCCAGGGCCTCCCCTTAGCCAGCTTCCTCCCTCTCCCTGGGCCAGGTCCCCCTGCTCCAGCCCCATCCCTTCCCACCCTGACTCTGTGGTCCCTCAAGGAAAGATGCGAACCCCAGCACCACCCCGCACCAGTGTATGCCGCCTCCAGGCTGGAACTGTGCCTCCCAGGTCCTCTCTCTTGCTCATCCTCTCGCCCCCTCCAAGCAGACGGGTGACCACACCATGCCAGGGCAGGGCCGCTGCCGACGGGCCTCAGCACAGTCGTTCTTCAAATAGAAAAGAGGTGGGATTTGAGGCTGAGTTTTTAAATCAGTGAAGCTGATGGGAACTCTGAGGCCAAAACCCACTCAGATGGGAAGGGGCAGGAGCCCAGAGTGTGGGGGTGGAGCATATCCTGGGAGGGGTCAGGCCCCCTTCCCCATCCCAGGGGTATGTGAGGCCAGCTCTCATCCTGGAACCACCTGGAGAATTCTCTCCCCCAGATGAAGCAGGGCCTGCAGGGGGCACTCCTCACCCCCCCTCCCCCCCCCCCCCCCCCCCGCCGTGTCCCCTAGATCCCTCCCTCCCTCCCTCCCCAACAGTAAGAGGACCTGCTTCTTCCCAGGGAGCCTCTGGACATCCCCTACTCAGAAATGGCCACCCAGAGATAGCTCCCCGGAGCCGGGGCCTCTTGCTGTTGGCTTTCAACGTTTGCAGTGCCTGCTGGGCCGCGAGAGCTGCTCCTCCCCTTCTGAATGCCCGCAGCCCCACTCTCCTGCAGGGCCCAGGGCCAGAGGGTGTAGCCTGCTGGGGCCCTGTGGGCCTTCCTCAGTTTACCCACATTCCCTGCAACTTGCCTTACTCAGGCCTTGGACTGTGTTCCAGCCCCGCTGGACGTCCCATGTGCTGGGTGCCCCTGGGACACTCGCAGCCTGGTGGGGAGACGATGATGGGCCCCTGGTCCAAGGTGCTCATGCCAAGAGGAAGAGCAGGAAGGCAGAGAGCTGACAGGCCTGGCCAGCAGTGCGGGGACTGCTCTGAGGGTCGTGGGGACACTGCCCCAGGCTGGAGCAGGACTTTCTGGGAAGGCTTCCTGGAGGACTTTGACTGGCTTGGCACTGCATCCAAGATGATGTGGCAGCAGGACCACAGGGCCACCACAGCGTCCTGTGCAGGGGTTGAGGGGCCACAGGAGGAGGCAGCTTTGCAAGTCTGGCTGAGGACTGGACTACTCGCAGCTGGGGTCTGTGGGCCTCCAGGAGGCAGGGAGCCAAGCGTTGAGGCCACCCTACAGTTCGGGAGGGCAAGACCCTTGGACATCCAAGGTACTTTCCAGATCCAGCCTGTGGCCTCTCATTGGCCTCAGTTGAATGTCCTGTCCTGTGGGCAGCACCTCTCTACCCAGGACTCTCAGAGAATCAGGATGGTGCTGGGGAGGTGGGGGCAGGATGGTGTGAGTGTTGGTCACACAGTGGCCCTGGACAAACTGTCTTTATCCACCCTTTGTTTTGCCAGGCACTGCTGCTCACTCTGCGTGTCCTCCCACAGCCCTGTGAGGCAGGTGGCCTTATGGTCCCCAAGGCATGGAGGAGATTGAGTCTCAGGGATCATGTCAGGAGGTCAAAGTCACAGAGCAGCATTTGGGGCCATCTCAACACGCCTGCTCTACCTCAACATAGTAAAGGCCATATGTGACAAACCCACAGCCAAGATCATAGTCAGCAGTTAAACTGAGAGCTGTTCCTCTGAGAACAGGAATAAGACAAGGCTGCCCGGTCTTTCTGCTCTTCCTCACCACAGTCCTGGATGTTTGAGCCAGAGCAGTTAAGCAAGGAAAGGAAATAAAAGGGATCCAGATTGGAAAGGAAGAAGTAAAATTGTCACTATTTGTGGATGACACGATTCTACACATAGAAACTGTAAAGAATTCACCAGAACTATTGAAAATAATCAACGAATATAGTAAAGTTGCAGAGGACAAAATCAACATACAAAAATCAGTTGCATTTCTATATACTAATAAGAAACTAGGAGAAAGAGAAGTCAAGAATACAATTGTACTCATAATCGCAACAAAAAGGATAAAATACCAAGGAATAAATTTAACCAAGGAGGTGAAAGACCTATACACTGAAAACTATAAGACATTATTGAAAGAAATCAAAGAACCTGAAGAAATGGAAGGATATTTCATGCTCATGGATTGAAAGAAAAAACATAGTTAAAAAGTCCTTACTAACTAAAGCTATCTACAGATTCAACGCAATCCCAATCAGAATCCCGATGATATTCTTCACAGAAAGAGAACAAAGAATCCTAAAGTTTATACGGGGCCACAAAAGACCCTGAAAAGTCAAAGCAATCCTGAGAAGAAAGAATAAAGTTAGAGGTATCTCACTAACTGAATTCAAAATACACTACAAAGCTACAGTAATCAAAACAGCATGGTACTGGCAGAAAAACAGACACACAGATCAAAGGAACAGAACTGAGAGCCTAGAAATAAAACCACACATCTACGGACAGCTAATCGTTGACAAAGGAGCCGAGAACACACAGTGGAGAAAGGAAAGTCTCTTCAATAAATGGTGTTGGGAAAACTGGACAGTCACATGTAACAGAATGAAAGGAGACCATTAGCTTACACATACACGAAAATTAACACAAAATGGATTACAGACTTGAATGTCAGGCGTGAAACCGTAAAACTCCTAGGAGAAAATATAAGGAGTATGCTCTTTGACATCGGTCTTACAGTATGTTTTCAAACACCATGTCTACTCAGGCAAGGGAAACAAAAGAAAAAATAAACAAGTGGGACTACATCAGACTAAAAAGCTTCTGTACAGCAAAGGAAACCATCAGCAAAATGAAAAGACAACCCGCCAACTGGGAAAAAATACTTGCAAGTCGTATATCCAACAAGGCGTTAATTTCCAAAATATACAAAGAACTCAAACAACTCAACAACAAAAAGTGAATAACCCCATCCAAAAATGTGCAGAGGACATGAACAGACGTTTTTTCCAAAGAAGACATACAGATGGCCAACAGGCACATGAAAAGATGTTGAACATCATTAATCATTAGGGAAATGCAAATCAAAACTACAATGAGATATGACCTCACACCCACCAGAATGGCTATAATCACCGAGAGAAGAAATAACAAGTGTTGGAGAGGATGTGGAGAAAAGGGAACCCTCATACACTGCTGGTGGGAATGCAAACTGGTGCAGCCACTATGGAAAACAGTATGGAGATTCCTCAAAAAATTAAAAATAGAACTACCATATGATCTGGCTATTCCACTGCTGGGTATTTATCCAAAGAACATGAAATCAATGATTCCAACAGATATATGCACCCCCATGTTCACTACAGCATTATGCACAATAGCCAAGACATGGAAGCAAGCTAAGTGCCCATCAACGGATGATTGGATAAAGATGTGGTGTATATATACGATGGAATACTACTCAGCCATAAAAATGACAAAATTGTCCCATTTGCAACAACATGCATGGACTTTGACGGAATTATGCTAAGTGAAATAAGTCAGATAGAGAAAGACAAACGCTGTATGATTTCACTCATATGTGGAAGATAAACAAACACAAAGATAAAGAGAACAGATTGGTGGTTACCAGAGGGAAAGGGGGAAGAGAGGAGGGCAAAAGGGACAAAGGCACATATATGTATAGTGAGGGCTGAAAACTAGACTACTGGTGGTGAACACCATGCAGTCTATACAGAAACTGAAATATAATAATGTACAGTTGAAATTTACACAATGTTATAAGCCAATATGACCTCAATAAAACAACTTTTTAAAAATACTTTGAAAAAAAAGGCAGGCTCTGAGCTACTGCTTTAAGTGTAAGTTACTGAGATTCATTGTTTTGGAAACACACTCAGCCCGGCCGCCCTGGGCTTCTGCTCTGGTGAAGCTGCTGGGGTAGAGGGCTGAGCGCCCCGAGGGACCACGCGTGTCACAGGGGTTCACCAAGCACGGAAGGGTCCCCTGGACACTGTGACCTGGGACTTAGAATCCAAGGGTGACGTCAGCAAGATGGCAGAACAGGAAGCGCTCCACCCAGGAAGCCAAGGCGGAGCAAACCCTGGGTGAGCGCCCTAGAATCAGGTAGGGAGCTGCAGCCCAGCCCGGGCGCTGGGAAAGTCGGGGGCATTTTGCTGGCCTTGCCCCTCCCCCCGCGGCATGCAGCGCCCTGGGGAAACCCCCATTCCCGCCCCTCCCTGGGGACAGAGATAGAGCGGAAGCCGAGCGCAGCTTGCGGGCCCCGGGCCTGGCCGCCCCGCCTGACTCCGTGCGGACCCGCCCTCGCAGCGCAGGATCCAGGCGGAGGCGCCGGCGGGGCGGCCGCGGCTGCAGTTCCGCAGGCGGGCGCCGGGGGGCGCCGGGGGGCGCGGCCGAGGAGGGAACGGGGGCGGGAGGGCGCTGGGCAGGGCCCGCCTCCCCGAGCTGGTTAATGGGTCCCGGGCTCGGGCTTGGCGGGATGAAAAGGTTCTGGAGACCCGCCGCGCAACAATGTGAACCTACTGGACGCTACTGAACTGTCCACCTACTGAATAACATGCTAAATTTTATATGTTTTTAACCAGGATTTTAAAGTTATTAAAAAAAATACATCTCCTCTACACTCCTGTTAGAATGGTCAAAATCCAGCACACTGAGAACACCTAACAATGAGGACGTGGAGCAACAGGAAGTGTCATACATCGCCTGTGAGAACGCAAACCCGCACAGCCCTCTGGAGTCGGTTTGGCGGTTCCTTACAAACTCGACGCTCTCACCACGTGACCCGGCAACCAGGCTCCTTGATGTTGACTCAAAGGAGCTCAGAACTTCTGTCCACAGAAAACCTGCACACGGATGTTGACAGCAGCTTTGTTCATATTCGCCAGACCTCGGAAGCAACCAAGACGCGTTTCAGGAGGTGAATGGATAAACTGTGGCACATCCGACAATGGACTATTCTTCAGGGTCCAAAAGAAATGAGACATCAAGCCTTGAAAATGTGTGGATGAAAGTTAAATTCCTATTACCAAGTGAAAGAAGGCAATCTGAAAGGCTACATACTGTATGATTCCACCTATATCACCTTCTAGAAAAGGCAAAACTATGGAGACAGAGAAAACATCAGTGCTTGTCGGGGGCTGGGGGAGGGAATAGGCGGAATGTAGAGGGTTTTTGGGAAGTGAAACTTCTCTGTAGGATCCTGTCCTGGTGGATATATGTCTGTATAGATTAATCCAAACCCATAGAATGTGCACCAGCAAGAGTGAGCCCTAATGTAAATTATGGACTCTGGGTGATAATAATATGTGAATGTGGGTCTCGGCCCTGTCCCCCACCCCCGCCCCCGATCTCACAGTCCTGTCCCTTTGACACAGGAATGCCCTCTACACCTTCTAGGACAGTCCTGCCTCTTGGGGTTAGGCCCATGCACTGCCAACCTCCCACCCCCCATGCCTCCTTTTCTGACGCCCCCAATCCCACCCACTTTGACCTTCCTATAGTGGAGAAGTCCTGACCCCAGCCCCTGTCATTTCTAACACAATCCTGCCCCCTTTCCCTGCTGGCCTGGTCCTCTGACGGCCCACACTCCTCCTGCCCCAGCCCTGATACGGGCTCCTTCCTCTGTGCCCTGGGTCCACCATTCCCTAGCCATTGTCTCTGTCCATGTGTGACACTCATGTGGGTTAGGCCTGGTCTGGTCTTTGGGCAGTGGGGGCCCAGCCCTCATTGGGACACAGTCTGCCCCTCCTCTGTTTGCCTCTGGCACGACCCCAACCCGAGTGTGAGATCCAAACACCAGTGGGCAAGTCCTCACTACGCTACACCAGCGCCTGAGCACAGCTGCCAGACGCTGTGCATGACCATGGGCCTCAAGCCAGCTGCAGCTCCCTGTCTCCTGTGCTAGACTTGGGGGCTACCTGGGCCCCCAGAAGTGGGGGCGCTGGACTTTATCAGGCCTCATGACCCTGGGGACCACATCCTCTATGGTCGAGGACCTCACGTTGGATCAGACCACCCAACTATGAATTTGCAGAAATCACCAAAATTTTCAGAAGGCCCAATTAGCATCCCACTTTACAGATGAAGAAACTGAGGTTCACTGAGGTCAGGAGTGATGCCCAAGGTCTCACAGCAGCAAAACACCAGAACTTGGTCACTGTCCCCTCTCAGCCTTGATTTCCTGATTATAAAGGGGCTCATGACCAGACTCCTCTCCCCAATCTCAGGAACTTTCCTCCTGATGTCCTCAGAAGGGACTCAGGCTCAAAGAACTGAAGCTCTGTCCCACTGCATCCCGAACCTTCTGCCAAGTCCCACCCCCTCCAGGCCTTTGCCCTCTCTGACCTTTGATGGGAAATTCAAACTGTCCCCCAGGCCCTGCCCAGCTGCCCTCCCCCAGGAGGCCTCTCACACCTGCCTCCTCCTTTCCACCAGCTCCTTGTCCAGCCTGTGGCTTCACCACAACCCAGTGTTGGCTGCTATGTGGGGTCCCCAGGACCTCTGCTGCTCCCTCCCCCACGTTCCTCACCCGAGTAAAGCTGCAAACCAAGTCCTGGAAGTCCACCTGCAGCAGGTTGCCCAGCCCAGGCAGGGGGATGGGGCCTGGGGGGTAGCGGGGGGCCCAGCGTTGGCGCCGGTGCATCAGGTCCACCAGGAGCAGGGATGGCCACGGCCACGGCCAGGGCCCCGGTATGTCCCAGGCCAGCAGCCGCATGGCTGCCTCAGTGCACACTGGGCTCCTCTGGACACACTGGGGCCCCTTACCACACCAGGCACCAGGACCAGGCCAAGCAGGGGTCTCTCACCAATCCTGAGGGCTCGACCAATAAGGGCCCTCTTTATAAAGGAGCTGAGACTGGCCTTTACCCTCTGCCCTGAGCCAAACCTTTGGGATGACTGTGCCGCCAGAGGGTGCAGGAGGGGCCACGAAGGTCAGGGCACGGGTGGCACAGAAGGCCTGACCCTCCCCCATCTCCTGCTGCTTACCCTATGTGGAGTGTGAGAAAAGGCAAGTTTCCACCTTCAGATGACCGCCCCATCATGGTACCGACTCCGAGGAAAGAGCAGGGGTCTTTGGACTTGACCTTGCCACCCACCTGTCACTTTAGGCTCACACTCCCCAGTGTAGTCACAACCTCCACCCCAGAACACATCCTTGCCTTCCTATATCTCACCTGCCTCCTCCTGAGAGGCCTTCCCCTGGGAGGTCGTTGGCACTTGCCTGATGATGAGAGGAACCATGCCGGCAGGGAGTGACAGGGAGACAGAGGGGGTGGCATTCTCCATTTGTCCTTCACCTCACCCCGCACACTTGACACACACAGACACAGACACAACTAATCACACACAAACCACTCATCCTTTCCCAAACTCTTACCCTCACCCTCACACATGCACACACACACACACACACACACACACACAGAAACACCACACAGAGATCTGCACACCCACAAAGCCACCCACACTCGGAAAACGCTCATGTGAACATACAAACTCACACTTGTACTCAAGGTGCACAGATTCTCTAACACACACACACACACACACACAGAGGCAGACCCAGCGCCAAGCGCCCTGGTTGTCATCGATGCCCCTGGGGCCTGCCGGGACCTCTTCTGGTAGAGGCTGCCCTGAGGCTCAGGGTCCTCACCCGACTTGCAGCACAGCCCAGATTCCCAGACTCTGGTGTAGCCGGGGCAAGTTTAAATCTGGGTGTCAGGGGGCAAAAAGGCTCTTCTCTGAGCTCTCTGTTTACCTTGATGGACGATTGCTGGAGACTGGAAGCCCTTCCCAAGCTTGTCACATCCTCCAGGCACTTCCTAAAGGATGTTGTCATCCACAGCTTTGTGGCCTCTGTGGTTTCTGATGAGAAATCTGCAGTTAATGTTATTGGATTGGATAACATTGGATCCAATGGATCATTGCTCATGACAAGGTGTGTCTCGCTTGTTCCTTGCTGCTTTCAAAATTCTTTGTCTTTGGTGGTTTTCTTCTGTTGTGTGACAGTGAAGATCTCTGATTTCATCCTACTTGGGGTTCACTGAGTTTCTTGGATGCGTAGATTAATATTTTTCATCAGATTTTTGGAGTATTCAGTTTACAATATTACTTCCAATATTCCTTCTAGTCCATTATCTCTTCTTCTGCTGGGACTCCTATTATGCATATGCGGTCTGCTTCATGCTGTCCCACAGTTTTCTGAATCTCTGCTCATTGTTCCTCGTTCTAGAGTCTGTTCCTCAGCCTGGATCGGCTCAGCTGAGCTGTCCTCATGTTCACTGATTCTTCTTCTGCCTGTTCACATCTGCTCTTGAGTTCCTGTAGTGACCTTTTATTTCAGTTATTGTACTTTTCAACTGCAGAATTTCTACCAGGCTCCTTTTTTTTCCCCTCCCCAAAGCCCCAGTACACAATTGTATATCCTAGTTGTAAGTGATTTTAGCTTTTCTATGCTTACACTGCCACAGCATGACTGAGGAGCGGTGTGTAGGTTTGCACCCAGGATCCGAACTGGTGAACCCCAAGCCACCGAAGCAGAGTGCGTGAACCTACCACTCAGCCATGGAGCCGGCCCTCCTTGGCTCCTTTTTATAACTTCTATCTCATTATGGATAGTCTTTAATTAGTGAGATGTCATACTCCCACTTTCCTTTAGTTCTTTAGACGTGGTTTCTCTTTCTTCTGTGAACATATTGAATTAGCTGATATGCAGTCTTTGTCCAGCAACTCCACTGTCAAGGACAGTTTCCACTGAATCATTTTTTCCTGTGTATTGGCCAGACTTCCTTGTTCCTTTGCATGTCATTTAACTTCTTATTGAAAACAGGACATTTTAAATAAAATAATGTGGCAACTCTGGAAATCAGAACTCTTTGCTCCCCAGGATTTGTTGTTACGGTTGTTCATTGTCATTGTATTTATTTCATCACTGAGTGACTTTTCTGAACTAATTCTATGAAGTCCCTAGTCCTTGTTGCATGTGGCCACTGAAATCTCTACTCAGTTGGCTTGCTGGTCAGCTAATGATGGGTTAGAGATTTCCTTAAATGTCTGGAACCAGTAACTCTCCCAGTCTTTCAACACTCAGCCGGGCGCTGGATTTAGAGTTTACAACTTCCCCACTGCTTTCACTTCCTGTTTGCACAGAACCTCAAAGTCAGTCAGAGGGGAGAGCTTAGGGACCCATGAGGTCTTTCCTGAGCCTGCACATAGCTCCACACAGCCCTACACACGTGCATGGCCTCTTAGATCTCAGGAATGTGACAGAGCTCTTCAAAGCCCCTGTGGATGACTCATGCTCCAGCTTCTCCTTGTAAACTTTGTGGTTAGTGTATCACTTGCTCCAGCTGTTAACCTTTACCTCTGGCAGCTTTGATTTTCAACAGTGACCTCTGATTACTTTCAACAAACTCTCCTAAGGAAAACGCTGTTTGCACTAGGGCAGCTCTCAGGGCAAATGCAGACAGCCCTGCACATGGGGTCCACCAGGGAACCCCCAGCTGGGTCAAATAGTGACAATTCTTTCAGAACAAGACTTTGAAAATGCTCCAGTGCCAAGTGCTCCCTCAGGAGGCCTCCCTGGGAGTGTGGGTGTTTCTTTTCAAGGCTACTGCTGAGCTGGAGAGTGGGGGATAGGACCAGACAAGTGGGAGCACCACAGAGCTTTCTGCTCATTCTGAGATTCAGCCATCTGCCTTGACAAAAGTGCTCCTGAGTAGCTGTGAGCTTTTGGTTCATTCCCAGACTTCTGAAAAATGTATCTAATCATTTTGCCAGTTTTTTCACTGCTCTTCTGGAGTGGCCTATGTTCAAAGCTCTGCCATTTTTGCTGACATTGCTGCTCTCCTGAGATTGTTTATGAGAACTTAGATGTCTTAAAATGTCTCCACTCATCCTTGAGTAACAGTTCAGCTGGGTATAGAATTCTAGATTGGAAATAACTTTCCCATGGAATTGTAAAGACATTTCTCATTGCCTTCTTCCTCAAGCATTGGGGTTGAGAAGTCTGATGTTAGTTGAATTCCTAAAACTGAGACTTCTTTCTTCTTTATAACTCTGTAAGTCTGTAGTTTCTTGTTATGGTCACCCTGCAAAAGCAGGAGAAATCCAACACACAAAATTTGATTTGGATGTTGACTGATGACATCAAGAGGGTATAAAGCTTTACTACTTGCATCATTGAGGTCTCTGGGCAGAGCAGGACCTCTCAAGCAGGTCCATAATGGCTTGAAAGAGCCAGGAAAGGAGACTGGCCTGGATATTTACTGTTGTTTGGTGATGGGCTGGGGTGAGGCCTCACTTGTGTGGGTAGCACCCTGATGGTTTGAAACTCTAATAAGGACCAAAGGAGAGAGCACCAGGGATGTCTGATCAGCTGGTCCAGATGTGGGGGACAAAGGAAGAGACAGAGGTGATGCTTAAAAGGTCTCAGAGTCAAACATCAAACACCTCAGAGTGGAGATGAAGCCCACATAGCCAGAAGCCCCAACTTTCCTATATGAGCTTCCCTTGCCTCCTGCTTCCTTCCTGCTTGGCAGCAACTCGAGGCCACTCCCCTTGGGCTGGAGGAATTCCTAGCCTTTTATCAATGCTGACCTACTCCCCTTCCATCAGGGACCCCGGGCCCTCGGGAAAGGTCCTCCCAGCAAGGGACCCACAGGGCCTGCCTGCTTACACTTTTCAGAGGCCTCTGAGGTGGAGAGCAAGCAGGAAAGGCCCGTGGGTAGGGTCCCCCAGCTCCTGAGGAAGCTGTGGCTGGGCTGGTTCCCAGCCTCTGACGTCCCCGAGACACTGAACCACGAATGACGAAGTATCAGTAAATCCACAGAGTGGCTGCTTCTGCAGACTCGCCTGCCTCCTCTCTGGGGCTTCATGTCTTCACAAACCCAGTGTGGCCCCATCCACACTCCCTGTCCTGACAAGCTGCAGAAACACCCCCTCCTGCCACCAAGCCCTGACACGACAATAGATACTCTGGAGAGGCTGAAGAGGCCCTGCTGGCTTTCTGACTCAGTGCCAAGGGACACGCGAACTTCCCTGAGTGCTGAGAGCTAGGAGCTCCCTGTCATGAGGGCACCTGGAAGATGCTGGTGGGACCTCTGTCAGGGATGTTGTTGGGTGAGAGTCTTCCCTGAGTGTCAGTGGTTCCCAAGCTGTTACCTAAATGTACCAGGGGGTCTGCCCAAGACTTGGGTAAGCAGACAGTCATTAGGAACCCTTGGGCAGTGCTGGTGTGCTCAGTCCTGAGCCAGTGAACTGTGGGGTTGGGGACAGGTGGAGGATGGCAGTGTCTGCCCTCAGCTGGGACTCCAGGCTAAAGTGGTCACAGCCGCAGAGTTAGAGCAGGAAGACAGGACCCAGCTGCCATCTGGTACAACCATCTCATTGGCTGAAGGGGAAACAGAAGTCCAGGGCAAGGAGGGAGTGGCCCAGGGTCACAGAGTGTCCTGGGAGAGCAAGGAGGAGAGACAGGGTGTCCTCCTCCAAGATCCCAATGCAACCTCCTTATCCTCTGGCCATCTCACTGTCATATGGATTTAAGGTTGACTCCTGCCCGAGGGCATGCCTGTGGCCCACAGGGCTATTCCCTGCCCCTGGCCAAGCCTCCTGAGAGACTGGCCTTCACAGGCCACTCAGAAGACCATACCCTGTGTCGGAGCTCAGACCAGTGTCCACCTGCAGCTACAGCTTGGCCATGAGGAACTCCCACTGGGCACCTGCCTATTACCATTTCTGAGGGGCTGGGAAAGGGGGACCATCTTATCCTGGGGTGACTGAGAGGGTCAAGGAGGTGCTCACTCCAGGACTGCCATCAGGCTTCCCAGGGACGGCGCTGGCACCTGAAGAATGAGTCTGCGTGTTAACCTGGCACATGCCTTCCCAGCCATCCCTGAGTTCCCCCCTTATTGGAGTGTCATAGATGAAGTGGGCAGCAGACTTGATGGTGCTGGCTGAGCTGCTGGCCCATGGTGGGGTGGGTGGAGTTGGGCCTGGGATGTGGGCATCCAGGCCGAGTGAGTCCTTTGCAGTAAAGGGTAAAGTCAGCAGGTTTGGAGGCTTCCAATCCTGCACCTTGTAAAGCAGTGACTGGCCCCTGACCAGCCCTTGGGAGATGACCTTTAAGCTCTGAGAATATTCTGCCAGATCCCCATGTCATTGTTTTCCTGGAGCCTCAGGCAACACAAGATCATTCATGCCAACAGTGTGACATGTGGGGTGAGGACCCTGCATCTCCCTGTATCATCAGTCTGGCCTCTGGAGGGGCTGATGACTTAGTCACCCCATCAGCCACACAGGTGCTCCATG
Source organism: Equus asinus (assembly GCF_041296235.1). Lineage (NCBI taxonomy): Eukaryota > Metazoa > Chordata > Mammalia > Perissodactyla > Equidae > Equus > Equus asinus. The sequence continues at coordinate 19,575,347 of NC_091793.1, read as the reverse complement.
CCTATGACACCAACTCCAATAAAATCCTGGACACTGAGGCTCGGTTGTGCTTCCCTGACTGGAAATACTCTGTGTGTGTCACTCATTGTTGCTGGGGAATTAAGTGCTGTCCCTATGAGTCCCCTGGAAGAGGACAAATGGAAAACTATGCCGGGCTCTCCTGTGTGTCTGTCCTAGGTGTCTTTTGCCTTTGTTGATTTAATCTGTCTCCTTTCACTGTAATAAACCACAGCTGCTGTAGATGGAAAGTGTATGTCTCCCCTAAATTCACATGGGGAAACTTATCCCCAGCATGATCATATTTGTTAGCGGGGCTTTCGGGAGCTGATTAGGTCATGGGGATGGAATCCTCATGAATGGGACTGATGCCCTTATAAAAGAGAAGCCAGAGAGATCCCTTGACCCTTCTGCCTGGTGAAGACACAGTGAAAAGGTGACCGTCTATGAACCAGAAAGTGGGCCCTCAGCAGATATCAAAACGGCAAGAGCCTTGATTTTGGACTTCTCAGACTCCAGAGCTGTGAGAAATAAACGTTTGTTGTTTATAAGCTCTTCATTCTATGGTATTTTACGCTAGCATCCCAAAAAGACTAGGGCAGTAACCGTGAATATAACAGCATTTCTGAGGTCTGTGTGGACCCCAGCAGATATTGCATCTATGATGGTCCTTGGGACCCCCGACACAGTTAGCTTCAACAATGGCATTTTCTAGAATAATCGTGACTCTCTGGACGTGGTGAAGGCAGAGCTTGGGAAAATGAAGAATAGGGGATGGTGGTAGACCACCCCTCTTACCTGAATGGTTTCTGCATCGCTCATCATATGAGGCGGCAGCTGCACTGTGGTCTGTTACTGGAGTTAGAAGTCACCCATGGAACTGGGAAATGATAACGCTAACCTCCAAGGCGTTAGCTCACTAGATGTGTAAGGAAATGCAATTAAAAGAAAAAGCAACTCCAAATAAGAGGCTAATATACAATCCTATAGTATTGCGGTATGTAATTAGCTAAAATGAACTAATTTCAATCATTAAGAGAGGGTGTAGGTAGATGCTGACACTGCACCAAGCTGGCATTTCATCTGGTCTGAGTTATGGTCACCTCTATGACTTCTGATAGTCCAAGAGGGGGTAGGGCAAAATCAGGAAACTACTGAAAACTTTCCTTTAACGGGAGAAAGGGGATTATTCTTCCCCTCCTTTACATGCCATGTGGAACTTTCCAGATGAAGCAGTTGACATGCTGCTTGTGCATGTTAGCCATGATGGACCATCTTGAGAGTGATCAGGACACTTGTCCTCCACAACTTAGGAATTAGTACCAGAAGGAAAACTGGAAATTTCACATATATGTGGAACCTAAACAGCACACTCTTCAACAACCAATGGGTCAAAGAAGAAATCATAAGAGAAAGTAGAAAATAGCTTGAGATGAATGAAAATGAGCACAATATACCAAAACTTATGGAATCCAGCAAAAGTCATGTTCAGAGAGAAGTCTAAATGCCTACACGAATACAGATAGCAAATCAATTACCTAACTCTACACCTTAAAGAACTAGAAAAAGAAGAGTGAACTACACCCAAAGCTAGGAGAACACAGGAAATATTATGGAGCAGAGAGAAATGAAATGGAGGCTGGATAAAGAATAGAGAAAACCAATGAAACCTAAAGTTATTTCCTCAAAAAGATCAACAAACCTGACAAACATTTACCTAGATGGACTAACAAAAAAAGAGAGAAGACTCAAATTACTAACATCAGAAAGGAAAGTGGGCACATTACTACCGATGCTACAGAAATCTAAAGCATTATAAGAGAGTACTGTGAACAACTGTATGTCAACAAACTGAATAACCTATTGATGAAATGGACACGTTCCTAGAAACACAAAACCTACCAGGAATGAATCATAAAGAAACAGGAAATCTGAATAGACCTTTAAATAATAAGGAGATGGAATAAAGAATCAAAAATACCCTGACAAAGAAATACCCTAGAGGTGTTACGTTAAGCAAAATAAGTCAGACAGAAAAAGACAAACACCGCATGATTTCACTTATACGTGGAAGATAAACAAACACACGGACAAAGAGGACAGATTAGTGGTTACCAGAGGGGAGGGGACTTGGGAGGAGGGCAAAAGGGGTAAAGGGGCGTATATGTATGGTGATGGATAAAACTTAGACTATTGGCAGTGAGCATGATCCAGTCATACAGAGACTGATAAATATAATGTACACCTGAAATTCCACAATGTTATAAACCAATATGACCTCAATCAAATAATTAATTAATTAAATAAATTTAATGAAGAAAAAAGCAATACTCTAGACCTTATGCCTTCTCTGTTGAATTCTGCCAAACATTTAAAGAACTAACACTAATCCTACTCAAACATTTCCACAAAATGGAAGAGGAGGAAACACTTCCTAACGCATTCTAGGAGGCCCCCATCACCCCGATTTCAAAGCCAGACAAAGACACGACAGGAAAAGAAAACTATAGACCAGTATCTCTTAGGAACATTGATGCAAAAAATCCTCAAGAAAATACCAGCAAACCAAATTGAGCAGCATATTAAAAGGATTATACAAGTGGGACAGTGTTATGGCCAGGTGGGGTCTATGAATGGAATTCAAGAATGATTCCACATATGAAAACTGATCCATGTTATACACCACGTTAACAGATGAAGAACAAAAACTACATGACCATCTCAATTGATGCTGAAAAAGCATTTGACAAAGTTCAAGCCTCTTTCACATTAAAAACACTCAACAAACTAGGAATAGAAGGAAACTACCTCAACACAACCAAAGCCATATATGAAAAAACCACAACCACCATGATGCTCAATGGTGAAAAAACTGAAAACTTTTCCTTTAACATCAGAAACAAAGAAAGGATGCCCACTTTTCCCACTTCCACTCATCATAGTTTTGGAAGTTCTAGTCAGAGCAACTAGGAAAGAAAAAGAAATAAAGGGCATCCAATTTGGAAAGAAAGAACATTATCTCTGTTTGCAGATGATATGATCTGCTGTGTAGAAAAACCTAAAGATGCCAAAAAAAAATTGTTAGAACTTACAAACAAATTCAGCAAAGTATCAGGATACAAAAATCAATGCATAAAAATCAGCTGTATTTCTCTACACTAACAATGAACAATCCGAAAATGAAATTAAGACAACACTTGGATTGACGATAGCATCAAAAAGAATAATATACTTAGCAATTAACCTAACCAAAGAGGTGAAAGACACGTGCCATGAAAACAACAAAACATTGCTGAAAGAAAGGAAAGAAGACACAAGGAAACTGAAAGACATCCTATGTTCATGGATTGGAAGATTTAATATTATAAAGACGCCAAGACCACTCAATGTGATCTCCAGAGTTAATGCATTTCCTATCAAAATCTCAATGACTTTATGCAGAAATACAAAAATCAACCTAAAATTCATATGGAATCTCAACAGACCCCAAATAGCCAAAACAATGTTGAAAAAAGAAGAATAAAACTCATACTTTTTTTTTTGTTTTTTTGAGGAAGATTAGCCCTGAGCTAACATCTGCTGCCAATCCTCCTCTTTTTGCTGAGGAAGACTGGCCCTGAGCTAACATCCATGCCCATCTTCCTCTACTTTACATGTGGGACGCCTACCACAGCATGGCTTGTCAAGCAGTGCCATGTCCGCACCCAGGATCCCAACTGGCGAACCCCGGGCCGCTGAAGCAGAACGTGCGGACTTAACCACTGCGCCACCAGGCAGGCCCCAAAACTCACACGTTTTTATTTCAAAACTTACTACAAAGCTATAGTAATCAACACACTGTGGTAGCAGCATAAAGACAGAGATATAGACCAACGGAAGAGAACAGAAGGCCCAGAAACAGGCAGTCCAATGATTTTGACACGGGTGCCAAGACCATTCAATGGAGAAAGGACAGTCTTTTTGATACCGACCCTGATATCAGTTTCCCCACATTAAACCCAGCATATATGGGGTTAAAACCAAAACACTCATTCCCTGCTTACTCTCTGGCTTCCTGGCTCCAGAATCCACTATCCTCCGTGGAGACAGACACTGTCAAGGACAAGCACCTGGACTATCTCCTCCCGCAAAGAGATACAGGCTGGTGGGAAAGCTCCGACCAGCAAGGCCATATGCTCCCCCTCCCCTACCTAAAACCCCAAATAAAAACCCTTCCTTTTAGCTTTTTGGGGAGTTTGGGATTTCAGCGTTAGCTGCCCTCTCTCCTTGCTCAGTGCTGTGCAAAAATAAAATTCCTGCTTTCTTCCACCACCCCCGGTGTCAGAGATTGGCTTGCTGCACAACGGGTGAGTGAACTCACTTCAGGTTCGGTAACATTTTCAACCAGTGGTTCTGGGAAATCTGGATATCTTTTTTGTTTTTTTTCTTTTTGAGGAAGATTAGGCCTGAGCTAACTGCCGCCAATCCTCCTCTTTTTGCTGAGGAAGTCTGGCCCTGAGCTAACATCCATGCCCATCTGCCTCTACTTTATACGTGGGATGCCTACCACAGCATGGCTTCTCAAGCAGTGCCATGTCCTCACCCGGGATCTGAACCAGCGAACCAGGGCCACCAAAGCAGAACGTGTGCACTTAACCGCTGGGCCACCGGGCCGGCCCCGAAATCTGGGTATCTTAATGCGAAAGAGTGAAGCTGGACCTTCACCTAGCACCATATACAAAAATTAATTCAAAATAGATCAAAGACTTAAATGGTAAGAATTAAAACTAGAAAATGCTTAGAAGAAAACATAGGACAAAACGTTCTCAACATTGGGTTTGGCAGTGATTTCTGGATGTGACACCAAATGCACAGCAACAAAAGAAAAAGTAGACAAATCGGACTTCATGCAAATTAGAAAATGCTGCATATCAAAAAATACTATCGACAGAGTCAAAAGACGAAGTAGAGAAGGGGAGAAAATATTTGCAAATCATATACAGTCACATTTCACTTAACCATCGGGACACGTTCTGAGAAATGTGCTGTTAGGCAGTATCGTTGTTGTCGGAACATCACAGAGTGCACTTACACAAACCTAGATGAGATAGCCTGCTACACCCCTAGGCTGTATGGTACTAACCTTAGGAGACCACCCTTGTATGTGCGCTCCGTTGTTCACAAAAAGGTCGTGATGCAGCGCATGACTTATTGGAGGAGGATTAATATCTAGAATATATAGAGAACACCTAAAACTCAAAAACAACAACAATAACAAAACACACAACTCAGTTTTAGAATGGGAAGACGACTTGAACAGACATTTCTAAAAGAAGATATACAAATGGACTTTTGCATATCAAAGTCACCCATCACTAGGGAAACGCAGATCCAAACCACCGTGAAATTCCACCTCACACTCATGAGAATGGCTACCAGCATCAATACAGAAAATGGCAAGTGGTGGCGAGGACGTGGAGAATCGGAACCATGCGCACTGCCAGTGGGAGTGTAAAATGGCGCAGCTGCTGTGGGACAACAGTCCCGTGGTTCCATATCCACAAATCGAGAGCAGAGTCTCAAAGAGGTATTTGTACCCCATGTTCACAGCAGCGTTATTCACAGTAGCTCAAAGAGAGAAGGAACCCAAGTGTCCGTGAATGGATGAAGGAAAAGCAAAACGTGGTCTCTACATAAAACGCAGTCTTATTCAGCCTAAAAAAGGAAGGACATCCAGACACATGTCACAACATGGATGAACCTTGAGGACACCATGCTTAGCGAAATAAGTCAGTCACAAAAAGACAAATACCATATGATTCCACCTATGTGAGGTCCCTAGGGGAGTCAAATTCCCAGAGACAGAAAGTAGACTGGTGGTTGCCAGGGGCCACAGGGAGGGGCCATGGGGAGTTGTTGTCTCACGGGGACAGAGTTTCAGTTTTGTAGGATGAAAGAGTTCTGGGTTGGATGGTGTGATGGTTCCACGATACGAGAATTTAACAGCATTGAACTGCACACTTGAAAATGATGAGATGGCAAGTGTTATGTTGTGTGTATTTTCACTCCCACACACACACATTGAAGATATTCACAAATATGACCATTTAGCTGTAGGAGACAAAAACCAGGGGTATGCCCTGTGAGGTGAAAAGTTTACTCAGCAGGTTTGGGATTTCAGTCCGTGCACAGTCCAGAAAACTGCCTGGCCCCTGAAAGCTGCTGGGAAACACCCGCTTCGCCCTTAGGATGACCTGCCTGACAAGTGTCTCTGTAGCTGTAGCCCTGGGTCACACCACACAGTTGATGTCAACAATGTGATTGATGGCGGGACCTGGGGCCACACTGTTTGACCTTGAGAGAGGCTGGGGACTGAGTAACTGCCGTCAGGGTGAGCCATGGGGCTCTCCCAGTCTAAGTGACTGACTTCCAACAAAATCCCTGGACACCCAGACTCGGGGCAGCCTCCCTGGTGAGCAAACTCTCTGTTTGTGTCACATATCACTGCTGGCAGAACTGAGCACTGTCTGTAGGGGTCCTCAGAGCGACAGCTGGAAGCTTGTGCCTGCTCTTCCTGAACTCCACCCATGTGCCTTTGACCACTGCTGATTCTGCCTGGATCCTTTCTCTGGAAAGACCATAACCGTGAGTATAACAGCTGTTCTGACTCCTGTGAGTCCTTGCAGTGAATCCCTGAACCTGAGGGCGCTCACCCGGCCCGGGATGGGCTGATTCCATCAGAACCCCATTCACACTCCTCCCGCCCCCTGACACCCAGGAGTCAAGGCCTACATGGACTTAGTCACCAACCAGGGCAGCCAGTGTTGGGTCTGCATGGGTGACTAGGGGGTAAGCTGTCACCTTCTGAGCCTCAGTATGCCTGTCTCTCAAATGGGGTCAAATGCCTGGTGAGCTGGATCAGGCAGGGGAAGTGGCTGCCCTGGGGAGGCTGCTGAGGCTGCATCTCTGCCAGGGGTTGTTCAGGGGGCTCAGGTGGGACTCAAGCCAGGTTGGAGCCATCAGACTGGTTTATTGGTCATCAGCGCCTCCAGGAGGAGTGGGTTCGAGGCTTGGTGTCCCCCCTCTAGCGGGGCTCAGCGCAGAGCTGGTAGGGGGACGGGGTCACCAGGACGCCAAAGACACCGTGGTCGCTGGGGCGGGGCTGCCCAGCGGGCACCGAGAAGCTGAAGCGCTGCAGGAGGCAGGTGAAGAAGAGGAAGAGCTCCATGCGGGCCAGGGGCTCCCCGAGGCACGAGCGGCGGCCTGTGGGTGGGGATGGGGGTCAGCGAGCCTGGGGGCCTGGGCTCCACGCCTCCAAGACTCCCCTGGGAGGGGCAGCGAGCCGGGCTCCCCACAGGCACCTGCTGAGAAGGGCATGAAGGCCTCCTGCTTGACGAAGCGGCCCTGGGCATCCAGGAAGTGCTCGGGGTGGAAGCGGAAGGGCTTCTTCCAGACGGTCTCGTCCTTCAGCACCGATGACAGGTTGGTGATGAGCGTGGTCCCCTGGCAGGAGATGCCGGGCATGGGTGAGATCCAGGCTGGGGGAACCCTGGACCCCTGCCACCAAACATGCATGGGCCATACTCTCTGCCTGGCACACACCTGGACTCTTTCTAGTCAGTCTCAGCCCAAAGAGCTTCCTGGCACCCTCCCTGCTCCCATCGCAGGGCCAAGTGACCTGCCTCTTGGGCTCTATGCCTACCAACTGTCACTCCTTGCACGAGCTACTCCAACACAATGGGGCGTATTTTATTTTGTCTCCCCCTCTGGCTCCCTGCTGGGTCTCTGCGTGGAGGGGGCCAGCCCTGCCTCTGCTTCATCCCCACACCCACCCCTACACCCGCCCACTTTGACACTCCCTCTGGCTGTGGGCAGGTCACACCCTCTACAGTCAGTGCCTGTGGAAATGAGGATTAGGTGGCTTGGGTTCCAGGCCTGGCCCCACCTGGCAATGGTAATGCTGGGGCTCCCAGGGTGCACGTGGAGCTGAGCTGGGGTGAGGAGGGCCGCAGGCCTACCTTGGGAATGAGGAAGCCCTGCACTTCAATGTCACGGGACGTCATGTGGGACAAGCCCAGTGGGATGATGTCCCCAAAGCGCTGAACCTCGTGGACCACGGCCATGGTGAAGGGCATGTGGGCCTGGTCCCCCATCTCTGGTCGCCGCGCCTGCCCTATCACCTCATCGACCTCCTGTTGGACACGGCCTGCACAGACAAGTGTCCCCACAGTGGTCAGAACATAGGGAGTTGCACCCCGACCTCCTGACTCCTGTGCAGGGGCTGTGCCCATGTAGAGGAGGAGGTTGCTTTGACCTGTGAGCAGGGCCCAGCCTCTGCTCAGAGATCCTGGTGGCCATCCCAAGGTCGGACTCCCCAGCCTGTCCCCCTCCTCCCTGGCTCATCCCACCAGGCCCCCGGCTGGGCTCACGCTGCACATCCGGGTGCAGGATCATAAGCAGGAGGGCCCAGGCCAGTGTGGTCGAGGTGGTCACCATCCCGGCAGTGAAAAGATCAGCCACCACCAGGCGCAGGTTGTCATCACTGAAGCTGCTCTCAGGGCTCCCCTTGGCCTGTGCCATGCAGAGAGGTGGGCTCAGGGGAAGGAGGAGAAAGCCCCGCAATGGCCTCCCACTCTGCACCCATCAGCCCGGGGACCTGATCACTGGGGAATACATAGAGCTCCCCCTGCCTTGGCTTCCATCAAAGGCCCTCAACCCACAGCCTCTGTCACTGGCCCTGGCCCTGGGGGCTCACCTTCGCGACCTCGTCCAGGAAGGCGTCAGTCAGGTCTCGAGGAGGCTGCGTCGGGTCCCGGGTCATCCTGTGCTCAGCAACCAGCTCATCCACCTGGGCCATGAAGGCCCTCTGCCCAGGAAAGACCTTGGCAGCCACCCCCGGGATGTGCAGGAACACAGGGATCGCTTCCAGCACCTGTGCAGGCCACAGATGTGAGGCCCTCAGTTCCCGGTGCTCAGGTGTTCACCTCCACCTGTCAGGTCCCAGTGGACTCCGGGGTGTCCCCACCATTGACCTGGTTCCTCCCTAACTTCAGACCTCAACCCTCTCGCCTGGCCTGGGCCACAGCAGGATAAATCTAACATCTCCATCTCACGGGTTCCAGAGGCTTCCAATGAAGGAAGTAGAGATTCCTTAGCTCCTTCCTGGGGGCCGCTGACCCAACACCCCTCTGTACAAATCCTCCTCCGCGGAGGCCCAGTGCAGGGCGGAGGCGCCCTCCTTGTCGCCCTCCACCCAGCACCTGGCGGAGGAAGCCTGACTCCTCCTTCACTCCCTCCTCCGTGAGGTCCAAGAGCTTGAGGAAGCGCGAGTCGTTGTACTCGAAGCGGCGCCCGAAGGTCAGGGAGGCGATCACGTTGGTCACCGCTTTATTCAGGAGGGCGTCGGGGCTGAAGGGCCGTCCTGGGAGGGGACGGTGTAGGTCAGGGGGTCGCCTCCAGCTCCTCCTCCCCAGCCTCCATCCCTGTCTCCTGGCCCTCAGCCCAGCACTCACCGGCCTGGTCGGCGAAGGCGGCACAGAGGTACGAGGCCTCCTCGGTCACCCACTGCTCCAGGGACTTCTTGCCCAGGCCGAAGTTGCGCAGGGTGGACAGGGAGAAGCGCCGCTGCTCCCGCCACGCGCGCCCGTACCGTGCCAGGATCACCCCTGGGGGCGGGGCGGGCACGGGCGTGGCTCGGCTGTGACCTCGCCCCGCCTCTGCGCGCACACCTTGCTCACAGGCTCGCACGCCCTTCCGTCTACGCCGGCGTCCCGCCCCGGCCCCGCCCCGGCCCGCGGAGCTCCGCTCCCTGTTCTGCTCCCTCTAAGCTGGTTCTCAGTCCCACCATCCCCGCCCCCTCTGACACCCACTTCTGGCGAGCACAGGTCACCCTCTACTCCCTCACATCTTCGCCTGCTCCTTACAGGCCCCGCCCCTTACCCTGCGCCCACTGCCACGCCCCCTGCTTCGCCTACACTAACCTCTTTCTGCACGAGTAACACCACCAAGTCCTGCCCACTTTACACCATCTTCCGCCTGGGGACACGTCCAACCCTCGGCCCGGAGACATTGTTCGCCAGCAGGGCAGGTCTCGTCCCCAACCTTACCTCTACCGTCTGTGACCGCATTCCAGTTCAAGGAAGCTCTCGGCCCGCCCCCAGCCCCGCCCACACTGACTCCTGCTCCTCATTCCCGGCTCTCGCAAGTCTCCTACCAGCTCCGGGTGGCCTGTGTTCCGCCCACTCACTGTGAGGCCCCGCCCTCCGCCCGCGCACGTCCACCTCCGCACCCTGGTCGCAGGCTCCTTCCTCCACCTGCCGCCCCTTCCAGTACGCTGACTCTTCCCTGCACCGCAGATCTCCCCCTACAGCCCCCCGACGCAGCTTGGCCCAGCCGAGTCACGGGTCACTGTGGGCACAGTCCCCTCTGGGCCGCGGTCCCCCCTTGTCCGCTTGCCTTCTGCGTGTGGCCCGTAGCCCAGGTGCTCATAGACGACCGCAGGTGGGCGGTCGGAGGTGTCCTCGCCGCGGTGCACCAGCGCCTCGCGCATGGCCGCCAGCCCGTTGAGCACGACCACGGGCGTCCAGGCCAGCTGCAGGCTGAACACGTCCCCGAAGCGGCGCCGCAGCTGCAGGCCGGGGTCAAGGCGTTCGACAAGCCCCACCCTCGCCAGGCTCCTGGCCACAGTCTCCTGGTCCTAGCCTTCAGGGACCCCTGGGCCGCCAGACGGGGAAATTGGGGAGTGGGGGAATGGAAGGACTTTATCTGGCTTGGTGACACTGGGGGTCACAACTTGTATGGTTGAGGACCTCACGTTGGATAAGACCACCCAAGTATGACTTTGCAAAGGTCACCAACATTGTCAGTAGGCCAAGTTAGCATCCCATTTTATAAGTGATGAAACAGGTTCAGGGAGGTGAGCAGTGAGGCCCAAGGTCTCACAGCAGCAACAGATTTGAACCTGGTCACTGTCCCCTGTCAACCTCGATTTCCTGATTTCAGTGGGGCTCATGCCCAGCCTCCTATCCCCAATCTCAGGATCTTTTCTCCTGATGTCCTCAGAAGGGACTCAGGCTCACAGAACTTATGCTCGGTCCCATTGCATCCCAAACCCTCTGCCAAGGCCAAGCCCCCCCACCCCCACCCCGGCCCAGGCCTTTGCCCTCTCAGACCTTTGACTGGAAAATTCAAACCGTCCCCCAGGCCCTGCCCAGCTGCCCTCCCCCAGGAGGCCTCTCACACCTGCCTCCTCCTTTCCACCAGCTCCTTGTCCAGCCTGTGGCTTCACCACCACCCGCTGTCTGATGCTACGTGGGGTCCCCAGGGCCTCTGCTGCCACCTCCACTTTCCTCACCCGAGTAAAGCTGCAAACCGTGTCCTGGAAGTCCACCTGTAGCAGGTTGCCCAGCCCAGGCAGGGGCATGGGGCCTGGGGGGTAGCGGGGGGCCCAGCGTTGGCGCCGGTGCATCAGGTCCACCAGGAGCAGGAAGATGGCCACGGCCACGGCCAGAGGCCCCAGTGTCTCCCCAGTCAGCAGCCCCATGGCTGCCTCAGTGCACACTGCGCTCCTCTGGACACACTGGCGCCCCTCACCACACCAGGCACCAGGACCAGACCTGGCAGGGCTCTCTCACCCACTCTGAGGGTTTGATGAGCCTGGGCCCTTTATAAAGGAGCTGAGACTGGCCTTTGTCCTCTGCTTTGAGCCTGCCAGTTGGCGTGACTGTGCTGCCAGAGGGTGCAGGGAGGGGACAGCGAAGGTCAGTGCAGGGGTGGCACAGAACTCCTGACCCTGCTGCCCTCTGCAGGTGCTTACCCTGGCTGGGGAAGGAAAAAAGCGAAGTCCCCAACCCCAGCCTGACTGCCAGCATTGTGCAGGCTCCCAGGAAGAACCAGGGGTCTTTGGACTTGATCCTGTCACTCACCTTTCACCTTAGCCTCACCCTCCCTAATGGGGTCACAGTCTCATCCCCAGAACACATCCTCACCTCCCCGTATCTCACCTGCCTCCTCCCGAGTGACCTTCAACTCTGAGCTTTGTCACTGGCATTTGCTGTAGGGAGGTCACGTGATCAGAGGGACCTTGGGTGGGGGCGAGGGATGAAGTTCTCTGTGTTCCTCACTTCACACTGTGACACTCAATGTACACACAGACACAGATCACACACTCACAAACCACTCACACAATCAGATGTTACCCACACACATACTGACACATAGGACCTGCACACACAATTACACACCCACAAAATAACAGACACACACACATTAATACTTGCACCACTGACACACACACATACACACACACACACAGAGCACCTGTTCTCATTGGTGGTCTGTACCCGACCCCCACCTCTCCCCATCTCAAGGCAGCTGGCAGGGATGCTGAGGACCCTCACCTGGCTGAGGGCTGGCTCAGCTTCTGCTGTTTCCCCGTGGTTGTGAGCATCGCATGACTGACTCTGGGGGTGGGGAGGCAGCAGCGTTGTTTTCAGAGCTCCCTACTCACCCAAGCAGCCAGTTCAGAGGACAGGAGACCCTTCCTAAGTGGGTTACAAACTGGTCCTTGACCTCCCAGCTCCTGAGGCCACCCAGGTGATGAATCTCCTCGAGCCTGTGTCCACTTTCCTGACTCAGAGAAATGCGGGGTGATCCCTTGCCCTTGTTGACTGAGGTGCCAGGAAGCTCAGTGTACCAGGGTGTCCTAGCATAGGATGTCACCCTGTCCCCAGAGGAGTGGGCCTGCTTCCTTCTCAGTATCATTTGTCCTTGAACATCAGCTGCTGAAACTTTCTGGAAAGACAACGGGATAGAAAGCAAGTGGGGCGGATGTAATTTCTTTACACCCTCACAGGCCTGCTGAGGACCACACTGAATGGATTCCAGGGCCTCCCCTTAGCCAGCCACCTCCCTCTCCCTGGGCCAGGTCCCCCTGCTCCAGCCCCATCCCTTCCCACTCTGGCTCTGTGGTTCCTCAAGGAAAGATGCGAACCCCAGCACCACCCTGCCCCTTTGTGTGCCACCTCGTGGCTGGAACTGTGGCTCCCGGCCCTCCCTATTGCTCAGCCTCTCGCCCCCTCCAAGCAGGGGTGTGACCACATGATGCCAGGGCATGGCTGCTGCCCACTGGCCTCTGTACCCTCCTTCATCAACAGGAAGAGGGGTGGGATTTGAGGCTGAGTTTTTAAATCAGTGAAGCTGATGGGAACTCTGAAGCCAAAACCCACTCAGGTGGGAAGGGGCAGGAGCCCAGAGGGTGGGGAAGGGGCAGGAGCCCAGAGGGTGGGGAAGGGGCATTTCCTGGGAGGGGTCAGGCCCCCTCCCCCATCCCAGGGGTATGTGAGGCCAGCTCTCATCCTGGAACCAGCTGGAGAATTCTCTCCCCCAGATGGAGCAGGGCCTGCAGGGGGCACTCCTCACGCCCATCTCCCCCTAGTTCTCTCCCTCCCTCCCTCCCTAACAGTAAGAGGACCAGCTTCTTCCCAGGGAGCCTCTGGATATCCCCCACCCAGAGATGGCTCCCTGGGGCCGGGGCCTCTTGCTCTTGGCTTTCAAGGTTTGCAGTTCCTGCTTGGCCTGTGAAAGCTGCTCCTCCCCTTCTGAATGCCCGCCGCCCCACTCTCCTGCAGGGCCCAGGGCCAGAGGGTGTAGCGGGCTGGGGCCCAGTGGGCCTTCCTCAGTTTACCTGGCTTTCCCTGCATCTTGCCTTGCTCAGGCCTTGGACTGTGTTCCAGCCCCGCTGGACGTCCCACGTGCTGGGTGCTGGTGGGGCACTCGCAGCCTGGCGGGGACACAATGGTGTGCCCCTGCTCCAAGGTGCTCATGCCAAGAGGAGGAGCAGGAAGGCAGAGAGCTGACAGGCCAGGCCAGCAGTGCGGGGACTGCTCTGAGGGTCGTGGGGAGACTGCCCCAGGCTGCAGCAGGACTCTCTGGGAAACCAACCTGGAGGACTTTGACTGACTTGGCACCACGGTTGAAGGTGATGTGGCAGTGGGACCAAAGGGCCACAGCAGAGTCCTGTGCATGAGGGTGAGGGGCAGCGGGAGGAGGCAGCTTTGCAAGTCTGGCTGAGGACTGGACTGTGGGGAGCTGGGGTCCCTGGGCCTCCAGGAGGCAGGGAGATCATTTTTGACATCAAAACAGACCAGAAGGAAGACCCATGGGCACTGTGGGGCCTTCCTGGATTCAGCCTGTGGCCTCTCATTGGCCTCAGTTGAGTGTCCTGTCCTGTGGGCAGCACCTCTCTACCCAGGACTGTCAGAGAATCAGGTGGTGTTGGCAGGGGAGGGGGGGAGGCAGGATGGTGTGAGTGTTGGTCACACAGTGGCTCTGGATAAAGTGTCTTTATACACCCTTTGTTTTGGATGTGTCACGCCCTCCCAAGCAGTCACCCTAATGTGGACACGAAGGGCAGGGACCGACATGCCTGTAATTCAGGCAGAGGCCCCTGACACTAGGGGCCTGTTGTCCAGGACGGAGCAGCCTTGAAGAAACCTCATGAGTACAATGAGCACATGGAACAACTGTGAGGCCAACAGCCTTTGCAATCATTGTGCAATTGCAGCTCCCACTGACGAGGCACTTGTGTGCCAGGCACTGCTGCTCACTCTGCGTGTCCCCCCACAGCCCTGGAAGGCAGGTGGCTTTATGGTCCCAAAGGCATGGAGGAGACTGAGTCTCAGGGGTCACGTCAGGAGGTCAAAGTCACAGAGGAGTAGTTGGGGCCATTTCAAAACGCAGGCTCTGAGCTACTGCTGTCCGTGTAAGTTACTGAGATTTATCGTCTCAGAAACACACTCAGCCCGCCCTCCCGGGGCTTGTGCTCTGGTGAAGCTGCTGGGGTGGAGGGGTGAGCGCCCCCAGGGTCCACCCGTGTCACAGATGTTCACCCGCGCCCGGAAGGGTCCTCTGGACACTGCGACCTGGGACTTAGGATCCAGGGGAGACGTCAGCACGCTGGGGAACTACGAAATGCCTGGCCCTGGTCCCCCAAGCACGGAACCGGGGCCCGGGGTCCCCAACGCGATGCGGGGCAAACCCCGGGCGAGCGCCCTAGAATCAGGTAGGGAGCTGCAGCCCCAGCCCGGGCGCTGGGAAAGTAGGGGGCATTTTGCTGGCCTTGCCCCTCCCCCCGCGGCATGCAGCAACCTGGGGAAACCCCCATTCCCGCCCCTCCCTGGGGACAGAGATAGAGCGGAAGCCGAGCGCAGCTTGCGGGCCCCGGGCCTGGCCGCCCCGCCTGACTCCGTGCGGACCCGCCCTCGCAGCGCAGGATCCAGGCGGAGGCGCCGGCGGGGCGGCCGCGGCTGCAGTTCCGCAGGCGGGCGCCGGGGGGCGCCGGGGGGCGCGGCCGAGGAGGGAACGGGGGCGGGAGGGCGCTGGGCAGGGCCCGCCTCCCCGAGCTGGTTTATGGGTCCCGGGCTCGGGCTTGGCGGGATGAAAAGGTTCTGGAGACCCGCCGCGCAACAATGTGAATCTACTGGACGCTACTGAACTGTCCACTTACTGTGTAACATGCTAAATTTATGTGTTTTTAACCAGGATTTTAAAGTTATTAAAAAAAATACATCTCCTCTACACTCCTGTTAGAATGGTCAAAATCCAGCACAGAGAACACCTAACAATGAGGACGTGGAGCAACAGGAAGTCTCATACACCGCCTGTGAGAACGCAAACCCGCACAGCCCTCTGGAGTCGGTTTGGCGGTTCCTTACAAACTCGACGCTCTCACCACGTGACCCGCCAACCAGGCTCCTTGATGTTGACTCAAAGGAGCTCAGAACTTCTGTCCACAGAAAACCTGCACACGGACGTTGACAGCAGCTGTGCTCATAATCGCCAGACCTCGGAAGGAACCAAGACGCGTTTCAGGAGGTGAATGGATAAACTGTGGCACATCCGACAATGGACTATTATTCTTCAGGACCCAAAGAAATGAGACATGAAGCCTTGAAAAGACGTGGATGAAAGTTAAATTCCTATTACCAAGTGAAAGAAGGCAATGTGAAAGGCTACATACTGTATGATTCCACCTGTATCACCTTCTAGAAAAGGCAAAACTATGGAGACAGAAACAAAGATCAGTGCTTGCCACAGGCTGGGGGGGAGGGAATAGGCGGAGCATAGAGGATTTTTAGGGCAGTGAAACTTCTCTGTAGGATCCTATACTGGTGGATATATGTCCATATACATTTGTCCAAACTCATAGAATGTGCACCAGCAAGAGTGAGCCCCAGTGTAGACTATGGACCCCTGTGATGATGTGAGAACGTGGGCTCACGAATTCTAACAAATGTCCCACGCTGGCAGGGAAAGCTGTGCGAGGATAAGGAGTAAATTGGAACTTTCTCCACCTTCTGCTCAACAGAAGCTATGAACCTAAAACTATGAACCTAAAACTGCTCTAAAAAATAAAGTTTATTTAAAAAACACATAGCAGTCTAACGTGGTGGGAGCCGATGTGCCGTGAGCAGTTGAGGCTTCTGCAGGAGCAGAAAGCTGGAGCCGGGAGGAACGTGTGGAAAACAGCTATCCCAATTAAAGGTCAGTTCAGAAATCAGTTAGAGGAAAGACCTAGAACAATGACAAGTGCCTGGCTCAAGTATCAGCAGCAAGTCAAAAGGGGACAGAAGGATAAAAGGCAAAATGACAAAGAATCATTTGCTGTCAGGAAAATATTTTCCTCAAGATACATATTTTTCAAGTTTTGTGGTTTAGCCCTTGACACCTGAAATCTATCAATTTCATCTGAAGTGTGTTAATACCAAGCCAAGACCAGACGGGAAGCCAAGCAGCTCGGAAAGCAGTCATTTCTATGCAGGCCTCATGGCCCACACAGCACACCCACCCACACCTCCATCCTTGCAGCAAAATGAGAAATGGACCTCCCTGCTCGATGTAGCCATTAAAACAAAATTAATCTGCCATTTCTGAAGCCCCAAATTGATGAGCACACAAGAACTCATTTATAATTGCTTATTTCTACTTCACAACGTTCCTTCCAGTATTTCTGTTCTCTAAAAAAGTCCATTAACATTGCATTATTTTTTTATAACCTTTAAAATTAATGCTGATTGGAAATACGTCCTCATATCAACTTAAGTAAATGTGACCATCCTGACCAACACCGTGGAGCCCCCCCCAGGCGGAGTGGCAGACAAGAGCCTTTGGCTTTGGTCCCCTTCCAGGCTCCCCTGCAAGGGCCGCTGGGCTGCGTGAGGCCAGGGATGGGGGACCAGTTAGATGGCGGCCTCTTCCGCAACAGCACCAAAGCCACCTTTGGGGGCTGGAATGGGAGGAGGAAGAGACGCATTTGCTTCATATTAAACAAAAAGGGAAACAAGGTTAAAATGAAGTTTATTTTTTTTGATTTTTTTTTTTTTTAAATAAAACTGTTCTGTGAAACAGCTATTTTATCCCCACGGCAGAGTGACCCCTGAAAGATGCACTAACCCCTTCTTAAGGCCTTAACAAGATATTTTTTTGTACTTTTTTCTTCTTTTTTTAAAACTCAGATATTTAAAAATTATACAATTTACAAAACAAAACAATACAACATAAAGAACCATGTAGCATGGGGCTGCTCAACTGACAGGCCCCCTTTTCCTTTATAAAAATGAAAGCAAAAGAAAAAAGGGTTTACTGGGTGTCTCTGGTCAGCTTACCCCACACTGATCACACCCAACACAGCCCCTCCTCCACATCAGTTCCTAGCCTTAGATTTCCTGCACAGCTGCCTGGAATGTGCCCAGATGGGGGCCATCCCTTGACCCTGCCTGCCTTGTGCACTTAGGTGGGGCATTCGGGGTTCTCACTGGCCACAGTGACCCAGGACACAGCTGTGACCTTGGGGCATCTGCCAATTTCACCCCCCCCCAAAAAAGATAAAAAATTTAAAAATAATAAATAAATAGTGTTTCTGGAAATGAAAACATTTATTTTTATGTTTAAACATCATTCTCCCACTCTTGAAAACATGGACTGTTCCCACTTCCCCCGCCCCAAGCCTTCCCACTTTGAGACAAATTAATGACAGAAGGATGGTTTTGGTGTGGTTGGTCTGCTCTTTCAATTCTGGGTCTAGTATTCTCCGAATTGGTATGAGACAAGCTAAAGATCAAAGCCACACCCCCATCCTTTATGAGATGAGAGTTTTTTCAGTTCAATTTCACATTTAAATTTCACTGTTATTGGAACAATTTGGAGTTCTTTAACTAGATAATTTTAAAATAGAATCAAAAGGGATAGCGCACCTTTCATTTAAACAAAGTCTTTCCAGACTAAAAATAGATTTATATATATATATTTTTATCCCTCCCTTTTAATTCCCCCCACCCTTTCCCATCATCCCACCCCTCCCCCCTCCCCCCACATTGTCACTATGGAGATTGTGTCCATGGAAACAGCCATTCCAACTTCTTGGGTCTTTCTTTCCTGTGGTGTCACCAGTTTGAGTGTGATGTAAGAACTTAGGAGGAAGTGCTGGCATGGGCAGGCACGTCGGGGTAGGGCTGGGTGGGGTGGGGTGTGGCTGCACAGTAGGACGATTTCCATTCCATCATGAGTGTCCACCACCTTCTCATCTCCACAGTCTCACCTGGAAGACAGAACAGACATTGGGTGCTAGGAACCTCCACACGGTCCTGCAGCCAACAGCCCCTGCTCCATGGTGGCACTGAGAGGGGGCTTTCTGCAGGATCTAGCAGCCGAAGACCCCCCTGTAAGTGTGCTGCTGACACAGGAGACATCCAAGACCAGAGGTGGAGCCACTGTGTGGCTCTGGGCCTGGAACATGGTTAGAAGCAGCAGTGACCTGGGCAGCTGCGCCGGGACGGCACTTTGAGTACCCCTCACAGTGTGTCCACCTCCCCAGCAGGAACTGAGATCAGGAGAGAATTCCCTTACCCCCAGGTGGGAGTTGCCCTGGAGTGGGGCAGCTCTCAAGGTGACCCTGCTCGGGATCCCACTGCCTGGAGCCTGCGGTGGGCCTCAGCACTTCGGTGGCAGGGCGTGGTCCTCACAGAGGTGGCTGAGCTCCCAGCCAATCTGTGGAAGAACCAGCCCAGGACCACTTCACAGCTGCTTCTGGTTGAGTCAGTTCTTTACACTTAAAGAACACTCTGCCGGTGAGCTCTGATGGGGGACGGCAGGGCTCGAGCTCATCCTGTGAGGCTCCCCAGTGTCCCCTGCAGCTGGCATCTCCTCTTCCAGCCCAGGCTCAGGACGATCTAGATGGCCCATGCAGGGAAGGTGGGGTTGTACCAAGGGCCTCCTCAGAAGGCTTCATGGGTCATTACGTGTAAAAAAGGCTCAGAGAGACATGACAGTTTCCAAGGAATTGGAGCTGTGGGCAGGGGGGCTCACCGTGCTCCCTCCTCAAACCCTCTTTGGGGTCCTCCTTCAACAACTAAACCTCAGGAAAACCCAGGTGGCACTCTCCCTTTTTTGGTTCCGTAAAACTTATTAATACACAAGATAGTTAAGAAGCCTGGTCCGTGTGCACGAGCTACAAACGCTCCGTTCAGGAGCACACACACGTATACCTGCCCTTGCCAAAAAGAGGTTCCTAACTGTTTGGCAGAAAACATGAATAAACAGGAAGACACTTCGCACAAATAGCAGGACAATGGCACCAGGCTCAGGTAAAAACAAACTCTGGGACTCCAGCTGCCAAGCCCTGGGGACATGGGCCAGTGGCTGAGCCATCTGCCATTTTCAGGATGTCCATGGCAACAGTGTGGCTTCCCTAGTCCTGAAGGTGGTTCTGGGCCCCAGGGGTCACCCCAGCCTTTGAGGTGCATGCTTCCTCCTCCCGCAGCACGGGGCACCCTCCACTGCTGCAGTCCGGTTTTCCTGAGGCTAAGGCTGCCAGGAAAGGGGAGAGAAGCCACCTTCTCCGGTGCGACCCCAGGAACCAAAGGCCTTTTGTAAACACGACAAGGGCAAGGCTAATGGAGCATCCCAATCAATGACCAGAGGGGCAAAATCCTGCCAGGGACGTGGACACCGGTGTGAACAGAGGACTGATGCTCACGTGCACTCTGCAAGGCTCTGCTCGTGGAGTGGGGGACGAGGCAGTTTGTGTCATCCGTCCCTACTTCACCCCGTGCTTGGCAAGGCCTGCACCCGTACCTTGCTCGTTACTCAGAATAGCAGGCCTTCACCTAGAATGAAGCACGTCTCGGCACCCGGGGTCTGCCTGGCCTGTGGGCTCTGCCACCTGCTGACCACAGACCCCTCCCTCAGTGCCACAGGGGTGCCTGGTGGTCCAGGGAGGCCTGTCAGCACCTCTCACCTTGGGTTCTACCTTCCAGCCTTCCCAACAGGACCCTTCCCCAGGGTCTGATATTAGACTAGCCTCAATACACAATACCCTGAATGCAATGGGACCTAACTTCTCAGTTACTTCTAAAAACTTGTTCCTTCAGTAGGTAGAATAGGAAGAAAATTCTTTAGTACCTACTTTGTGCCAGACACTAGGCTAGGAGCTCAGAGATGTTATTTCAGAATAACCCCGAGAGGCCTGACCCCCATATCTTGGAGATTAGGTTATTGAAGCTGGGGAAATGACACACGTGTCCCAAAACTGCGTGCTAGTTGGAGGTGGGACCAGGGCTCACATCCAGCAAAACTCTTCTGCCCGGGCCCCAGGGACCTTGGCTTTGAGCCTCCTTTGCTGCGCGGTCCTGTCCAACTGCAGGGGACACGGCAGTGCCTCGGGCAGAGAGCCAGGGAGCAGACGCTATGCCAGCCGCACCAGTGCCAGCTGAGTGAACCAGCAGCCACTCTGTGCTGAGGATTTTCAGTCTTCTCTTTAAAAAGTATATAGATGCTCAGCTGCTGATGAACAGGGCTTCATCTTGGGCCAAAGCCTTCCAACAGTCCCTCCTTCTCTGTCATGCTCCCACCCTCCTCCCCACTCCCCTTCAGCATCACCTCTGTGCCCTGAACCTGGGCCAGGCCAAGGCTGTGCTTTGTATCCTTCCACAGCACACACCAAGCCTGACTTCTCCAGCCGCAGCAGGAATCCACCACCCCAGCCCCACCCAACCTGGCCAGGGGACGGTCCTCATCTCCAAAATACACCTGTGCTTCCTCCTGGGAGAGGCGGTGGGAGCGGATCTCGTTCTGAATCTGTCCCGATCTAGGGCACAGTCAGGGTCAGAGAAGACTTTCCTCTCTGGGGCGCACGCACCCCCTTCACACAGACTCCCTCAGCACCACTGGGTGTCTGCTCTGGGCTACGGCACAATGGGGCAAAGACAGACACAGTTCCCGTCCTCACAGAGTGGACAGTCTAGGGGAGAGGCAGAAAACAAGTAAACCAATGATTCGAAATTGTGCTGATGCTGGGGAAGGCTGCAGAGTGGGGCGGGGGGCAGGATAGACAGTGACTCAGAAGGAAAGGTCCCCCAAGGAAATGACATTGAAGCTGAGACCCAGAGATGAGATGGAGCCTGTCACATGAAGATGGAGAGACAGAGTGCTCTGGGCCCCGGGCGCCGCCAGCGTGAGAGCCCAGAGGGAGGAAGCCCCAGCTCCGAGGAGCTGAAGGAGGCGGGGAGCCTGGAGAGCCTCGCCAGAGACTTCCACAGGCCTTCGGAGGCATGGTGAGGAGTCCGGCCTTGACTCTAAATGAGATGAGAACCTCTGAAGTAGAGGAGAGAGGACTGGAGGGAGCTTTGCTGAGGACTGTGCTTGGCTACTGAGAAGCAGGGGTCCGAGCAGAGCAGCAGTGCGCGGAGGCACCGAGGAGGCGGCTGTGGCAGCCGCACTGGCCTGTGCTGAGGAGGGGGTGCAGGGAAGGGGACAGAGTCTAGTTCTGCTCCAGAGGTGTAAGCCCAGGCCTTCCCCTGCACCAGCCTGCAGGACACGACACCTGTTCATACACAGGCGGGCTGTGTGATGGCTCCCACGTGACATTCCATCCACAGAAGCTACTCGGGGAGGCCCAGCTCCAGGGCAAGGAGGCTGCTGTGTACAGGGGGCATCCTCCTGCCCCCAGGACACAGCAGCAGCCAGAGGGAGGTTACTGCTCCCGCTCACTGGGTCAGGGGGCCTGGCGGGGGAGCGGGGCCTCCTGGTTTACTACAGGACAAGAACGGAAGACAGGGTTCTGCTGTCAGAGCCCTGCCCACCAGCCATACGGAGCCAGTGAGATGACAGCAACACAAGGAGAGAGCAGGCAACAACCACAGGCCTGCCACACTGCTTCCTCGTCAAGGACCTCTCCTCTCTGGCATTGCTGGCCTGGTGAGGGACAAATGCCAGGTAAGTCACATGCTGCGGGGAGGGCGGCAGGGGTCAGAACTCGTTACCTCCTAGCCCCCAGCCTGGGATTTGCTGCTGGACAGGGCAGTTGCAGGGTCCAGGCTGCAGCCTTGACCCCTCCACTCCCGCTGTGCACGGCAGACCAGCAAGCTGTGAGAGGCGCAGCCCAACACTGGCTGCCTCGCCCCATGCCAGGCTGTACTGGGTGTGTTAGCGACATCTCTTAAAGGCATCCTCACAAGGTTGGCTGTTGTTATTCCTTTTTACAGAAGAAGAAATTGAAGAACAGAGACATTAAGTGGCCTGACCCTGGTCACACAGCACTTTCCACACCACTCTGTGTGAGATAGTGGGGCACGAGGAAGCAGGACTCACGTGTACATTCGGTCCCTTCCCCGCCTTGTGGGGATACCCAGTGACGGTGGCTCTCTGTCCCCAGCATGGACCTGAGATGAATTTCATGCCCCTTTAGGGTAGGGGCTGTGCCTGTCCCTGATCACTGGGGCTCTGCACAATGTGCAGAGGGCTGGCAGGGCCCCTGTGCCTCAAGGATGGCGACCGCCCTCCACAAGACTGCTGAACTGAGAAACCAGGTCGAGGGTCAGCCTCACGCGGACAGCATGTGAAGAAAAACGTTTCAGGTAGCTAAGACTGGATGGAGTGTGTCCATCCTTACCTGCCGAGAGGTGAATGGTCCGACCTTAACAGACTTGAAACTACCCTGTATGACTTACTCACTCGGGGCTTCGGTTCCATTTGTATAAACAGGAGCAGTAAGCCAACGTTCCGAGGAACGACTAACGAAGCTTATCGCTCCACTCAAGAGCTGAGCTCTGTCAGCTGCAGGCCCAGGAATGGGTAGAGAGGAGAGGATATGATGAACGCATCTGAAGCTTCCGAGAGGAGATGTGCCCACCAGGCTCAGGGCCCAGACTTCCTGTTTCTCAGTCACAAGCTGGAACTCCAGGACAAAACCAAAAGACACTGAACAACAAACACTTCTTTCCTTAACCAGGTCTCTCAGGACACTTCGAGGAGTTTCACTGTGGTCCCTACAGAGCAAGGCCAACCGCCTGGGCCAGGCAGAGGAATCAACAGCAAGGTGGCAGAGCTGGCCCAGGCACAGGGACACAATCAAGCCCAAGGACATGCAGAAGGGCCATCAGAAACGTTCTTGAAAAGCCACTCAAAAGGCTGTCTCTCTCTGACGGCTGCTCAGCAGGAAAGGGGTGCAGGAGTCAGGGGACCCCAGTGGGTTCCAGAAATCCAAAGACCACTGTTGCTGAAGTCCACAGGGCTGCATTTGCTCACGTGGCTCCTGTGGCCCAGCGCCTGTCCTGCTCTGCTCCTTCCACTCCCAACCTCACTCCCTGGAAGGGCCAGAGGGAAAAGCAGGACTGTGAAGTCCTCACTTGACAGCCCCCTCAGGAAAACATGTAAGCCCCCAGAGGCCCCCCAGACTTGTCCACATGGTGGAGCAGATGGTCATCCTCTGAAGTCAGTACCAGGATCCACCTAAGAAACAAATGACTTCTCATAGAAGAAACACTGCCACATTCTGAGATGAATTCTATGTTTTCCTCAAATTACTGTTAGGTATTCCAGAGAAAGATGGAAACCCCCTGGTTGTAAGAAGGGGGAAGGGAACATTCCAGAGACTCAACTGGGATATGGTGCTGCCTGAAAGGGCCACGTCTAGCACACCTGTGTGGGGGTGGCAGACACCTGGAGTACACACGGAAGCCCTTCATTTAAGGAGAAATAATCCCTTCACGAGCATTTCTGAGACAACCGGTCCCCCCCCCACGCTGGAGGAGCAAGTGCCCCAAGTCACGTGTTGGTTTTCTTTTTCTCCTCTTTACCATCCATTGTCCTCATCCCTCAGTGGCTCAGGGTGGGCAGGGAGAGTGGAGAGGCCAGCAGGGAGCAGTGGAGACCTAAGTCCTATAATCCTGCTTTCATAGACACATGCAGCCAGCCCTGATCACGAGGCCACAGACACACTCACAAAAGCACAACTCAATCTCTGGAGATTTTTAAGAGTAAAATTAAATCGGATGCTAAAGTCTACTAAATCTTTGAGGGGATTTTCCTTCCCTTTGTACTTCTGAGAAAAGGAATCCTTCACAGTACTGGGGGAAAAAAAGATTTCAAATAACAAAACTTGGGGAACTTTTTGTTTTTCAAAGGAAAACTCACCATAAGCTTTACAGATATGGAGTAAATTAAAAAGAAGAGACCTCTGGCCAGAAGCCTTTCTGAGATGGGGAAAGAGGGAGGGCTGCTGGCAGAAGTGCCCCTGCCCCAGAGGGTCCATTGGGAAGCCAGCTGCATTCTGCCTTCAATAACACCACGCACACGGCATGACTGCGGAACAGTCACCTTGCACCCCAGTGGGCAACGGGATAGTTTTAAGGCCCCACACTACCTTTCTACAGATATTCTGGAAGCTAAGCAACAAAGAGAAAAACATTTTATCCACCTGGTGTTGGTAGTCCACACGATTAAATGCTGGTGGTGCAGCTGGCCTGGGGTGAGCGGGAGGGCAGAGGCCATGCCGCCCCTCGGAGCCTGGCAGGGTGGCGGCCCCGACTCACCTGTGCTTGCTGTCCTTTCCATTCCCACGAGCACACTGCCCCCTCACCCCCGCTCCGACTGTTCTGTGCTGAGGCTGCCTTTCGCTGTCTTGTTCTGCAAGGGGGGGAGAGGGCATGGGAGGGGAGGCTGACGCCGGCAAAGCCAAGGAGGCAAGACAGGAGGGAGAGAAGGAGTGAGGGTCAGGGAGGGCAGAGGTGAGGAGAGGAATGGCACATGGAAAAGGAAAGAAAAAGCAGAGTCAGTACTGAATGACAAACAGGAGATATTCAGACAGGATTTCTGAGGCAAAACGTGACCATTAAAAAGGGAAGTTTTAAAAATAAAAACATGTAAATTAAGTAAAAAATAAAGAGAATACTATAAGATCTTAAGATCCATCTCTGGAAATAATTTTTAAAGAAAAGCACAAGTAAGCATTTCAGAAGCGTTTTGAAGGCAGACCTGTCAGAACGACATCCTTCTAGTACTTTCTGGCCCTAACTGGAGGTTGAAGACTGTGAGCGGCCAGTGACCACCAGGTGTCAGTGTGACCTCAGCCAGAGGAGAGAGCAGCCACTGCAGGCAATTCCAGGTGGCGACTGTCTCTACCATCCCGATCCTTCCTGGGACTCCGTCTCCAGATCCTCCCCTCCACACACAGGGGCATCTCAGAGACAGACCAGCCATCCCCGCATCTCCCACCCTTTCCTAAGAGAGGCGACCAAGAGACCACCTCTAGAATCTACTGGGAAGTGAGGCGGCGGGAGCCCATCTTCTGTACACCACTGGTCGTTTCTGCTAAAGTAAAACCCAGAAGAGACTGTGAGTTTCCCTCAACCTTGGCGTCAACTCTGTTTCTTTCAGTAGGAAAATGCCTTTGCTTATGTATCAAGGCCTGCAACCAGTCTTACCGCACGCCAATCTGTGAACTGAGGTTCCAGTAAACTAATGTGGAAATCAGTAGTTTTATTGAGCTTGATCTTTTAATTTCTCGTAGTGAACAAACACCTTCTCTCCGACACATTTCTCCCAGCGCCCCTATACCACATGGAGTGCCCGCCCCCATGCCGGGTCCTCCTCCAACACCGCGGTGCGTCTGCACCCTCCCAGGACCAGGCAGCAGCCTGAGGCCATGGCGAGGGCGCAGACCTCAAATGTCTGGTCTTCAGGTCTCTCAGGAGCCCCAGGGACCCTCGCCCAGCCCTGCTAGGAGCACAGGCTCTGTGCGCTCTGACTCACCTTGTGCTTGGGGCACCTCACCGAGAAGTTCTCCTCATGCAGCAAACAATCTGCAAGACAGAAGGGGACAGTGAGGTGAGGCCAGCATGTGGCACAGCCCGAGGTGAGCAGGGCCGCACTGGCCAGGACAGGGTCAGACATGGAGATGAGAGGCACCCATACTACGATTTCTAATACGAAAACATCAGAGACACCCTCAAATAAACTATGTTACCTCAACATGACAGACTATGAGTCACTTAAAAAATTAACATTCTGAAATAGTTAACGGTCTGGGGAAACACCCATGAAGCAAAATTGCCTGAAAAATCCAGATACACAAATGTACAAGTACAATCCTAATTTTATCAAAATGTTTTATATGAATTAAAAAACAAGGCTGGTGGCCGAGTGGTTGAGTTTGGTACACTCCACTTTGGCAGCCCAGGTTCAGTTCCTGGGTGCAGACCTATACCACGCGTTGGCAGCTGTGCTGTGGGGGTGACCCACATACAAGAGGAAGACTGGCACAGATGCTAGCTCAGGGCAAATCTTCCTCAAGCAAAAATAAATACATAAAAATAAATAAAAATTTAAAAACGACAAAGGAAATCTACCAAAATATAACAATGGTTCTCTTTGGGTAGTAAGATTACAGGTGATTTTAATTTTCTTTATTTTTTTCTGTATTTTCATGATGATACCATATTATTTATTTCAATAATCAAAAACAATCTCCAATAATGTTATCTTTAAAATCCTTGATTCTAGGCTAGGCTCATTCCACATGCCCAAGCTAAAGCTTCCTCATGAACACACTTTAAATCTGGAGGCACCTCTTCTCCTCTGTCAAGAGCCACGTGTCTGAGACAGAAAGGAGGTCAGGCCCAAGAGCTCCACTGTCACCTTTGCCCCACAAGCCACGGAGACACAGGAGAAGCTCCTGACACGAGCTACATAATCCACGCTAAATGCTTCAGAGGAAAGTGAAATCCCACAAGGGGGCTTTTAATCCTTGGAGGAAAATGATTCATCCCAACTTTTCACATGGTGACAGCGTCCTTGATGACAGAAGGGAGGTGAATCTGCCTCTATGCATGATGGCGGTGCACGGAGCCGGGTGAAGAAATGTAATTAATGAGTTCACTCTGCACACCGCAGCTCTTGGAGACCGACAGCCAGGTCACTGGTGCAAGATGCGGTGGCAGAATGTTAATAAATATTGATCACACATTCTCAGAGAGCTCCCAGGCACCACGGCGAGAGGCAGCCGTGGCACTTAGCCTCGTTCAATTTACAATTTAACTCAGGTTTAAACTGAGGTCCCAAGTAGCCTGTGTACCCACAGGTTTCATGTGAAATAGTAATAAGCAAGGGAACACACAAACGAAACTTTGGAGGTCCTCTGCATCCTAAGCAAATCAAAAGAGGCCCTTGCACGATGTGCCCGAGCCTGTGCGTCACTGCCCCCCTCTGGAGCCCCTGAATATCTGAGCGTGCGGCAGCCCTCTCTGCGCCAGGGAAGCCTCAGGGCACAGGGATTCAGAAAGTCCTGCTAACCTCGGCGGCCCCCCCCACCCCCCCCGCAAGCAAATAGCATGGCAGTAAATGAAATGTGTTAATTTAAAACCCACGAGTACATGGCGTGACCAAGGCTCCTGCTGCTCCAATCTGCCAGAGAGCTTATGAACAGCAAGAGACAGACGACTGGAGCTCCCGGGAAGCTCCTTCTCCTTACCTGGGCTTTGGCAGCACTGCCTGCCAGCAGAGTCTCTGATGTGGGCCAAAGAGAAATAGGACAGCCCACATGGGGCTCAGCCAGCCCAGGCCAAGGGGTTTACATAAATGAGGAGGGGGACCACGTTAGTTAGAAACAGTGCCATCAGAAAGGCAGAGGTAGCTCAGTCCCCTCACAGCCACAGAACAGTGACCAGCAGTGATGCACCATCAGTAAAACTTGTCTAGGGGCCGGCCCGGTGGCGCAGCGGTTAACTGTGCACGTTACGCTTCTCGGCGGCCCAGGGTTTACTGGTTCAGATCCCGGATGTGGACATGGCACCACTTGGCAAAAGCCACGCTGTGGTAGGCATCCCCCATATAAAGTAGAGGAAGATGGGCATGGATGTTAGCTCAGGGCCAGTCTTCCTCAGCAAAAAGAGAATGATTGGCAGTAGTTAGCTCAGGGCTAATCTTCCTCAAAAAAAAAAAAAAAAAGTCTAAAGTTAGGAAACATGTTCCCTCTAAGTTAAAAAGCAGAAAAGAAATAAAACAATGTGAGGACACTCTAAGGCAACTTGGAACTAATGCCAAGTACTTCTGGAAACGGAAGTCTCCTAACAAATCTGCCAGAGACAGTGTCCACCTTTGGCAAGACCTCCTATGCAGGAACACTGCAGACAAATGCTCTCATCTGTTCTTGTAATATCCACGGGCCATCAGGAACTGCAATTCACGTTCCAGGCAGGGGCGAGAACCGCAGCTAAAGAGCTTAGACACCCGGAAGGGCACGGGGAGCCTCTTCTGGCTGCCTCGAACCAGTCCCGGCTGGGAAGAGCGGAGAGCGGTAAGAAGTACAGTAGAACCTCTCTAGGGTCTCCGGCCAGGCGCAGTGGCTGGCCCCACACAGCCAGCTAGCCAGTCTCTCAAATGGTTTTCTTTCAGGCCCTGGCAATATCCTACACTGTCCAGAGGGCCCGCTCAGCACTTCCACATGTGAAGTCAAAGTAAATGGCCTGCTGGATCATCACATAAGGTGGAAAAGACTCGCAAGGTTGTCTAGTCAATAAGATGGCTTCCAGACACAAATATCCAAACCAGAAGAGGATTCCACTTTCATTTCTCTCTTTAAGCTTAAAGGCAGAGCGGGCTTTGCTGAGTTCTTCATAACAAGCTTGGAGCTTCAGATACCCGTAACACCTTCATATATACCCCAACTTGAGAGGATGGTGAGCTCAAGGAGGCAGAAAAGGAGAAGGTAGGTGTAATGTCCTGTAGATCTACCAGGCCCCAGACACTGTCTTCAGGTCACCTACAATCTCCCTGAGAGCCACAGCTAGGACTTAGAGTGCAAAATCCAGGCTGGGACACAGGGACCCACCAGCCTCAGCCCGCCTCGCTGAGGGGCAGCCTCAGGATCCTGGGGCCAAAGGAGGGGAGTAATGGGACAGGAGTGAGGCCCTGGAACTGGTTTCTGTGATGCCGAGGGCTGCCTCTCCAGGCAGAGGCCAGACCAACAGTTGTTTCATAATGACCCTTGCAGGGCTCCAAACCCACTACTGCAAGATCAACGTCTGCAAAGAGAGAGAGCAGCTTTAAAACACTGCTGCAGGAGTGGCTGTGGAAAGTGAAATTCCCAGCTGTGTTTCTTCATGAGGGTAAAAGAAAAATCCCCTCTAGGCAAGATCCTTTATGCACAGTGGAATTATTAACGAGCCACCACAGCTCTTTTTTCCTTCGGTCTTAATTGTTGTGGCTCGTTGCATTAAATACATTAAATCTTTTTTTTTTTAAACCAGCGCTCATGTTCTTATTACTGCATTTCCCACCTGGAGCAAATCCTGTGTGCCTGTGAGATACCAAGCAGCACAAAACAGCCAACCATGATGTCACAAATGTAGGGGCAGCATCAGGTAGGGCAAAAGCCTGCAGGAGCCACAAATACTCATAAAACAAAGATTCTGCTGCCATGGAGATGTGTCCCGTAATAAAAGTTTTCCCTTAGACATCAACAGCTCTCTAAAGGTTTGGACAGCAAGGCAGAGATGGAAATGTTAAAATTGTTCCTTACTCTATACAGAGACGAGGGACCCTTAAACACAGAGATTTATTTTTATTATAATTAGAAAGAAAGTCAATCAATGAACACCTTTCCTGGCTACAGAGATTCATCACATACAGAACAGAATCCCTGAGAAGCCCAAGTGGGATAAATACATGCATCCATCCCCACACGGAGGTGCAGGCCTCTGGGTCAGTGCGACTTGGGTCATCGAGAAGACGGACAAATGCCCAAGATACAGTCATCTTGTGAAGCTGCTGCTTTGGTCCCAGCTCTCCACAAGGATGAGCAGAGTATGCGGCAGCTAAGCCAAGGGCCAAGGCCCCACCCTGGCCCCCCTGAACCAGGAAGCCTCCCTCTCACTGCGTACTCAGCCACCAACTTCTGCCCAACAGAGAGGTTACCAACTTCCCTGGGCAGGCCACGCAAGACAGGCTCAAACAGAGAGAGTGACGACACCGTTCCCTTACTAACCCTCAGTGAATGAAGCAGCCCCTGCTTCCCTGCTGGCGGGGCGGGGTGGCGGACCCAGCAAGCCCCCATCAGAGAGGAGGAAAAGCCCTGTGCCCTCCCCAAGGAACCCTAGACCTACTGCCCGAGCCTGACCTGCTGCTGGCCACACACGGCTACGTAAATCTAAGTTTAAATAAAATAAAGGAAGAAATTCAGTCCTTCATCCCTACTAGCCACATTTCAGGTGCTCAATGGTCAAACAGGGCTTGCGGCTACTGTACTGCAGGGTGCAGGCCTAGAATATCCCCATTTTTGCAGGAAGCTCTATCGAGCGGCACTGCTCAATCCCTTGAGAAACTGTCGGAGGAGGCGGCTGTTAGCCTGCTCCCTGATCCGGCTGGTGCCCCAGCGCACAGACAGGGAGTGTGCCAGGGTTCCCTGCCTGCTGCTTGCCTGATGCTCCGAGCAGAGCCTCAGTGCAGGAGGCCACTCCTCACCCAGCCGCTGATGGCGAGAGGCAGTTCTCACAGTATTCCCCACACAAAACCTACAGACAACGGCCCAAACTTAATATTTAAAAATCTTCACTTAAAAGCCACAAGACAAACTAGGAAAAGAAAACAACACATTCTGATGTAACTAGGGCAATATCATGAATACGAGAAAAGGCAACGGTTGGCTCTCGAGAGACTTAACGAGCACCCCACAGAACACGCTAGACCACAAGGCAGGGTGAAGCACTGCTCAGGCCCAACGCGGAAACATCAGGGGAAGAAAGAAAACATAGGGAGAGACTGCAACCCCAACTCCCGGAACCGACACTTCAATGCTCTCTTTTCACTCCCCACCATCCCTCTGGGCAAACAGGACCCTGGCCACCAGCTGCCCTTCAGTGCGTGCAGACACACACTTTCATGGGAATCTAACTTTGGCATAAGCATTCTCTCTTGGTACCTTTCTTGTTCTTTTTAGCTGCTCTTCCTACGTAAACTGGGAAAGAAAAGAAGAGGGAGGCGGGGACAGAGGGACAAAGAGAAGGATGTAAAAGGCAGGGGGACAAACGCCAGGAGTGCTGAACAACCGCCCTGGAAGGAAGGGTGGTCAAGATGAGCTCAGATTCTGTCCACGCCGGTCAGATCCCGCTCCCCGTGCTTTATGCCGCTGTCCCAGCCATGCCTCCTCCTCACCAAATCCAAATCAACCCCTGCCTCCCAGAGTCGGAGTGGCTGCCTCCGCGGAAGGTCACATTTCCCCCTCAGAACCCAGGAGGCTCCCAGAGACAACAAGCACCATGCCCACTGCTGCACTCTCATCTGTCTTTCCATTTTTCTCTCCCTCCCTCCTGACTGCAAGCATTACGAGGCAGCTAGGTGAAGGTCTTAGGAACAGCTAGGGCTCAAAGAGTCACTGGTGAAAACAGCCACTGGAGTCAAGAGTCTAGAGGGAAAGGACTGTGGTTTGCCCAGGCTGCTGAAGCTCTGGTCAGGACTCGAGTCTTCTGCATTACTCATTCGGTGACACTTCTTGGACAAAAGGTTTCCCTTCTTTCAACAGTTATCAAACTACAAAACATTGCTCTGATCATCTCAACAGACGTAGAAAAAACGTTTGACAAAATGCAACACCTCTTCAGGATAAAAACACTCAACAAACTGGGAAGAGAAGGAAACTTCCCGAGCTGCATCAAGAACATCTATGAAAACCCCACAGCTATCATCACATTTAATGGGTTGGAAATAACACACGGATGCCAGCTCTTGCCACTTCTACCCAACATTATACTAGAAGTTCTAGGGCCGGCCCAGTGGCGCAGCGGTTAAGTTCGCATGTTCCACTTCTCGGTGGCCCAGGGTTCGCCGGTTCGGATCCCAGGTGCAGACATGGCACCGCTTGGCAAAAGCCCTGCTGTGTTAGGCATCCCACACATAAGTAGAGGAAGATGGCACGGATGTTAGCTCAGGGACAGTTTTCCTCAGGAAAAAGAGGAAGATTGGCAGCAGTTAGCTCAGGGCTAATCTTCCTCAAAAAAAAGAAAGTTGTAGCCCAGGCAATTAGCAAGAAAAAGAAATAAAAGGCATCTGATTGGAAAGGAAGAAGTAAAACTATAAGCACATGACATATCTTGTACATAGAAATCCACTAAAAATTATTAGAACTAATCAACGAGTTGAGCAAAGTTACAGCATACAAGATCAATATACCCAAGTCAATTGTATTTCTAGGCACTCACAATGAAGAATCTGAAGATTAAATAAAGAAAACAATTCTATTTACAACTGCATCAAAAATAATAAAATACTTAGGAATAAATTTAACAAAAGAAGTGCAAAACTTAGACTCTGAAAATGCTAAAACACTGCTGAAAAAAATCAAAGAATGAACTAAATGGAAAGACATGCCACGATCACGGGTTGGAAGACACACTGTTGTTAGGAGGGCCGTACTCCCTAACTTCACCTACAGATTCAGTGCAATCCGCACCAAAGTGTCAATGGCTGTTTCTCGCAGAAATGGACAAGCTGATGCTAAAATTCATATGGAACGGCAAAGGACCTACAACAGCCAAAACAATCTTGGAAAAAAGTAACAAAATTGGGGGAGTCGTATTTTCCAATTTTAAAATCTACTACAAAGCCGCGGTAGTCAGGGCAGTGTGGTACCAGAGAGAGTCCAGAAATAAGCCTACACATTTATGGTCAATTGGTTTTTGATAAAGGTGCCAAGATCACTGAATGAGGAAAGAAAAATCTTTTCTACAAACGGTGCTGGGACAACTGGAATCCATATGCAAAAGAATGAACTGGACTTCTACTTCACACCACATATAAAAATTAACTCAAAATGGGTCAAAGACCTGTGGAAGGGCTAAAACTATAAAACTCTTAGAGAAAATACAGGCACAAATCTTTGTGATTTTGGATTAGGCAACGGTTTCTTAGACATGCGAAAATGCAACAAGCAAAAAAAAAGCACAAGCAATAAAAGAAAAAATAAAGCGGACTTCATCAAAGGTGCTCAACATCATTAGCCATCAGGGAAATGCAAATCAAACCACAATGAGATACCACTTCATCCCACTGGGATGGCTGCAATCAAAAAGATAGACAATAACCCGTGTGGGTGAGGATGTGGAGAAATTAGAATCCTCATACTCTGCTGGACGGATGTAAATGGTCTGGCCACTGTGGAAAACAGTCGGACAGTTCCTCAAAAGGTTAAACACAGAGTTATCATTTGACCCAGCAATTCCACACCCAGGTTTACATCCAAGAGAACTGAAAACATTACGTCTGCACAAACACTTGCATGTCAAAGTTCACAGCAGCATTATTCATAATAATCAAAACGTGGAAACAACCTAAATGTGCATCAACTGATGAATGATAAATAAAATATGGTATGTCCTTACAATATTGTTACAAATATTGTTTGTCAACAAAAATGAAGAACTTTAGATAAATGCTGCAACATTGATAAACCTAAAAAACATCATGCTAAGTGAAAGAATCCAGTTACAAAGACCACCCACTGTACGATTCAGCTTACATGAAACGTCCCAATAGGTGGGTCCATAGAGACAGAAAGTAGATGAGTGGCTGCCAGGGGCTAGGGTGGGGGGGGGAGTGACCACCACCAAGTAGGGGTTTATGAGGTAATGAAAATGTTCTAAAATTTATTGTGATGACGGTTGTACAGTGCTGTGAATATACCAAAAACCATTGAATTGTACACTTAAATAGGTGAATCGTGTGTGAAATATATGAATAAAACTGTTAGTTACAAATATTACCCCATTTCACTCCTTTTTATTATCCCCTCTGCGTTCCTTTAGAATTTACAAACAGAACAGGGTCAGAAGAGACAAAAAAAACTAGAAAGATGGGGAAGAAGGAAGAGGACCAAAGTGGATGTCCTAGCCTCCAGATGCTCTGCACAGGGGTCGGCGGTCCCATCTTACCTGCGTCGATGGCACACGGGTAATGGTAGCGGAAGGAGCAGCCTTTGTTGTAGCAGCCCAAGGTGGCGCCTGCCTCCTGGCAGTGGGAACATTTCTGAAAGGGAGGAAGAAGTCAGGCATGTCAGCATCGCAGATCCACCTGTCTCCTCCAGGCCTTCCCTAGACCCCATCGGACAGCCCTTAGCACACGTCTCTGTGCTTACAGCAGTTTGTGGTGGCAGGATGGGCCGGTCAATTTCTAACTGCCACTCAGTGACCACACCGTGGAAGGAACTCAGCAGCAAGTTTTATGCCAGGCCTCACAAACGTTCACAAATAAATGAAACAGAACAACACTGATGGGGGGAGGGGGGGGGCAGCCAGCCCGCTTCTGGTGTTCCCGCTGTCCACAGGCCCGCATGCTCGCCCGTGCTCTCCTCACTTCTCACCGCTGTCTTCAACTGCCTATAGCTCTTGCCTGTTTATTCTGCTGTGGCAGTCTGGCGGACGGGGAGAGGGTAAGATAGTAAAGTTATATATAAACCTTTTAGAATTAAAAGTGGAATTTGGTTTCAGCTCTTATATTTGTAAGATTTTATTTTTATTCTGCTTATCCCAAATGTCCAATACAAGTATATTTCTCTTTTCAGAAAATATGGGCTCCTGTGTGCAAATGGTATTTTTATACACAAATCCTATTTTAAATGCACTAGGAAACCTGCCATGAGTTTCTGGCTAAGTGAGACACTATTCTGTAATTGAGATGCTCCTCCTTATATGGTCAGGTGTTCTTAAAGCGGGGCACATCTCTGTCACCCTATGACATGGCTGCTGTGCGTGCTCAATACTGTCAGCATAAGAAATGTGTCTTATCAACAATAAGCTTAATAATTGATAATAACTCGCTTTCCACAGTGCTCTTAGGCCTACCTGGAACATCTGTTACAAAGGCCTGTGAAACGCAGTTTCTTTCCAGACCTGATCTCGCTGAAGTAGAACTTCAGCTCTGCCATGTCCTACATTGCTGTAGAGGTGCAAGGCACAAAGTCCTGCCTTGTTTCCTCAAGGGGAGACAGGCCACAAAGCGTCTTGCTTCCAGCTGTTTGGCAAGCTGAGAAAGAACTCGCTTTCCACAGTGCTCTTACAGCCTACCGGTTGTAAAATTCAACCACAATTGCCCTACTGAGGAAGAACGCAGACTCTTCTGGTGGCCGAGGCACACCCAGGTAAGGCTACCTGGCGGGTACAGACCCTTGCTCCTGATTCTAGGAAAAAGAAAGTAAAAGTGCTTCCTAAGCAGTTACATTTGTGTAGAACGGCACCCCCCCACCCCGCCCCCGCCACACATCTGCACCCTTCCTGGGACAAAGTAACGAAAGGGTGCCGTTCTCTCTCTCTTCCCACACAGAGGCAGGCCCCGGATGCAGCCTCTCTGGGGTCAGTGTGGCTCACAGGCCTCCAGCAGTCAGGAACGCCTCAGCGGGAGTGGAAGTGAAGCTCACCTGGATGGTGCTATGGAATGGATACCTCCAGGCCACTGAGGCAGGAGCAGATGACAAGGAGCTAGATCAAGCCCCCCTTATGCCAATACTGAGGGTAAAACCACAATAATGCTGGCAACAGTGCAGCTCACCATGCGTCAGGTGTCACTGTATGCAACTGACGTGGAATATCTCATCCAGTCCTTATACTGCCCTGTAACGTCCCCTGCTCTACAGACGAGGTGCCTGAAGCACCAGAAGGGGAAGCCAGAGCTCCAGGTCAGAGCTGACCCAGCTGACCACCACCCCAGCTTCCTGCAGGGACATGTGGGGCAAGAACAAGGCTGTAAGACAAGTCCTTCAAGAGCTTTGCCTTCCTCTCAGAAATGTTTACCGTGTGCCCTCACACTCTTGCCAAGAAATAAAAGATCACCTGGCCTAGAGTAAACCAAGGACAGTGGCAGCACTTCGGGCAGCCCTAAACTTTATCTACTTCTGTCAGTGCCACAGAGCACCTTCCGAACAAAGGTTTCAACATCAACCAGAGGGGATGAAAGGAGGCTGATCTGTCAGGGGCCTACCTGCAACCATTCCTGCTATACCACTTCTTACTAAAGAGCCCCCAGTAGTCAGCTATCCAGAGGGCTTGTGCTCCAGGCCCTCTCCACCCTGGGGGGTGAATCCCAATTGAGAACGGGTGTGCCAAGCATTTCTGGTAGGAAAGTCTACAGGAAAAGGAGCTCCTGGACAAGTTTCACCTCCCTTAAAGAGGGACAAGAGGCAGGAATAGGTCATTTTCTCACTCAGCCTCTGTGAGGATGGCATCTGTTGCAACCATCTTGTCACCAGGAGAAGACAGTTCTGAAGACAAAGCCCAACCTGTTGAGGACGGCAGAGTGACAGGACAAAGCGATCCTTGTGACACTGTTGAGCACTAAATTAACCAACCCCAAGACCACCCCATGGCCAGACTTGTTGGGGGAGGAGACCTTTTTAAAGAAAAAAAAACTCTTTTTAGCTTAGTTTTGTAACTTGCAGTCAAAATATCCTAATTGATGCAGGAAGGGCCCTAGCATTTGAGGCACTGCCGTATAAGGTTAAGTGTGTGGGCTCTGGAACCTAGAGTTCCCTGGTAAGTGACTCCACCACTTCCTATATGTGTTCTTCGCCAAATTCCTCACCTCTGTTTCCTCCCACCTGTTTCCTCAACCTGCAAACAGGGACCTAATGCTACCATCCCCCTCAGAGATGCTGTGAGGGTTCAATGTGTCAATCCAGGCTTAGAACAGTGGCTGGATACAAAACGCTCAGTAAAGGCAACCCAAGATGATCATGTGCCAGACACACACTAGACGCTCTCCACAGACCACCTCAGCAGAGGAAGCTGCAGAGCAGCCCTGTCATCATGCGTGCTTGCAGATGGGAAAGAGAAGCGATCAAGCTCGGGTCTGAACAATGTCTGCTGCCTTCCTACCACAACACGTGCCTCTGTCCCCTGCAGGGCTTCCCAAAGCTCCCTGCCCTGAACCAGCCCACAGACCACAGGTCCCATCTTTTTTGAGAAAGAAACTCATCCCCCATCAGGTGATTATATCAATAAAATGATGCTTGCTTCTTTCAATTAAAAAGCACAATTAGTTTACTATGTTGCATCCACAGGAGAAAGACCCTGCACGGTGTAATAGGGCCTTAAAGAAAGGACCTGAAAGAGTTGAGTTCAGTGGTTCTCAAAGTATAATCCTTGGACCAGCGGCATCAGCATCACTGGGGAACGTGTTAGAAATGCAAATTTTGGGATTCTGGGAAGATGGTGAAGTAGGGAGCACTAGGAATCTCTCTCCCCACCTGGATAACAATTGCACTGGCAGATGGGTCTGATGTAACTATTCTGGAACTCTGGCACACTTGAAAGCTTGCATCTTCCAGGGGAAGACTAGGACGGCAAATTGCAGTTAATTTTGGTCAATTTTAGCTCTTACACAGTAGCAGTTACCCATCTCCCATTCCCAGCAAAGTGGCAGGCAGCTGTGGACAGCATCCTGGAGCAGCTTGCAGACACCTGGTGGGAGCTAATGTGGGCAAAAGGAAACCCTGTCCTCCAGGTACTGGGGATCTCTGCTCTGACTGCTGATTACTGCTTCTGATCAAAGAGATGGAGACAATCAGGCAGCCATTGCTGTTGCATCTCCCCCCACTGTTGCAAGCCCCACCCCTCAGGCTGAAGTGACTCCCAGGGGATTTAAAAGGCTGCCCTTTCCCTGACTTCATTTTTTGCTTTATCCCCTTTTGGGAGCCAGATATTAAAGACTAGGACATCCAAAAACATCAACATATATGGGGAAAATTAGAAAGTGACTGTGCATTCCCAGGGAAAGGCTCAAAAAAGACCTCAAGTTTATACCTCAGGCTGATCCTAGGCACAGAGACAGACTGCAACAATAAAAAAAATAAAAAGGGTAACAACCCCCCCAAAAAACCAAACTCTGGGGAAAGGGAAGAATCTGATTTCCAGAGTTACCACATTATGAGATTCAAATGTCCAGCATTCAACAGAAACTCAGAAGGCACACAAAGAAGAGGAAAGTATGGCCCATTCAAAGGAAAACAACAAATCAACAGAAACTGCTCCTGAGAAAGACCTAACGGCAGATACACTAGACAAAGACTTTAAAAGAACTGTCGTAAAGATGCTCAAACAACAAAAGGAAGACGTGGAGAAAGTCAAGAAAACACTGTGTGAACAAATGAAAATATCAATAAAGAGACAGAAAACCTAAAAAGAAACCAAAAGAAATTCTGAAGCTGAAAAGCACAATAAGTGAAATTAAAAATTCACTACAAGGATTCAGGACAGATTGCAGTAGGCAGGAGAAAGAATCAGTGAACTTGAAGACATCAATGGAAATTATTGAGTCTGAGGAACAGAAAAAAAAAAAAGGTTAAAAAAAGCGAACACAGCCTAAGGGACCTGTGGGAAACCACTCAGCAGACCAACACTGGCCACTGTGGGGTTCCTAGAAAGAGAAGAGAAAGGGATGGAAACAATTTTGGAAGAAATAATGACTGAAAACTTCCCAAATTTGATGAAATACATGAATATAAACATCCAAGATGCTCAACAAAATCCTACTAAGATGCACTCAAGAGATCGCACCGAGACACATAAATTTTCAAAAGCCAAAGAAAGAATCTTGAGAGAAGCGAGTTGCTACAAGGGATCCTCAGTACGATAATCTGCAGATTTCTCATCAGAAGCTTCGGAGGCCAGCAGACAGTGGGCTGACATATTCAAAGTGCTAAAAGAAAAAAACTATCAACCAAGAACCCTATATCCAGCAAAACCGTCCTTCAAGAGTGCGGGAGACGTTAAGACATTCCCAGATAAACAAAAGGTGAGGGGAGTTTGGGACCACTCGACCTGCCGTGCAGGAAATGCTCAGGGGAGTCCTGCAGGGTGAAATGAAAGGACACTAGACAGTAACTAAAAGCCATATGCAGAAATAAATATCTCAATACAGGTAAATACACAGGCAATTATAAAAGCTAGTATTATTGTAACCATGGTTTGTAACTGTACTTTTTGTTTTCTACGTGATTTAAGAGACTAATACAGTTAAACAAAAAAAAGCAATTATTAGTACAAAGCTAGTATTACTGTAACTTTGGTTTGTGACTCAATCTTGTTTCTACATAATTTAAGAGAATAACGCACTTTAAAAAATTTTTAGTTTACGTTTTTGGCCACACATATACACAATGTATAAAGATGTAATTTTGTGACATCAACAATGAAAAAGGATTGGAGCTGAAAAGGAACAGTGTTTTTTGTGTGTGTGTGAGGAAGATTAGCCCTCAGCTAACATCTGTGCCAGTCCTCCTCTACTTTGTACATGTGACGCCTCCACAGCACGGCTGATGAGTGGAGTAGGTCTGCACCCGGGATCTGAAATGGCAAACCTGGGCCACTGAAGCCAACTGTGTGGACGTTTAACCATTCAGCCATAGGGTGAGCCCCTAAGAAGAGAGTTTTTATATGTTACTGAAGTTAAGCTGATATAAATTCAAATTAGAATGTTACAATATAGGGATAGTAAATGTAATCCCCATGGTAACCATGAAGAAAAGAGGTATCGAATGAATAGAAAAGGAAATGAGACAGGAATTTAAACTTTTCACTATAGAAAACAGTCAACTAAACATAAAAGGTGGCAGTAATGCAAGAAACGAGGGA
The DNA here is from genome assembly GCF_041296235.1 of Equus asinus. Taxonomy (NCBI): domain Eukaryota; kingdom Metazoa; phylum Chordata; class Mammalia; order Perissodactyla; family Equidae; genus Equus; species Equus asinus. The sequence continues at coordinate 19,535,427 of NC_091793.1, read as the reverse complement.
TAAAAAAGCTATAAGGCATACAGAAACCACCAAATAGCAAAGTGACAGAAGTAAGGCCCTATTATCAGTAATTACTTTAAATGTAAATAGATTAAACTCTCTATTCAAAAGACAGAGATTAGCAGAATGGATAAACACTCATGATTCAACTATATGTTGTGCACAAGAGACTTACTTTAGATACAAAGATACAAATAGACTGAAAGTGACAAGATGGAAAGAGATATTCCATAACCAAAGAGAAAAGGAAAGGCTGTACTAATATGGACAAAATGGACTTTACATCAAAAAAGGCTACAAGACAAAGAAGGACATCATATATTAATAAAAGGCTCAATGCAGCAAGAAGAGATATAAACATTTACACATCTAATGACAAACCATCAAAAAATATGAAGCAAAACCTGAAAGAATTGAAGGGAGAAATAGTTGTACAATAATAATTGGAGACTTCAATACCCTACACTCACAATAATGGATAGAAAAATCAGAGAGAAGATAAGTAAAGAAACAGAGGACTCAACACAATAAACCACTAGATCTGACAGACACACAGGACATCCCAACTACCAACAACAGAACACACGTTCTCCTCAAGTGCACATGGATATCTTCCTAGGTAGTCTGTATGGTGGGCCACAAATTAAGTCTCAACAGATGTTAAAAGATAGACATGCGGAGTATCTTCTCTGACCACAATGAGATGAAGTTAGAAATCAGTAACTAAAGGAAAACTGGAAAATTCACAAAATTGTGGAAATTAAACAACATACTTTTAAACAATCAATGGATCAAAGAAGAAATCACAAGGGAAATTAGGAAATACCTAGAGATGAATGAAAACAAAACCCAAAACTTACAGAATGCAGCAAAAGCAATGCTAAGGGGGAATTTTATAGCTATAAATACTTACATTAAAAATAAGAACAATCTCAAGTCCACAACCTAAGTTTACAACTTAAGGAACTATAAAAAGAACAAACTAAACCCAAAGCTAGCAAAAGGGAGGAAATAATAAGGATTGGAGCAGAGATAAATCAAACAGAGAAAAGAGGAAAAGGAATGAAACCAAAATTGGTTCTGCAAAAAGATTAACAAAATCGACAAACTTTTAGCTAGATGATCTAAGAAAAAAAGGAGAGAAGACTCAAATTACTAAATCAGAAATGAAACTGGGGACATTACTACTAACTCTACAGAAATAAAAAGGATTATAAGAAAGCATATAAGGGGCCAGCCCTGTGCTGTGCTTTGGCGGCCCAGGGTTTTGCCAGTTCGGATCCTGGGTGCAGACATGGCACCACTCATCAGGCCATGCTGACGTGGTGTCCCACATGCCACAACTAGAGGGACCTGCTACTAGAAAAGATACAACTATGTACCTGGGGGCTTTGGGGAGAAGAAGGAAAAAAAAAAGAGATTGGCCACAGATGTTAGCTCAGGTGCCGATCTTAAAAAAAAAAAAAAAAGTACTATGAGCAACTGTATAGCAACAAATTAAATAATCTAGATGAAACAGACAAATTTCCAGAAAGACAAAACCTACCAAGACTACATCATGAAGAAATAAAATATCTGAACAGATTGATAACTAGTAATGAGATTGAATCAGTATCAGGTATCTCCCAAAAAAGAAAAGCCTGGGACCTGATGGCTTCCCTGGTGAATTCCACTAAACATTTAAGGAACAACTAATACCAATCCTCATGAAACTTTCCCCAAAAATCAAAGAGAAGGGAACGTTTTCAAAATTATCCTATGAAGACAGCATTATCTGTTACCAAAACTAGACAAAGACACTACAAGAAAAACAGTCTACAGATCAATATACTTCATGAACATTGATGCAAAAATCCTCAGCAAAATACTAGCAAACAGAATTTAGCAGCATATTAAAAGGATTATACACCATGTCCAAGTGGGATTTATCCCTGGAAGGCAAGGATGGTTCAACACAGGGAAATCAATCAACACTACGAAGAAAACAACCATACGATCATCTCAACTGATGTAGAAAAAATATCTGACAAAATTCAACACACTTTTATGACAAAAACACTCAACGAACTAGGAATAGAAAGAAACTACCTCAACATAATAAAAGCCAAATATGAAAAACCGACAGGGAATATCATACTCGATGGTGAAAGACGGAAAGTATTTCCTCTAAGATGAGAAACAAGGCAAGGATGCCTGCTTTCACTGCTTCTATTCACAATAGTACTGAAAGTTCTAGCCAGAACAATTAGGAAAGAAAAAGAAATACAAGGTGTCCAAACTGGAAAGGAAGAAGTAAAATTATCTCTGTTTGCAGAAGATATGATCTTACATGTAGAAAACCCTAAAGAGTTCACCAAAAAACCTGTTAGAACTAATAAATCCAGCAAATTAGTAAGATACAAAGTCAACACACAAAAATCACCTGCATTTCTATATATGAACAATCTGAAAAGGAAATTACAAAAACAACTTGATTCTCAATAGCATCAAAAAGAATAAAATACTTAGGAATTAACAAAGGAAGTGAAAGACTTTTACAATGAAAAATATAAAACACTGCTGAAATAAATTAAAGAAGACATGAATAAATTAAAACACAACCCATATTCATGGATTAGAAGACTTAATATTATCAAAATGTCAACACTACCCAAAATGATCCACACAGATTTAACGCAATCTCTGTCAAAATCCCAATGACTCTTTTTTTTGCAGAGACAGAAAAACCTTTTATCCTAAAATTCATATAGAATCTCAAGGGACCCTGAATAGTCAAAACAATCTTGCAAAAGAACAAAACTGAAGGACTCATACTTCTTGATTTCAAAACAGTACAAAACTACAGTAATCAATAGTGTGGCATTGGCATGAAAACAAAGATAGATACCAATGGAATACTGAGCCCAGAAATTAACCCTTGCACAAATGGCCAAATAATTTTTGACAAGGGTGCCAAGATCATTAAATGGGGAAAAGGTCAGTCTTTTCAACAAATGGTGCTGGGAAAACTGGATCTCCACATGCAAAAGAATGAAGCTGGACCCTTACTTAACAACTTATACAAAAATTAACTCAACGTAGATGAAAGACCTAAAATGATAAAACCCTTAGAAGAAAACACAGGACAAAAGGTTCATGATGCTAGATTTGGCAATGATTTTTTGGGCTATAATATAACATCAAAGGCCTACATAACAAAAGAAAAAACAGACAAATAAGACTTCATGAAAATTTAAAAACTTTGCACACCAAAAGGCACTATCAACAGCGTAAAAAAGGCAACCTACAGATTGGGGGAAAATATTTGCAAATCGCATATAAGATAAGGCGTTAATATCAGGAATATATAGAGAACTCCTAAACGACTCATTTCAAACATGAGCAAAGAACTTCAATAGACATTTCTCCAAAATAGATATACAAATGGCCAATAAGCACATGAAAAGATGCTCAACATCACTCATCATCAGGGAAATGCAAATCAAAACCACAATGAGATATCACCTCACACCCATTAGAATAGTTAATATCAAAAAAACAGGAAACAGCAAGTGTTCACAAAGATGCAAAGAAATTGGAACCCTTGGGCACTATTACTGTAAATGCAAAATGGTACAGCCACTGTGCAAAACAATACAGCACAAAATTACAAATAATTTTAATTTTTCCTCAAAAAATTACAAATAGAATTACTATGTGATACAGCCAATTCTATTTTTGGCTATATACTTCCCCAGAATGAAAGCAGAGTCTCAAAGATATTTGTACACCCATGTTCACAACAGTATTATCTACAATAGCTAAAATGTGGAAGCAACCCAAGTGTCTATCAATAGATGAATGGATAAGCAAAATGTGGTATATCTGCACAATGGAGTATTATTCAACCTTAAAAAGGAAGGAAATTCTGACATGCTACAACACAGATGAAGCTGGAAAACAATATGCTAAGTGAGGTAAACCAGTCAGAAAAAGACAAATATTGTATGATCCCACTTGCACGAGGTACTTAGAGTAGTCAAAATCAGAGATACAGAAAGTATAATGGTAGCTGTCACGATCCGGAGGGAGGCAAAAATGGGGAATACTGTTTAATGGGTAGGAGTTTCAGTTATGTAAGATGAAAGAGTTCTGGAGACGGATGGTGATGATGGTTGCACAACAATGTGAATGTATTTAATACCACTGAACTATGTACTTAAAAATGGTTAAGATGGTAAATTTTATGTTAAACGTATTTTACCACAACAAGACTTAAAAAGGAAATGCAAATTCTCAAGCCCCATCTCAATCTGTGCTGTAACAAGTCTCCAGACAATTCTGATGCACAATACAGTTTGAGAACCACTCGTCCAGTTTCAACTCCCCAGCTTTTTAGATGAGGAAAACAAAGACATAGAAAGATGCAATGACTGGCTGAGCTAGGTTTCAGGCTTCCTGGGAGCCATTTGGTGCTTTCTACACTACACTGCTGTCTCCTACAGACCAATGTGGATGAGGCGGTGCGAGAGGCAGAAGTGCCCCCCAAAGGTGTCCAACCTCATCCCCAGAACCAGTGGCCCAACAAGCCACAGGGCTGCGCAGACGTGACTACGTCAAGGGTTGTGAGACGGAGAGTGTGCTGGATTATCCAGGGGCCCCAATCTAACCACAGTGGTCCATAAAGTGAAGAATCTCCCCCAGAGGCAGTCACAGCTGCAGGCCTTAGGGAGATGTGATGATGGAAGCAGGGTCAGAGATGCAATCCGCTGGTTTTCAAGATGGAGGAAGGGACCACAAGGCAAGAATGTGGGCAACCTTTACAAGGTGGAAAATCCAAGAAACCAATTCTTACCTAGAACTTGTGACCTACAGAACTTGTAAAACAACAAGTTTGTGTTTTAAGCCTCTAAGTTTGTGGTAATGTGTTACAGCAGTGACAGAAAACTAATAAGTGGGGATTTCCTGAGAATGTCATAATAAAGAAGTGACTGCTCATTTTCCCTTTACAATCTTCAACGCAACAAATTTCTCCCTCATGAAAACACCTACAATTTCACTTACTTTTTCTTAGGCAAATTCTGGCATGAGATCAGTGACAATGGAACTACAAAAGACACTGAATCTGTCTTCAATGCTCTTTTTTCTGGTTCAAGAAACAGGCTAGAAGCAAAAGTGATGGCTGAAGATTACATAACTAGAAGTACCAAAACTTAGAACTTCAACCTTTTTTCTTCTGAACCCCAAGTTCAACATTCTTTTTGTTTTGCTGAGGAAGATTTGCCCTGAGCTAACATCTCTGCCAATCTTCCTCTATTGTGTATGTGGGTTGCCGCCAAAGCGTGGCCACTGACCAATGGTGTAGGTCTGTGCCTGGAAACTGAACCCTGGCCACTGAACTTAACCACTAGGCCATGGGCAAGCCCCAAGTTCAACGTTTTTTATACCATACCATGCTGCCTCCTAGTCTCCTTTATTCACTCAACTATCCAACATCTGAAAAGTCTTCCTACGTGGCAGGTGCCAAAGACAGAATATAGTAACTTATGTCTAGAATATCTTCTGTTTCTCTTCTCCCCTTCTATCCCCCAAATCAACACCAGGCTAGTACCATTTACAATTAGATTTTTATTCTTTACTTTTTACCTGAAGAAACTATTTACACTATCATTCTCCCATAATACAAATAGTATAATAAAGTCACTGTACAGCTAAATGTCCTTTGGTTTTGACAACACTGTTGTTGCAAGTTTAATGATCTTCATCCCTAGGAGGTAAGTCCACACAACACTGCTCCCCACACAAAGGAGACACACAGTGGGGCTTACTTCAATCATGATTTCTAAATCGAGGTATTTTTTTCATACAAGCAACAGCCCAATCTTCTCAATAGTGGATTTTTCATTTACTATTGAAGGGAATAAAGGTTATTTTTAAGCAACTCTGACAAGAATCCTGTATTTCTTGATACTGTAATCTTGGGAAATGAATTATAAAATGTAGTCTTACTGTTTGGATATGTTTAAATGGAAAGTGGCCAAACACCCACCCTGATCCTTTCACCAGCCCTTGTCACTGTCCCAGAGGCAGGACTCACTGACTGGAGGTGGCAAACTGCAGGAGCCGAATCATTGAAGAACAGTTTAATCCATATCCGACGAAAGCTCCAAGAGGGAATTTTTCCTGCCTTTTCATTCACAGAAAGGCTCTTTCCTATGAGACGTAACAGCGACCTGAATAATCGCTCTGTTTAATGAGCATCTTGAAGCAGCCTCAGAGCACCGAAGCATTTGGGTCAGAGTATTATTAGTGTTGATGGTGATCGGTTCTGTCTGAGCCTCACAGATCACACACGTTGCCACTACTGCACCGAGATGGCTTTCATCCAGCACTGCCCACACTTTTGCTCACGCTTACAGTATTTACTAATTCATGTTTGTCCACCTCCCCTAAACTGTGAGATGCATTCTTGTACCCCCAGGGCCTGGCACACTGTAGAGCTGTAAAAATGGGCCGATGGAATGAACGCAATGCAATGTCTGACAAATTTGAGAGCTTGGAGAAAACTAACGAGGTTACTCTTCAACCTGAGTTAAAAAGCTGATGCTGGCAGAGCTTGAGAATGTGGAACAAGGTATGCGTTAATTTTCGGCCAACAGCAAGAGCAGTTTTTTTCAATTATGCCTTCTCTATCTAGGACAGAAGCGGTGCCACCCGAGCAATCTACTCCAGCTGGATGGCAGTGCGATCGTCTACGTACAAGGGGCTGCCCTTCAAGAGCCTGGGAACATCTTTCTTTGATCCAACTCTGCACCCTATCAATTTTCTTTCAAGAGCATGTTAAAGCATTGGCCAAAGCAATACATATAAAGCCCTGTGTGTTTTGGGTCCTTGCTTCCTCCAAGCTAATCTTCTTAGGTTCCCTCATGAAAGCTCATGAGACCAGCTGCAGCGTCTTGCTGCTACCTGCCGTTCTCACAAACTTAGGAGAAGGGCTTGGCGCCAGCCTCTGGAACCCAGCCCACAGCCCAGAGCACCACCAAGGCTTCAAAGCCGACCTTGAGGGGCCAGAGAGATGCCTGACTCTTCTTAGGCCCATTTATTCAGTCCTATGAGAGGTAGAGTGCATGGATTTACAAGTTGCATTTATGCCCCATAGCTGTTCCAGCAAAAGCATCAACTTCAGAAACTGTATCCATTAAACACACATCTTAATAAATTCTGATACCAGTGTAAATGCCAGTCACTCATATTAACAGTATTTACTGGCTAAAGGCTAATTATGTGTACCTTAAGACAAAATTTTCCAGTTTGACTGGCTTTTTAGAATAAACGCGGATGGTCCAATGTGAACATTATGCAGGTGCGAAGCAGCACAGGGGCTGCTGAAAAAGAATCTGAGGGTTTCGGCTCTTGTGTAAATGCCAAAAAAGTCACCACAGCAATTTTATCCTCTGTAAAATGAGGATAACAATATTTGCTTTGCCTTCCTCATAAAGTTGTTGTGTGAAATAACTGTAAAGTGTTTCACAAGCTAAGAGTTCCATAATTGTACTTATAAAAATATATAAAAAATATCTTCATCTATAATGTGTCATACTTTTGGCAATTATTGCTGTCAAAATTAGACACAACACATACCAAGTAGGATCTATTAAGACAAACTAAGTTAAAGAATTATTTTTTGGAACTATTTTTTTCCCTTAGAATACGGCCTGAACATCTGCTGTCACACTGTCTTTTTGTAACTTTAGTTGCTGTATGTTTCAATAGAATTTCATCTCTGAGGGTGTGTATGGTCAACTCTTGCCCAAATCTCTGAACTCTACATCTCTTAGCGGCTATCCACTATTACTTTCATTATATTTCTCCTCCTAATCCTAACCTTGAACAATAGAAATTAATGGGAATTATTTTTGATGTTTCATGAAGCACTTCTGCATTGGAAGGAAAGGTGCTAAATAAATGAGGAATCAAACCACACAATTAAGTTCAAATTAAACACTGGCAGGTCAAAAGCATTGAAAACTACCCCGAAAAGGCATACTAAGCACAACCAGAATGAGGAAAAGTGCCCTGCAGGCTGGTCTGTTGCACTCTGCAGATACTACCCTTGCGTGTAATGTGGAGAGCAGACTCAGGCTGCCTGCACCAGTGTCACGTGCCACGCGCTCCCAGCCTGTCTCCACCCTTACGTAACCCTACTCACTCACGTTACAGTAACCTAGAATAACTTCCACCACTGCTTCTGGGTCCCACTGTCACGAGGAGCCAAGGCCCAGCAGGTGGTACTACTCCTCAAAACACACCTAGAGCCTAACAGCTCATCTTCTCTGTCCCCCAGGACACAGCCATCTGCTTCCCATCAAAGCCAGGAGAGAAAATACACACGCACAAACTGTCTTTAATCTGATCATTTTTCAGATATAAAAATAATCTGGAATAAAGAGATCCATTGAGACCCCCATTCCCCTCCCATAAAACCCCCAATCAAAAAGTAATTCTGCTGCTGACCCTGAAAAACGGTAGTTTCTCTGGGAAAGCTTTTCAAATCACATGACAAATCTATAATAATTGTTTTTGTGGCTAAGTGAGTGGGGTTCAGGGGTGGCTGGGCTGGAAGTGGAGTAAGGTGCACAACAGCCTGACCAAGGTCAAAACCTAAGTGCAGCTGTCCTGGCAGTGTCTCCCAGTTGCATCCCCGGCCTCCGTTTCGATCTCCGAGGAAAGCCTGTCCCTGAATTCCCTTCCTATTGTCTTTGTATCAGGAGAAGGCTTTACACTGAAGTTACGATGCTCTGAATCAGGCTAGAAGACTTGGGATTAAAGCACTTCTTTCTTCATTAACAATATCCTTCCTTGTCTTTCTGCGCTTCATCTGTCAAACAGAAGAGGCCAGGATTTAGCCACGACTTCGGGCACATGAAGAGTCTATTTAGAGCACATATGCCTTCATACAATGCATTTGTTCATTTTATCATTCAGCAGTAAAAACTTAATAGGTCTAAGACGCAGCTGTGGAAGGATGTCTTCTCTCTAGAAGATTCTCTCATACCTTTTTGTTGTTGCTGTTTCACAAACCCAGATTTACACATTAGGTGCGTTGGAAGTAAGGCACAAGTGTAGCTCCATCAGATGGGAAGACAACCACTGGCTAATAGAGGTGAAAAGCCAGGCTGGTGCTTCTTTATAGAATCACAAAGTGCGAGTTGTTCTATTGAATATGAAGAAAGGATTTTTACTTCCTAATGAGCTGCTCTTGAGATTTTTAATTTGCCTTATTAATATGTCAATTCTGACCCTAGTGCATACAACTGCGAAGTCTAAGAACTAGAAACATGGATTGGAAGAACCTTAATAAGAACTCAATCAGTTTGGTCTTCACCAGCTCCGCTTTCCCTACTCCTTATCCATCCTCTAACATGCTGATTTCTCTAGAGGTTGTAACAGACTGTAGATCAAGGTGCCTTTGATTCTCAGTGGTCTCTGCTTTGATATTTAAGCTTCCTTAAACGGTATCAACTTCAGCAATGAAATAATCTTTCCTTTTTACTCACGTAACAAATTTTTATTGCATGCCTATGCAGAAGGTGATGGGGCTGCACTGAGGATGCAAAGTCCACCTAGCGTCTGCCCTCAGGGAGCTTACTTTCTGGGGGTAAGAAATAAAAACTGTAATATAAACAGTACTGTAGAGCTCAAAATGTAAGTGCAGCTGCTCTGGCAGTGTCTCCCAGCTATAGGTCTGGCCTCTGAGGGTAGTAAAGGCAGCGTCCTAGTGACACTAGAGGTAGTGGCTCCGACCTGGTTAAGGAGATCAGGAAAGCATTCTTGAGAGAGAGTTGCCTGAGCAGAGTCCTTGCTGGGCCAAGGGGCAAGGGAAGATGTCCAGGGCAGAGGGAACAAACTGCCTTTTGGGAACAAGCACTCAGGGTGTGGAGGGTGACATGGCATGATTCCGAAGGGGTGGGGAATGAGGGGCCAACAAGGCTGTTGCCGGCTTAGTGGTGTCATGGGAGAGTCTGGGTATGGGAGAGGAAATGTATACGAGAGGCTGCATTTAGAGGCACTTCAGAGAAAAAAGTGACAGGACCTGGTGACGAGCTACAGCCATGGGGTCAGTGAGATGAGTCGCAGTGAGGCTGGTGTGTGGCGGTGTAAGCGATGCGCTCACTCGGCAGGCACAGTGGAAGCAGGTACCAGTGCAGCAGGATGCTGACGAGGCGAGGACACACGTGGCCCCCGCTCTGACAGCTACTTACTCTTAGGAACATTTCACTTAACAGAATAGAATGTTTTGGACATTCAAAATCTCAAGTGGAATGATCAGGAATGGATTTAATTTCAAGCGGCATTTTCTGGCTAACTGAAGGTAAAGCTAGAAACCCTTTCAGGAACACAGTCTAAGCTACTTCAAATTAAACTGATTATTCTTTATTGCCTCAGAGTAATGATTTTATTATTAGGAATATTCTTGTAAGATACTAGGTAGAGACTAGGCTTTATCAAAGTGACCCCAAGATAGAACTTAAAATTTGCTTTTAAAAGTAAATCTTTGTTAGCAAGTTTTTTCCTTATCATTGTCTTGTTTATCCTAAAGTTAACATGAAAAAAATCCAGTTATGGACACCTTCCAGTTACTCAGCTGATATCTCCCATATTTGTCTTCCTTATATTCAGTGGGGTATCATTTTCTTGGTTCCTGCCTCAAATACAGGCATCCAAAAAGAGGCAAAGACATGAAACGAGAGAAAGCCAGGTGGAAAGGAGGTTCTCGGAGGCCTCTGCTTGAGCCCAGCTGTCCAGCGACGCTGTGGTGGAGGGGCACCTGCGGCAGAGGCGCTCCCCGCGAGAAACGAGACCGACAGCTGGCCCTGCCTCTCACCCGCTATATCAGCTTGCGAGAGTTCCTTTATTTAAGCCTCAACTTTCTCAACAGTAAATGGGGACAATACCCAGCTGGGAAAAAAGGAAGAGAGTGGAGAATCATTTAAGAAAACTGATTAGGGCAAAAACACCCCCTGAATGTGCTTGACAACAAAGGAAAAGAATAATTTTTAAATGACATGTATGATATTCCTAAGACACTCTATAAAAAGGGAGAGGGGGGAGTCCCAGCAGAGATCCCACAAGGAATGGACGGCCCCTGAGCAGCCAGAGGCCCTGGACTTATCTGCCAGGCCACGGGCAGCTGGAGACAGGCAACAGCACAGACGCCCAGGAGGAGCGGGCTGTGAAAACAATCCACCGCTAGTGACTCAAGTTAAACCCAGCTACGCCGCCACTGACGTGCATTTGTTTTGAACATGTATCTTTGTATTAGAGCATTTTTCACAGGTCAGGCACAGCGTTTAACCCCTCTTTATGCCCACCTTCAGTCACCTGTTTTAATATGGACACTTGATAGTAATGTCCTCTAAACATGTACCAGAACTAGTTCAGGTACTAGTAATTACTTACATCAAGGTGCCCCCAAAGCCGAACCAGTTTATAATTATCACACGTGGAATGAACTTCAACTGCGGATGTGGCAGGCACAGGCACTGGCCAGTCACAGTGGATTTTAAAGTCCCACAGTTTCCGAACTCTCACTCTCCTGGGTTTACAGTCTTCAAGTTTGAATAAGTTTATGAAGGCATAACAAAGCAAAATAAGGCAATTTCCAAAATAAAATGCATCCATTTGCCACAATTTAAGTTAAAATCAGTCTTCACCTCTCCTTCTAGAATATTAAAACTAGGAGGCTGGTTTAATCGTTTTTCTCTTGCATAAAACGTAAATTGCTAACACACAGTCTTCGTACCTCCACCTATCAGAAAGTCAACACACCTTTCAGTAATGATGTTTCTTTGGGCTAACCAGACCTGGGTTTTTTCCTGAAACAGCTTGCCTTTTATCTTACCCACAGGCACATATATTACATTAAAATAATTCTAATCAGAGGGTTTCTTTTACAGCTGAGAAGGCTGCAACTTTGTTACAAACGTTATATATTTTGTCTAGGGGAGTTTTTACCCATCAAGAAGAAAAGGGATTTGTGCCCTTTAAGAAGTGAGAAAGGTGGGGCTCCAGAGTCCAGGAGGGTTAAGGCGGTAATTAGCAGTTGGCTCTGAAGAGCAGCTGAGAAGCTGAGCAAAGGGCCCTGCTGAGCCGGGCAGGGGGAGGAGCCCCGTGGCAGCCCTGTGAGAAGAAAGAGAACAGCCTTTTCCCCACGCACAGAGAGAAACGCTTACAGCCAGAGTTTAAAACACTGCAATTTAAGTAGCACGAGACCACGTACTAGCTTATTTTTATTTTACCCTTTGCTCAAACACTGAATTGGCTTATAAGGAGAAAGGATTGTCTTCTGTGCTTTCTGAATCTAACAGGCATCTTTTAAAAGAAATTATCTGCCAGGAAAGTGACTCTTGGTATAATCCTGCTTCTCTCCACGGCTCATCCCACCCAGGAGTTGGCTCTATGCTGCCAGAAAGCCAACTACAGGGAGCCGCTCATCCACAAGGTGCCCATATTTAACTACAGTTTACGGTTTCAGTAGGAGAAATGACAAACTTGCTACCACAATAGGCCTCCTGTAACGAGATTTCAAATCTGCGCAGCTTGTACCGTAGCTAAAGCTCTGATGCTGCAAACTCTGGGCTCCAGCGGTCCTTTCCCTTCTGTTTACCACCTCTCTTCCTGCTTGCGTTTGCTCTACCCTTCCTTGACCAGATCTACTTCCACCTCACCAATCCTCTCATCTGCTCAGCTTCTCAGCTGACCAACTGAGTCCAGACAAGTCAAAGTCTCGTCAGGCAAAGCCACTCTGTTCCTGGAAGTGGCCGGTTCTTCAAGGGCGAGGGCAGTCTGAAAAGGGACAGGCAGTGGCGGTACTTTTATCCGGGTGCAGAGTTTCAGCAGATAGGAACTTGCAAAAACTAGGATGTCTTGGCATATTTAAGCCACTGCCAATACAACTATCCATAGGGTCACTGGTCCCCACACTCTAAAGCTAGCCTGCCAGATCCCACCAACCCTCTCAGGGGGCTTTATGGGGCTACTAATGAGGCGATAACGTGTGGGACCCCTCATAGGGCATTTCAGGTCACCCCACTCCGACAACAGTGCTTTTTAATTCCTATGCCTTTTCTTCCCGGAAACCTTGCACTGGAAGGACAAACGTGGTCTAAACCTAGAATGTAAACTTTGGTCCCAAAGTCAGTTGACGAGCTTACGATCTAGCTTTAGTTGACTAGCTAAACACTGAGGTTTCAGAGTTGCTTTTAGTCTGTCACCTGCACCAGCATCACCTGAAGTGTGGGTTAACGTAGACGGTGGCCACCACCTGGGAAGACTGAGCGTGCAGCATTCCAGGTGTTTCTCATCGCCAAGGAAGTTTAACAACTACTGGCTCAATCTATCTTTAATGATATGGACATTTTCTTCTTCATTTCTGTTTTGGAAGCTTAATCTCAGAGTAGGAAGTTACTCAGCAAGAGGCCAATCCTCACTTCAACAGATGAAGAAAATGTAAAATTGGAAGGAATATGACCAAGATTAGAAATCTTGACTAAATTCAACACTTACCCCCCCCTCCAATTTTTAAATGTCAACCAACTGTTACAACATATCTCATTTTATCCCTTAAAACAACCTGGTAGGGTAGTCCAGTTATTATCTCCATTTTATAGGATAAGAAATTTGGGCTGTAAGAGGCGAAGTGACTTGTCCACCATTACGATTTTCCAAGAAGCCAATCCCTATGTATATTTGGATAAAGGATAACATGACATCTCTAAGATTCTGGAATCATTATTCCTTGCCAACAATCTCTTCTAGTGTCTTCAAAGACCATCTGTTGGGTAAATCCAAGACTCTCTTTTGCTCTCCTTCTGGTCCGTGTTCTCTGGGCAGCCTGGTCAGTGCACAGTGGGTATGTGATGAAATGTAGCTCCATCACATGGGTTTTCTTTCACAAGTGAGATTATAAAGAAGCAACAAATGAGGACCTGTGTGTGTGTGTGTCATTTTCTGGGGTGCCTAGAGTTAATGTGGAAGGTTTTGAAGGTAGAGTCTTACAGTGCTGAGCAACAAGATCTAGTTGGCATATTCACCTTAAAAGGAACTCTCTTTTTCCCACAGGAGAGTGGGATGGGACGGGTCTCGAGAATGGAATTCCCTTGCTGGAGAGCTGGCATCCCTGGAGGTGGTTCCCTTTAGTGAGGAAGGGTGTCTGCGGCACTGCAAAGCCTCGCCCTGCCATGAGGTGAAGCTGAAGCAACTGCAGTTTAGAAAGATACCTGCCCACAACCATACAGCTGCCTTCTACAGGTGGTCCTCAGTCTCTCCTGTGGATACTTAGTATATAACCCTGGCCTGCTGTGTCACAGTAGAGGATCACGTCTTCTCTTGGAGAGCACCTGGCCCACAGTGGGTGTGTTAAATACTAACGCCTGTGTCCACCTGTAAAGGATGAGGGGCGGGAGGTAGTGACACTGAGAGAGCCAGTGAATTAGAGAATTAAGAGTGTGTTCCCGGCAGATCGGCAGTTTCAGAGGGCACAAGGAAGGGCTTGGAAAGCAGGAAGTGTGAATTTTGACGAGTGCCTATTACTCCACCGTCACTCACTCTTCAAATCCCTCAAGTCACTCTAATCTACTGGCAGGTCCGAGTGCACCATGACTCTGGGCAGGGAAGGCGTCCGAACCATCCTGACTCACTCTGCCCCTTACCCAGGTTAGGTGCAGCTTCTCGGTGCTTACACAGACCCCACGCTCTCACAGCACTTACACAGTGCTGACCTAAGCTAACTGGAGCTGCTCTGAGCTGCAAGAAACTATCCAGCAGAAATTCCTTCATTCTGAAATGGTCATAATCCACTTAGATGTCTAAGAGGCAACTTAGACTTAATGTGAACATAACACACCTCCTGATTTCCCCACCAAGGCTGTTCTTCCTCCAGCTTTCCTGTTTCAAGAAATGGCACCACTATTACCCAGCTGCTCTCTTCCCACTCCTGCTCACACAGGCCACAGGAATTAACTCCTGCTGACCTCTCCAACCTCATTACCCTCTCCTCTCATCCACTACCGTCTCACCACGCTGGCTTCCTTTCTGTTCCTCAAGTCCACCAAGCTCGGTTGCCCCCAACAGCCCCTGTACCCTCTGTCTAAAATGCTCTCTGATCTCACAGGCTGGCTCATTATACCACTCCCCCCTCAGCTCCTCAGGGAACTTGACCTGGACCACCAATCTAAATCAGCTCCCTGGTCACTTTCTATCACACTGTCTTACTTGAATTATGTGCACTGATTTCATCCTGGCACATAACAGATGCCAACTAGAGACTGGCTGAATGAATGAGTATATGGTGCTTGTGAACCAGGGCTGTAAAGTGGCATTGGCATGGCCATACCTAGGTTTTAGAAAGGTCACTTCACAGTAGAGGACAGACTGAAGGGGGTCAAATTAAAGAGTAGGGAGACCAATTAAGATGCTACTGTGATGAAAAAAGATGATAGTTTGGACCAGGGGGTGAAACGAAGATAGGAGACAGATTTGAGTTGTTTAGGAAATAAAAACAGTGACTGCCTGGGTGGGAGAAACGGGGGAAGGAGAGAGGAGTCTAACACGGCTCCAAGGTTTCTGGTTGGGGCAGAGGAGGGCATGGAAGCAGGTGGGGACACAGTGGTGTCTGCATATTCTGGTTTTGAGTGAGGGCAGTGGGCAGCAGGACACTCAGATCTGGAACTTGAGTTCCGAGTGTCATTAGGTCACGTTCTCACACAGGAACTGTTCCTCTCCCTTTTCTTGAGTCAAAGTGGAGGCTGTCCTCTAGATGGTCAGTCTAGGACAATAATCACTAGTTTTAGGACCCTGAGGTGACGACCTCTGGATCTCACATTTTTGTCTCAAGAGGCACACAGTGAAACACAAACAACAAAACCTTGCACAGACGCCCTCTGTAACAGAAGCAGCACCTGCGGCAATGGTACCCTAGCATACTGCACCTCACAACGAACTGCCAGGATAAGCAATAAAGAGTAATGCTGATAGTCCATCTCTCATCCATTAATTTTTTCCTGAAACTGTAAAATAACATATAGAACAAACTGTCACTCAGTCTCATAACCTAAACACATTTTAACGTCTCTCTTCAATTTTTTACACAAAGATTAAAATTCTAACCAGCATTTTCACAAATGATATCCAATTACTCCATGCTTTTTAAAAAAAGTACTTTAAATGGCATCCAAAGGCCCACCTTGTACCACCGGACATGACGTTGCTCACAACACGTCTTTTTCTGAAGAGAGCCTGCTTGTCACAGGTTCACCCTGTACCGGTCAGCCCTGTGTCAGGCACTACGGTGGGCTCCGGGGCTAACCTAGCATCTAGAGAATTAATCTGGTGAGGAAGACAGTCACAACACACGGTGCTGCATGGTGCAACAGGTATAACTGGAGTGCTGGGGAATGAGGTGACAGGTGAGCTTTGTCGTGAACAATAGTAGATTAAAATATCCAGGTCTGCTGGGAGGTGCAAAGTCTTGTGTCAGCAAACAAATATATTTCACTTTGAGAGGCTGCCCTTTCAAAGCATTAATATATTTTGATTCTTTCCATAGAGAACTCTACCTAGAACCAAGCAAAGAGAACCATCTGGCAATTATCCTATTGCTTATCTTAATGAACTATTATCCCATCAAACCAGCTTTAAGAGCTTTTGAACCAAAAAACAAAGTAACTTTCAAGCAAACCAAGGACCTACATCTGACACACATATGAACCAAGATTTAAACTTCACAGACACTGTTTTCAAAGTCTGGAACCATCTGGCATCTCCACGGAGCCAGTCAAAATGAATATGCCTGAGAGCTGTTAAACGAACATACAGTACCTTTTACTAGAAATCCTTCCACTAGCTGCCTAGAGAAACATGTAACACTCCACTGTACCTGGCTTACTGGGACAGGGTTCTATAGGGCTGAATTTTCTCTTCAGTTTGATTTCTACCCAATAAGCTAAAGGACAGGAAAACATCCTTACTAAAACGACACGTGAGGACACCTTCTAGGACTGACAGCAGCCCGCAGCACTTACTTCCTCTATTTAAACCACCCCAACTCGAAAGCCTCTAGGAACAGTTCAGTGCCCAGCACGGAAGCTCCCTGATCTCCCGCGGAGCTCATTTGACCCCTAACAGCCCTCCGCCATCGTCCATCGTCCTATTTATAGACGAGAACACTTTCTCTAAGAGCTCTCCTAATGCCTCATTTACGTGGTGCTCCCGAAGAAAGGACTTCCATACATCTGAATTTTCCTGGTAACTGAAGTTACTCAGACTAGGAAAAATACGCACAGAAAAATGACAACAAATTGAGGAGAAACATGAAAACTCCAAAGTAATGATCAATGGACATAAAACATTAAAACTAAAAAGGAACAACAGCAATATCGCCAATATAAGAAATGAAATTAAAAAGAAGAAATTGAAGATTTAGAAAGAATATCCAGTATCAGTGAGGTTGCAGTGAAACATGGGCTCACATGCTACTGTGGATGATCACAGCTTGGTACGATCCTTTCTGGTTAAACCACAAGATAACGCCTACATAAAATCACAAAATGGTCACACTTTTTGACTTAGCATTAAGGCAACATCTGGAAAATTTCCCCCAAATAAAACCCCATGAATAAAAATGTTTATTGCTGCATAAAAAAATAGCAAATTAACTGGAAACCTCAATGTCCAACAGTGCAGGAATACTCAGATGAATTACACACCCCCATGTTGAAACAAAAACCCATAGATTAATAGCAAAATTAAAACTATAAAATTGAGTGAAAAAAGCAACACAGAGACTTGAACCCGTAGTGTGATGGTGGAGACTCTGGGCTTGAATCCAGGCCTCAACCTCCTCCAGGAGCACGAGGCCCAGCTCAGAGGGCCGCGGTGAGGCGTAAACGTGGTGATTCACTAAGGTACCCAGACAGCACTCCGTGTGTGTTAGCAGTCACTATTACACCATGATGACACCTAGTGAAATAAGCACACGGACAAAACTAGGAAAGAGGCAAATCTGTTGGGTTATCAGGATTGTGACTGACTTTCTGTCACTGAGAGTTCTACTAGTTTTACACTATGAATAACACTGTTACTATTGACCTTTATGTAAATAGGTAATAACTTTATAAATGGTGTTTATATGTCCTCAATGCCATGGACAGTGCCCAGGCGCCTCCTCCAGACCCGCAGCCAGGCTAGGCTGTCAGGCCTTCTCTTCTTTTGCCCTTTCCCAGGCTTCTTGTCGCTTCCTGTGAGTGGAACTGTCTCAGGCCCTCAGAAAGTAAGTGTCCATCCACAGGGAGAATCCCAAACTCAGAGCCCATTTGACTACACAGTTAAGTGCATGCACTTTGTCTAGTCTCAATTCAGCACACAAAGGCCCTAAGCTACATTCTGGAACTCTGAGAAAATGGGGTGCTACTGTACACAACAGAGTTTTCCTCAGGCCCATAAAAGTAACATTTCCTATCAGCTATTTCTCATTGTAATTAAATGCAATTTCGTATTCCGCTGCATTTAATTGTCAATAATATCAGTATCTGGAAAAATTTATTAGAAAACCCAAAACAGCAAATTACCCCTTTTGCCCTCCCCCTCAACCGTATTTTAGGCAATAATTATGATGACAGCTTAATTTCTTTGATACCTTTTCAGGGTTCTTTATGTCGGACTTTTTTTAAACATGACACAGATCTCATGATTTCCTATTTTACCCCCACTTTCTTGCAACTTGGATTGAAAAGTTACCAGTTTTACATTTATTCAGTAAGCTAAACGAAAATCACCCAGTCCTTATTAAAAAATACTGTCCTAGAGACCTAGAGTGTTGACTGATCTGTACATGTACATTAGGCTGAGCTGCTTTCACTAGGATTTTCTTCTGATGCATGTTAGCCACAAAACGAAACATCTCCCTTCTCTTCCTCAATCCTCTCGTCTCTGTCATGGTATCTTACCCACCTCCTACCCGACCCACCAACCTGCTCGCTGAGCTGGAAACTTCGGCTTCATTTCTCACTTTCCTTCACCTGCCACACTGAAGCGGTTTCTCAGTTCTATCAACTTGAAATTCCAGAATGTTTCTAGTATCTGTCCACTCCCTCTGATCCCCTTGACTACCACTTACTCAGCCCTTATCATCTCTTGTACAAATTAATGCCACAGCCTCTCAGCTGGTCGGCTTGCTTCTCATCTCTCCCTACATCTTTCCTGAGTCTCTTTTATAAAACATAAACCTGATCACGTGATTTTACATGCTTAGGAACAGCTGATGGTTTTGCACTGCCCAGAAATTAAGGGCTCCATCCTTAGACTACAAGAGAGCCCTCTAAGGTCCATGTACTACCCCTATTGACTATCTGGTGCGGGTGGAGGGGGTGGAGTGTGGTTGTTCTGAATCATTCCGAGAACTGACTTCTTAATTATTTTGGATTTTCCTTATAGTGCTGACCTGTCAAAAATGTTTATTGAAAAACAACTTTATTACTGGGTAGATTCTTTACTTTGGCCTTAGGTAATCACTATCAAAAATTTACCAACTCACAAAAATACTAATGCTTTTACTTAACGTGCAAGGAAGCCTTTATTCCCTTTCTTTTGCCTCACCTCCTTTGAAGCATCTAATTCCTGAGAGTGTCCATGTGGGCTAATGCTATTTCATAGATGGTAACTAATATTGCACCTTAAATACCAAACACCCTGCTCTTCCCAAACCTGAATTTTCCACAGGAGTAAGAATGAGGAGAAAATGTTTGCTCCATATGCAAGGCACCTTTCCTGTCCAAGAGGCTAAGTCTGGACACTCCTGGGAAGAGCCGCCAACTGTGCTACGATGGGATGACACAAACTACAGCGTACCGAGTGACTCAATAACAGGAACCCACCTTCACTAAAACAAAATGTGAGGGCACCACTCTGGGGCAGGCTACAGTACTTGCCAAACATTTCCCTATGTACTTTCCAAAGAGTAACTCATTTAATGCTCATAACAAGCTTCTTTACAGTAGGTGCTATTAGTTTCCATATTTTATAGATGAGGAAGGTGAAATACAGAAGTTAAGTGATCTGAGCAAGTGACCAGCTGGAAATGGCAAGTGCTGGACTTCAGGAAGCAGTGTGACTCCAGGACTCTCCCCTAGGCCCCCTCCCCCACCCCCACCCAGGTGCTGAGCAGAATGGCAAAGGCAGAAAGATGAGGAGGATCTTTGAGGGCAGCTGTTAAGCTGACTGGATTTTCCCTCATCAGACTTCTTTCTAATACATGGGAAGATGGGAAGAAATTGGTCTGCAGTTGCCAGCCTTCAGGGTCCTGAAAAATTGGCCTTGGACTGGGGCCGGGGGAGGAAGCTCCATTTTTCTAATAATATTGGATAAAGGAAGCTGTACTGCCTAGAAAATTGAAGCCCTCGTGCAGGAACTGTGTGGGGCAAGGTGTTGCTTTCTGCACAAACCACACAGACCTTCCTGACAAAGTCCAGCAGCCTTGCCACCACCATGCTTCTGCTCACACACCCACTGCAGGATGTGGGCTGTGGCTCACTCCTGGGAAGGAACAAAGGTCTCTCCTAGCATTCTAACTTCAGATTTTCATTGGTTTTCTAGCAAGGACTCAGATATTTGTTGAACGGAAATAAATACCTACTCCTTTTTTTTGAGGAAGATTAGCCCTGAACTAACATCTGCTGCCAATCCTCCTCTTTTTGCTGAGGAAGACTGGCCCTGATTTAATATCTGTGCCCATCTTCCTCTATTTTATATGTGGGACGCCTGCCACAGCATGGCTTGACAAGCGATGCATGGGTTCGCACCTGGGATCCAAACCAGCGAACCCAGGCTGCTGAAGCAGAACATGAGAACTTAACTGCTGCGCCACCAGGCTGGCCTCAATAAATACCTACTTTTACAGGCTATTTGATCATGTTAGCTCTTTTAATACATTAGCAATAAGTAGTTTAACATCTCAGGGATGAATTACTTGGCATAAACTACAGTGACTTGTCAATATTCTTGTTTATGGTCCTGCAGCATTTTCAAAGAGTAGTCTATCCCTTAAGACTTTTACTTTAAAATCCGGTGTAATCCTTCTCTTATCATCCCTCCACCCCAAAAGAAATAAAGAAAAAGATCATAGGAAAATTAGAGTCTTTCGATTTGTGAGGATTTATTCTATAAGGTAATATAAGCAATAAAATTCAAAACTGCAAATTTCACATGAGATTCCTCAGAATTTATAAAAACCAAATCCTTAAAAGAATATTAACCCTTTCTCTGGAGGCTTAGTTTCAAGGTCATCATGTAGTGATTCAAAAAGAGATCACAGAGAAGTGTTAAGAAAAATAGGCAATACAATAATCACACAACTTTCTGCTATAGGCTAAAAGTCTTGGGAATGGAGAGATGGATGGGACTTGGTGCCTTAACGTGTAATGCAGATGGGCTGTGACAGAGGTATGAGCTGTGACAACAAAGACCAGGTGACTGCCAGCACTGGTGCTGGTGAGGGAGGGAGCGTAAAGAAGTCAGGAGAGGGGAAGGAACAGAGAGAGAATGTGGAGCGTGAGAGAGGGAGCGGGGAGGAGAGGGGATGCGGGGGAGGGACAATCACAGTGAGGTGAGTGTGGGGTTACGAGCAGAAACCTGGAGTTTAAGGAAGGCCTCAGCAGGCCCTGGGCTGGCGGCAGCATCCTTGCTGGGCTAACTCACAGAGCACGTCAGTGGGAACTCAGGGAGCACAAAGGATAAGGCCTTGATTTTACAGATAACCAGAGACGCTAACTGACCTGTTTTTGATGTTTTAACATGCAGTTATACTGTCATTTATTGATACTTTACACTTGTCAAATCATGTTTTTTGTCATAATTTAAAGGAAATTAGGAAGGATATTAGCCTATTAGATGGGGGAAGGTAAAATTATTATCCATTATTTAAACCTGTATTAAAAATAAACTTTAAATATAATCTTAAATATACTGATCCAAAAAAAGTTAACCTAAAACCAGTTTTTTAACATCTATTGTGGAGGAAAAAAAGACTAACAAGTCCCCACGGAGGTTTTTAAGAATGGATGTGGAAGGGGTGCCATCAGCCCAGGTGGTGGAGGCGGGACGGGGAACAAGCACAGGCCAGCTCTCCCACGCGTGGGGCGAAGCTGGGACCACAGTCCCAAGACCCCTGTCTGCTGCCATGGCCCTGAAGGCCTTCACAGTGCTAAATGTATCAAACGCTATTTTTATACACCAAGTTATACGTATGCCTGTCTGGAGGCAATTACCTCTATCACACCATCCATGTCACTCAGAAGTCACTGTGGATACACAAAGAGGACAGCACAGCAATGAATGGATTCACAAGTCCCACCCTCACAAAAGGAAGAAAAGCAAAGGCCCTGTTTGTACAGGAATGTTCTAGTTTTCAGCAACTTTCAGGGTACTGTGATGCTACAGGGAGAAGAGCTACTGTCTCTAGAGGACTTCATATTATTTTGTTATAATATCATGCTTGTCAAAACACCTGATAAATAGAGGCCAAAATGGATCTCTAATGAAATATATGCGGCCTTATCTCAACATGATAGGATCGAGAGCGTGCCTATTAAACAGACCAAAACGGAACGCATCTGCTAAAACCTAAGATAAAACTAGACGCAAAGTGACCTCGACAAATTGAAACATCATCTATCAAATTAAATAAAAGAAGACAAGTTAGTGTACTTTTAATTTGTTCTCAAGAACATTAAGAAAAGGAGAATAAAAGCACGGCAAAGAAAACAGAAGAGGATCTTGCAGTCATACAGAACATCAGCTCAAAAAGCCAAGCAGCATAACTTTTTAAACCGTTTCTAAAAATCAACCCCTCACTGGGCTATTCCGCCTTCGCACGTGTCACTAAAGCTAAGTCAACCTTTATTCTGAGGGTAACGGAATGTTATCCTCCTCCCTTTCTGGCTCACTGGGTGGCTTATGAGAAAAAAACAGACGTGCCGGTATCTAGAAAAATTAAATTCAATACACAAAGATTCTATTCTAAAAGAGGGATGCAAAATAAATAGAATGGATTAAAGGAAGAGAAAGTTAATATTTTTAAAGGGCACTGGTATAGTGAGTGAGCACAATACAAGGGAATGAGCTTAAAGCTGCATGAGATTTATTTAAGATTGGTCATGAAACTAATGTTATATGTCAATTATATATTAATTTAAAAAAAAAAAGACTGGTCAACTGTTTGTCTTCTGAAACCTGCTATTAAAGGAGATGGTGAAACGTGCAGTCCTGACGGAGCAGTCACAGGCCCCAAAAATCTAAGTTTAGTGCCTCTACTATATAGAAGAAGTGTAAGGACAAAAATACTTGCTTTTATAACATTTTATCTTTAAATGAAGCATGTCAACTTTTTGTCTCTTGGAATATGATTAACTTGAAGCAGTTTTGATACAGTTGAGACTGTAATTAATATTTTAAAAAACAAAAACTACTTTTGATGTTCTCGACAAAAGAGCTTTGTGTGACTTTAACCATCTAGTCAGTGAAAGCTGTGGAGGACGGGTTAGAGAGAGAGACCGATTTACCAAATCCAGTGTGTTTGTTCCAATTATAACATTCCAGATTTCATTTTGAGATCAAAGCCGACAAGCAGTAGCCTAAGTTGTCACTTTCTGAAGACACAGAGTCCTATCAGGAATTTTAAGAGGCAGGCCTGTTGTTCCCCAAGCTTCCTGGGATGGAGAGAACTGTGACCCAGGGTGGCTGCATCATTATCATCTTCTACTTTCTATGGACCAGACTTGGACTGAGACTCAGGATCTAAGGATTTGCTGGACAGCATTAGTCTGCCGATTATTGGCTACCAATTACTGCTATAGAATGTTCAAAAGTTTACACACAAAAATTACTCTGAGAGATGTTAATAATATTCTACCTTGGAATAAAGAAAACACTGGCAGATGGACAGGGACACACACCAAAAAGTAACAAACAAACAAAACAAACCCACCCAATACTCTAACTTTTAGAGGAAAGTTGGCAAGAAGGCCATCAACTGGGGCAAGATGATGATTAATGGATTATTGGTCAGAATTGACTATTTAAAGAATTTCGTACTTCAGGGTCTAAAATGTTATGTCCCTTTAGGACTTTTGCATTTTAAAATGTCACTGTGTTGAAGAAGTGACTCTGGGGCTGGCTCGCAGCCTAGTGGCTAAGTTTAGTGTGCTCTGCTTCGGTGACCCGGGCACAGACCTACACCACTTGTCAGTGGCCACACTGAGGCAGCAACCCACATACAAAATAGAGGAAGATTGGCATAGATGTTAGCTTAGGGCAAATGCTCTTCAAGTAAAAAAAAAAAGAGGAAGATTGGTGACAAATTTTAGCTCGGGGTGAATCCTCCTCAGCAAAAAAAAAAAAAAAGGAAAAAAAAGAAAAAAAAGTAGATCTATTTCAAACTTGGCGTTTGGGAGTGACATTGATAATGGAAGAGAGGGAAAGAGGGAGGAATAAAGACCATGTGTGCGTGGTGGGTAGGGGGCGGGGGTCTTAGAGGGAAAGGCAAGCTCCTTGTCTGACTGAATTAGAATGTTCTAATTTAAAATACATATAAATTTCACATTAATTACATTTTGACTATAGTCTGAGTACTTCCTTTTTACCAGACACTTATAAGTTCTGGGGATAATGCAATGATAAAATATAGTGCTTTGGTGGGAGGAGCCATGAGAGAGCCAGCCACCTGGTGGCACAGAACCTGGGAAGGCACAGGTGTCCTAGAGTGAGGGATGCAAGATGTGCCCAAAACTAGAGTCTTAGCTCAAAGTCTGTAAGAGGAGTTAGGTCCCTAACTCAACCCAATTCAACAGGTAAGTGCCCCCCAAACGGATGTTCAGAGAAGAAAAACCTCTTGAAAATATCAGAAATGAAGATAAATAAATAAAAGTTTAGATGATAAAGTTGAAGAAAGCATGGAGAAATTAGAACAGGAAGACAGAGAGATAGAACACAGAACAGGAGAGAAAAGATGAAGCCAGAGGATCAATCCAGGAGGAACAATACCTAATTCACAGGAATTCCAGAAAGAGAAAACAGAGGGAAGGAAATTATCAAAGGAGAAACATGACAAACTTCCAAACTGAAAGACATGAATTCACAGATGGCAGGATCTCACAGAGCAGCCAGCACAAGCAATGAAAAGATCTAGCTTGAGGCCTTATCGTTTTGACGTTTCAGAAAGCTAGAGAAAATGAGGAGATCCTCAGACCTCCAGAGGAGAATGACAGAACACAGATGGAGGACTAAAAATCAGAACACTCGAAGCCAGAGGACAAGTCAAGAGCCAGTGACTCCAAGACAGCGAGAGAAAACAATTTCAAATCTAGAATTCCATGCCAAACCAACCCTGAATTAAACATGAGGACGGGATAAAGGCATGTTCAGATGTACAAGATCCTAACGGATTTACCTCCCATGCACCCCTTCTCAGAAAACTACTAAAGGAAGATGCACTCCATTAAATGAGGGCCCAGGCTAGGAAAGGCAAAGACGGGGGCGTCGGGAAACCGTACCCAACAGAGGGAAGAAGTAAATGATGAGATGACAGATGCCCCAGGATAACAGTCATGAAACAGACCTAAAGAATAAGTACCCCAACTGGAAAGTTTGGATTAGAAAGATGTAGTTCAAGAAAATAAAAACGTGAATTCATAGTTCTAGAGAAATGAAAAGTTTTAGAAGAAAGGAAATATAACCATAGTATACTTCATACTAAGCAAACAGTCAGATGTTGAAAAATGAGAAAAAAGGATCGATAAATAAGACAAATAGCAGTAAAAACTTATTGTGTGGGAACAGAGGAAACTGGCAGAGCAATCAGGTTAGAGGAGTTGGGAGCAGGGAGGTCTGTTTTGTTTCTGGTGAGGAAGATTCGCCCTGAGCTAACATCTGTGCCCATCTTCCTCTACTTTTTGTATGTGGGATGCCTCCACAGCTTGGCTGATGAGTGGAGCAGGTCCACACACAGGATCTGAACCAGCAAACTAGGGCCGCCGAAACAGAGCAACCAGAACTTTCACCACTAAGCCACAGGGCCAGCCCCAGGGACGTCTGTTTTAATAAACTGCAGAGCACTAGGTAAAAATAAGTTAAATTCTCCAAATTACTTCATTTTCAGTCCATCATTTGGGCTTAGAGGCTTTAATTGGAGGAATTACCAAGTGATATGTAAGAACAAAAAGAAGACTAAAACAAGTAAGGGTAGAAGAAATGGAACCAGAAAGAAGCAACGAAAAGGGCTGGTAAGGGATTTCTCGTACTCACCATCTCTCTGGCTATTTCCAGCGCTTCCTGCAGGCCATAGAGCCTGCCACAGACCAGGTAGATTCCATTGGCCCAGAGAATACAACCCTCGTGGACCCAAAATTCATTGCTGTCAAGAGGTAGTTCAGGGATTTGTAACTCCAGCTCAGGGCCGCCTTCTGAAGTGGTGGGCACGGAGGGCTTTGAGTCCAAAACTGTCTTTTCGCTGCTGCCCTCGGTGGTTGCTTTTTTACAAGGGAGCCCCCTGGACAGGGATCGAGGGCCTCCTCCACAGTCTTCAGAGCGGTGTCGCCGCTTAAACCTGGGGTGGGCGGCCAGGCTCCTCTGCTCCTTCTGCTGCTGCTGCTGCTCTTCCTCCTCCTCAGTGTCCGTCTTGGAGCCATTCGAAGCGCTTTTGTGCCGTACCTTCACTTTGCTCTGCATTTCCATGGCTCTCTTAGGAGGCGGATTCTTCGGGAGAGTGGCTGCATAATCTTGGGGATAAAAGGGTCCAAAAAGGTCTCCCATGTTCCGGTAACTGGCCCATTTGCCACACAGACAGCAAACCAGGTGCCCCATAACAGAAGACTCTGTCACAACAGGTCCCTGCAGCATAAAGGACGAAGCTGGGAGCACCTTGCTTTCAGTGCTGCTGGGTGGAGGGGTCAGAGACCTCGGACCCTTCCGACCCCTCACCAATTTGGTCTGTTCTTCTTCTTCTGCATTGATGATTGTACAAACGGCTCCAAGTTCACACTTGTTTACTACATGGATGTAAGGGAAAAAAGACTTGTTCTTGGCATCAGTTTTATCCAGTGGCTGGGTGGCGTACTTTAGTTTGATCTCAGGTTCTTGGGGTTCTACAATGGGAACTGCTTGTTTGGTTTTCCGCTTCCTTGGCTGTGCCCCAGGCTTCCTTCTCTCTCTTCTTTGCCTCTGCTTTTTTGGCTTGGGCTCTCCATCTGCGGAACCTTCTGGTATCTGAGGGGGCTGAGGGGGTGGAGGCGGTGGCTGCTGTTGTTTCTTTTGCTTATTCACACTACCAATGGGTCTCCCCTTCTTCTTTCCTGATGGAAAATATCCCTTCGGGGGGAAACCCTCTTGTTTGGGGGAAATCGTCACTGTATCGTTCTCCTTCTCTTCAGCCTTGGGGTTTGCCTTTGCCTCAGAGACCAATAAGCCCGCTGGAGGTACATTCTTTGAGTCAGGAAAGATTAAAGGTGCTGCCCCACCCAGGGAGCCATCTGGTCTCCCTTGGTTACTTCCAGGCTTCTGTGAGGTTGCCGATGTCATGGCACCAGAGGATTCCTTTCCACCCGTGATTGCATCGGGGTGTGTCTCGGTCTTCACTTTGTCGTCCCCACTACCACGCCACTCCTCTGAAGACCTTGCAAGAGGCTTTTCCACGTTCAACTCCTGGTTTTTCGGACAGACCAGGTCAGATACAACCTCACCTTTTCTCTTCTCCATCTCAGCATCCTGAACAGTACCACCTCCACCTTCAGGAGGGCCACTCTTCAAAGACAGTATGTCATCGAGAGTCACCGTGTCACCCCCAGCCTCCGCGCTGTTTGAGGATGCACTCCTCCTGATGTTCGGGGACGTGATCTTCTGAACTATAGCTTCCAGTTTCAATCCCCGTCCTTTCCGTGGGGGCAGTATTTTGGTCTTAGCAGGACTTGTGAGAGTGACAGCAGGGCAGTTCCTACTGTCGGGACTTGGAAGGTCCTTGGAGGACTCCCTCTTGGGGAGAGACTTGATATCCTGACTGTGAGAAAGATGGGCATAGGAGTTGAATGCTTTATCAGCACCTTCTTTTGAGGGGTGAAGGAGGCGCCCTTTATCTTCAGGGTTACTGTTCTTCACATCTTGTGACTGTCTCTTACTGGGGATGGGAGAGATAAAAGAACGGACACGCCTTCTCATGATTAAGGGGTTTTGAGAAGAATGATCCTCTTGACCTGGAAGCCTTAGCATAACATTACTAGGTTTGGATGACTGTGTAGACTCAGCTAGTCCATGTCCATCAGTCTCCAGGGGTGGTCCATACCTTTTTTGACTGGACATTCCTGGAGGACCACTGCTTTTGGCTGGAGAAGTTTGCCGAGAAAGATCCCAACAAGATTCTTGCTGTAACTTCTGGGAGCCATGCTTCAACTCAATGCCTTTGTTAGACAGACCATCACTAGACATGAGGCAGCGCCCACCTTCCTGACCACTGGGGTCATGGTACGTCCCCATGGGTGGGCCATACATCATACCGTCTTTGTCATTTTTTAGAGGGCTCCGGACTCTGTCAAGAAACTGCTGCTGCCTCGGGCTCTTCCTCGGCCCCTCCTGCCTGTGCTGTGCCGCAGCGATTACTCCCTGAGCAGAGCTGCTGCCCCAATCTTTATATTCCTCTTGCTGCTGTTGGTACATCTGTCTCTTATAATGGAGCTGAGAATTCAAACCTGCACTGGGGTCTCCATAAGCATGAGCACGAGTGTTTGTGTGATAAGCAGAGGCCAGGCTTTCTGAGTTGGGAGAAAAGGGAGCGTGTAAAGAACTCCTGTTGGCCCTCTCTGAAAAGGTCATGTGGGGGTTCATGTGATGAGGGTCTCCCCCTGGGCCTCTGCTCCTCCCAGGAGACATCTTCAATTTTTCTGAAAAATCATGATACTGAGAAGGGGACCGACCCCTCATGCCCTCCCGACCACCAACTCTGCCGGGGACCCGCCGCATTGGTGTGGGTCTGCTGTCTTGTGGGCCATAGTCTGAGATGGAGTCATGGGCTGCTGCTCCAGGGCTGGCATTGCCCCGGTAAGACTCATGCTTGATGCTCGTATGGCAGTGGTCTCCAGATTTCTTGTTGTTGAAACTAGCTTGGGATTTGGATTGTTCAAAGTCTTCTTCTTTTATCTGCCCACTCTGGGATTTCAGCTTTGTTTCCATGGACACCAACCCACCTGGAAGAATGACCGACTGACTTAAACTTGGATTGAGACGTTCATTCCTCCCAAGTCTGGTATCAGTGCCCATGTGTCCCAATGAGTGAGCTGCCGGGTCCCTGACAATCTGTCTTAGTGGAGAAATATCACAGATCACTGATCTTCTTTCAGAGAGGGAACCCCCGGGCTCATGGGCTGATGACTGAGGCTCTATTTCAAACTTTCTGGGAATTGGATAGTCAGCCAAATTGATCTGTTTCATTTCAGGAGCCGTGTTGCTTGATTTCCTTTCCCAAGGGCCCCAGTGGGGGTTTTCTAATAGGGACCCAATGCTTTTGTTCAAAAGGCCCCTGCTAGCTAATTCATTGGTTTGACTAACTAAGACATTAGGCCTCGTGGCTCCTTCTAGGCTCCCCGCCATGCCCTGATGCTCCTGAGCACTCCTAGAGTATCTCCTGTCAGGGTGGTGGTGGTAACCCTGAAGCACTTCCTGCAGGAGGCTGGGGAACTTCTCATTTCTACCCTTTCGCTCCCCGTGGCCACTGAAATCCCCCTTATCTTGTCCTGTAGGGTACTGAGGAAAGCCACTGACATTTCTTGGCATGGCTGACCCAAAACTATCTTTGTAACTATAGCGTAGACTTCCAGGAGATTTGCTAGGCTCAGTTCTGCCTATAAAACCAGGGCCCACTGCGGAGTGCCCGCTCTGGCCATTGCCCTCTCCATTGTGGTTGGAGTTATCTCCATTCTTGTTTCCTTTGCTCCCTCCTCCCGGAGGGTCTGGCTGGGGAAGTGATGTGTGACTGGTTTCCTTTGCTCCGCCAGTGCTGGGTGGCCTTTGAGTGGCTGTAGGATCATCCTCCTGGGAGCCTTTATCTTGTCCACTGGGCTTTTCTACTCGACTTGTCATGGCTTCCCGGGAGACAATCACCCCAACTGTCTTCTCATTGACTTTTGGGTTGCCCTCAGATGACAATGATGCATCCTTAGCACCAGGCGAGGCAGCCTCTTCTCTGGCTGCAGGACTGGCACTGAGTCTGGGGGCTTCATTCTGAGCGCCTTGTGCTGGTGAGGAGCCAGCTTTCTCGGAGGCTCCACCCTTGTAGGTGGTGTCAGAGCTGGTGCTCTGGCCACTTAGCTGCCTCACTCTCTCGCCTTGGTCTTCAGAACTGCTGGAGCAGCCTCCATCCAGTGACTCTGCCATGGGGGACTTCAGCTGTTCTTCAGGCTGTGAGGAGCCTTCAGAGTTTGTGCAGCTGTCTGCTTTCTTAGAGGATGAGGAGGGCCTCTTAGAGGTCTTCTTCTGAGGTGTCAGGGCATCAGAAAGTAGCATGTGCTGGACAGTATTAGGAAGATTGGCCACTTGAGTACTCAGGGCACTCAAACTACTCAACCCAGGATCTGTCAGTCGCTTTTCTGGCACTCCTTCTAGTCCAAACCCTTTGAAGCCTGCAGCATGAGAATTAGGACTGGGCATCATTGATGGCGTTGGGCTGAGTTGAGGCATTAACTGTAAAATTCTGTTTCTGGAACCCACGGGCACATTGGCTTGCCCACACTGGAGATTCTCCCCACTCTGCATAAGAGGAGATGGGGTAGAGCTACAGCTTGGAGACTGAACCACAGAGGCAGCTGGGGAAGGGTTAGAAATGGGGCTGAAGTTCTGGTGAAACTGCATGGGGGACCTCACAGGAACCTCGGGCTGGCTGTACTGCCCCACCTGGCTTTGCAGGGGCAGTTTGGTGGCAGTGTTGCTGTACTGCATCACATGCTGAGGAGGGTGCTGCTGCTGCTGCTGCTGTTGCTGCTGCTGCTGTTGCTGCTGCTGCTGTTGTTGTTGCTGTTGTTGTTGTTGTTGTTGCTGCTGCTGCTGCTGCTGCTGCTGCCCCTGCTGGGTCCCTTGTGGAATCTTTGCTTGTTCAAAATTTTTCAAGGATTGAGGCTGATAGCTATAATTTGATTGTGTTCCATAAGCCTGTGCATTAGAACCCACATTATGTCCTTCATACTGGGATCCAGCATTCACACTGTAACTGCCATCATAGCTCTGCCCAGACTGGCTGAAACGCTGTGGTGAAGGGAAGGAGGAGGAGGAAGAGGAGGCGGCAGAAGACTGGTAGTGTTGGCCAAACTGACCTACTCTTAACTGGTAACCAGTAGCAGAGGATGGTAGAGTCGAGGGCCGCTGCATTGGTTGCAGATGGGAAGAGCCGGATGCTGGCTGGCCAGTAGCTTGTGGCAGAGGCTGATGGGACTGGTAAAGCTGTTGTCTCAACTGCTGTACTTGCTGCTGCTGCTGTTGGCTGGAGGCCTGCTGTTGGTACTGAGCACTCCCTGGAGAGAAAGGCCCCGTGTAATCCTGCTGATAATGAGACACACCACCAAGGGCAGAGTGCTGTGCTTGAAACTGGCCCACGTGACCCTCACTCCCATACTGATTGCCAAAGCTGCTCCCCTGGGGGGGTCCATAGCTCTGCACAGGCCCAGAAGGCCTTCGCTGAGGAGGCTGCGGGGTTCCTGTTGCCACGGGGTCTTTGTTGCCTGCCATGTAGTAGAAGTCTCCAGCCTCCTTCCTAAAACCCTGGTAGCCCTGATGGCCAGAGGTTTCACTAGCCATGGCTGCTGCAGCAGCTGCTGCTCCTCGCCGTCCACCACCACTGCTGCCACCACTGCCACTACTACCACCACCTGCACCCCCAAAATTCTGGAACATCTGGGCCTGACGAGGGCTGAACTCTTCTATCCGGGATGAGCTGTGTACCTCCTGTGGGTAGCTCTGCTGGTTTCCGTGGTAACTGCTTTGCTCCCGAAAGGACTGCATACTGTTCAGCAGCACAGCAGCAGGCCAACAGCCCTCCTGGAAATGGAAGCAAAGAAAGAAAAATATTAGACATGCATCTCCTCAGTATAAATAAAATTAAGTCTAGATGATGGAGGGGAACGATAATACAGATGCCCAGATGAAGCTGACTGGTTTGAATTTCATCTCCTTTTATTTCTTATCCTATCCATTCCCGAAAATGCAAATAAGCAGAGAAATGGCCTAAAGAGTGAGGCAGGAGCCCATGGCAGTATGAAAAGAAACACTCTGGGTAAATACAAATTCAATACAATAAAAAAATCTCATTATTGTCAGATAAATGAGACCCCCAAATTCAACTGGGTTAAACTATTGGGCTGTGTTATTACTGTCAATAAAAAATCAGCAATTTTTAATTCAGTTTTCCAGTTATGGTAGGGGAGGGGTAAGAAAAAACACTTTCACTTATTTGTTTTCATGTATGAGACCGATCACTGGACTGAGAATCTCAAATAGTGAGGCAGTCACTCCACTGGCTGGCCCTTCCCCCCAGCTTTCAGAAATGGAACCGGCTTGCAAACAGAAGTCAGTCCCTTAGATCCAAACTCAAGTTATTGTAGGTTTACTGTAATTACCAACTACCTCGATGACTGGTGACCACAGGACACTCAGCTCAGCCCTACACGGCTCCCTCACTGCTGCAGTCATCCACACAGACTTAGGGGCTAACCTCTTCTTGACACATAATCGTGTCCGAGGCATGACTCCCAACCACGCATCCTCAATTCCCAGGGACAGAGGGCTGGGCAGCATAAGCCAAAGTAGCAGTGACTATGCTTCCAGATTCCTTTTGGAGGTTTGCAAGAAGTTCCAGCACCTCTAACCCCCACGTAGTTTTTTATTTGCCAGTCTAGTATTCACAATATTATTACTGGCAATTACTATGGAAGAGGGAATTGAAACACTTTGGAGAACCGCAAAAGATACAGAGGAAAATAAGAATTTATCAAGCCCAGGATGCTTCCCAAAGTCATGTGACTGGGTCAACACTTTGCATCATCTTTGCCAATGTAATTAGCATGTAAGGTAACGCTCTTCTTAAACAATTAATCAAGAGCTGATTTTATTTGGTCTTTTGCCTGGGCTTGTCTCCTTCAGAGTCAGAGATGAAT
Organism: Equus asinus; assembly: GCF_041296235.1. NCBI lineage: Eukaryota > Metazoa > Chordata > Mammalia > Perissodactyla > Equidae > Equus > Equus asinus. The sequence continues at coordinate 19,502,215 of NC_091793.1, read as the reverse complement.
AAGACAAGGCCAAGCTGCTCCAAATGACTTTAAAATCAATTATTTAAAGAAGATGTTATGAAACACACATGGGCTAGGGTAAGTTAGGACAACATTCTCCCACGGTGGCTTATGAAGCTAGTTTCTTAGTTCCCTCTGCTGGGGGAGCAGAAAATGTAAGTGCCAGCAGGAAAGTCAGTGATCCTTTTGAAAGGTAAGTGGGATTCCCAGCCTCCAAGCCCTGCAGTGGCTCCCCATCTCCATCCAAGCAAGCTGGTCTGGGAGGCCCCGCCCCCACCCCACTGCCTCGCTGACAGCCCCTCCCCACCACTCGCAGCTCTGGTCCCACTGTCTCCTTGCTCCTGGGACAGGCCAAAAGCATTTGACAGAGGAATCTGCTTTCCCCTCCTCCATAGCCACATGGCTTGCCCCTCTTACATCCTTCCAGTCTCTGGGCAAACTTCACCTGATTGGTAAGGCCTTCCCTGGCCATCCTATCAAAAACAGCTAACCCCACACCCTCCCCTGGGCTTTCCTGATCTCCTTCCCTCGCTTTATTTCCTCCCCAGTCTTATTCCGGACAGACAGAGATACGCTCCTTGTGTACTGTCTGTCTCTCCCTCACTAGAATGTAAACTTCCTAAAAGGCAGAGACTTTGTGCCTTGCCATAATCCTCAGGCCATTAAAACAGTAAGAAGCACATGGCAGGCATTCTGTGAGCCAGTAAATGGTACAAGAATTAGGCCTCAGAGAGCTAGGCTAGAACTTAGATGCTCAGAGGTGGTGGTGTGGCGGTGAGGTGAGAGAATTACAGGAAGATAGATCAACCTAAAAGCAGAGCTGGAGGAAGCTGATGTCCCCCCCTGAAAAATTCTCCGGGTCCAGTTCCAAGGGGAAAAAAACCAATTTGAGTCCATGCAGCAACTTCAGAAAGTAAACATGGATCATAGCTCAAGATGGTCAGTAACTCCAAACTCTGAAAGCCTGACCCACTTCTTCCTGAAATATCCTGTCTGAAATTGCCAGACAAAGGCCTACTACTTTGATATTAAGTTTGATGATATAATCACATGACCCAAAGTCATCTTTAAACACTCAAGTACAAACAGTCTCAGACTCTAAAGGAAACCACTTCTCATCCTCTTCAAACTGCTTCTGCAGCAGACTATTCTCTGTGTTCCAACGAATCTGCTGGGCAGCAGACAGCAGCTACCAAGTGCTGACTGTAATGCTTGATGCTGCACCAGCACTTGAGGCGCACTCACTCATTTAACCCTCACAAGGCCAGCATCCGCCTTTTGCAGATGAGGAAACCGAAGCACAGAGTCCACCAGCCTCCCGAGCACTGGGTCTGGCGGTCGGTGCCCTCAGGCCGGTTCTCCACACCACACTACCAAATGATCAATGATGCGGTCCTATCAGACAGAGGTCAGCCTTGAAAGTGAGTGACCACCAACAACACTTGTAAGTACGTCCCTCCCCTGCCTCCCTGTCACAAGGACCTCCCCCATGGTCTAGCTCCGTCAGGAAGGATCTGTCCACACCTTTTTGTCCTGTGCTTCTACCCTAGCTCTTACCCAACTGGGACCTTCTCACAGGAGAAAAGGTGGCTGATGGGTTAAATTGACCAAAAAGACTAAATCTGGCAGTTTAATGAAAAGCTTCCTCAGGAGAGAATCTCTCCATAAATAAATACTTTACATGTTGTTTAAGTAACCCTTCTAATCAGGCCTCTGAAAATCTGAGGATATAAACTTACTCCAAATTTTCCCTAAACAGGAGCTCCTAAGAGCTGAAGACCACCTTAACAGCACACCCCGCCTCAGGCTGCCCGGCTCCTGAGAGGATCCTGTCTCCAGAGAGGGAGACAGATTTTGGTACAATTCCTCCGGAGGCCTGTTTTCAGCCATTCTCTGAGATTCTCTGTCCTGTACGATGTCGTTCTCCTCTCTATTATAATTCTGGTTTATAGACTAGACGAAAAAAAAATTCACAGCCAAATACCTCCCACAGGGTACCACTCAAACTAAATATTCTCAGTATCTGTGAAGTATCTGATCACCAGAAAGTGGGTGCAAGTTCATCTTTTTTTGGGAGTTCCAAGTAAAGCAATTAGGAAAACCAAGTATACCAGCAATTGAAAATGTAAAGCCAGAGTATTCTAGCTTTACATTAGCATATAAAATAAGCTACTAATAGGTCATTCCAACACTAATCCATCACTTAAAAAAAGCAAGCTTCAGTGTAATCAGTTTTAAAGCATCATGATTAATAATGACAAATGCCCGAATGTCCTGGTGTGAATAAAGAAAATCTGACACTCCAAAGGAAGTAAGTCACCCATGAGAAATCTGTATACATACTCTGAAAGAGAGGTTTACCGACACGCCTCCCTCCCCAATGCCCCCTTTCCCTGACTTGCCCCTTTCCTGGTTTTCTCATATTTTCCTAACTTTCTGAATGGTTTCAGAAAGGCTGTGGAGGCACACTAGCGAGGTCCAGAACTTAGTGCCTTTATGTTTGATGGTCCAGAGCCCACACCGACCTGGCCACAAGCACTGCTCCCCACCTGCACCCTTCATGCTGTCACGGGGCCAACAACCTTGCTGTCTTATAGAAGACCAACATTAGCTTTCTTTGCCATTCTTCAAGTGTCCAACATCATCTCACTCTCCAATCCATTCTCTTCTCCAGAAAGTTCTCCAAGCTGTCTTCTAGAAAGTTTCCTCAAGAGATCTTTTCAACTACCTGCTTCCTCTTTCATTTCAGGTTTAACCATTGATTTTCTGCTTATTCTCCTTCCTTGCCATGAAAAAATGCTTCAGTCCTCAAGATATTAACAACATATATGCTTCTAGTTATGGCCCCTGTCTGGTGGATTATTGTTTGTCCTCCAGCCTCACTCCTCACCCAACCCCACCACCCTGGGAGGGGGCACAGTAGGGACTGTCAAGAGGCTCCACTGTCCCTCCGGCTTCCGGCCCAGTTTCGCTGGAAAGAGGCAGGAAGAGAGTGAGAAAGAAGAATTTACTGTCCTGGCCCCTACCCCACAGTCTCTGGGGCTGGCTGAGACGTTCCACCAACGGCCACACTCCAGCTGGGCAACTTAAACAGCCACTTCCCTAGGCTCCAGGAACTGCTTCCTCCTCTGGCCTTTCAGGCCAAGGGCTAGTAACAACTCCTGCTACTGCTGGTCCAGGAGACTCCACTTTCTCCACTGGTGTTTCCAAACCCTGCTCCCCTTCGTAAACAGTCCCAGTTCTGCACTGTGGTCAGCTCAATAGCATCGTGATCACTGTCTTTCTAAGTTCTATTCTGCAGGTCAGAAGCTGGGAGCTACCTTTTCAGAACCCCTTTTCCAGCATGGTTCTGGGTTAGAGTTTGCAAAGAGAAGCACAAGAGAGATTTGGAGGCAGAAGAAAAGGAGAGGGTGATACTCCCAGAGGTAGATGCAGCAGACGCAGTTTCCCAGCGGCTTCCTAGGAGCTCAGGAGAACCACTCACCGTGGTACTTCAGCCTGCCATGATCAGGAGCAGCTTCCCTGACATTCCCCACCCCGGTTCTTAATTCCTCTCTCAAAACTCTTCATACCTGGAATAGAAAGCTTCCCTTTTCCTGAACGAACTCTGAATGATACAATTAAATGCTCCTAGAATTACCCAGTTTGAGCGTGCCATCTGTTTCCGACCAGGACCCTGACTAATATAGTTCTTCTCTCGTTCCTAGGATTTCAGAGTAGAATATTATCACTCGGGGAGTGAGAGACTTCTATTTCATGCAATATGGCATACCAGAGGGACTAAAAATCCTCCCTCAACAAAACACCTAGAAATGTCAGTCAAAATGCACAAACTGCAAGAAAGCAAGAAACGTCTAGGGTTCAAAACTGGATGGGAGGGGCTGGCCCCGTGGCCGAGTGGTTAAGTTCGCACGCTCCGCTGCAGGTGGCCCAGTGTTTCGTTGGTTCGAATGCTGGGTGCGGACATGGCACTGCTCATCAAACCACGCTGAGGCAGCGTCCCACATGCCACAACTAGAAGGACCCACAACAAAGAATATACAACTATGTACTGGGGGGCTTTGGAGAGAAAAAGGAAAAAAATTTTAAAAATCTTAAAAAAAAAAAATTAAAAAAAAAAAAAAAAAACCAACTGGATGGGATACCCAAAACAGAATAGCAGCAGGTACCAGGCTCTGCATGTGAGGGATGGGGTGGGGTGCTGGCTGCAGGACTTAGTAACCATACCGCAATGGTTTCAATGACCAGCAGAGACAGAAGACAAGGTCTGTAGCCCTCCGTAGGTGGTAGTGGGGAGACGAAACGGTCACTTCTGCATATAAAGACTTGGGGCAGTGTCACATGTGCCTGGAATAATTTCTATAAAGATGACAAAATATATTTATTCTTAGGCAGTCACCAACTCATTTTCAATGACAAAACTGTCCTTTCTTCAACTCACCCACTTCCCATTCTCAAGGAAAACCATGATCATCTCTCAGACAGTCCAAGCTTTTTAGCTTCAGAACAACCCCACACTCACCTCCTCCTCTCCTCTTTGCATTGATGGAACCTAATCCTGCTACTTCTCCACCTTCTGTGGAGGCGTATCTGCCCTTTACCCCTCCAGCCCTGCCAGTGCCATTGTCATCTCTCTTGGACCAGAGCAGCACCTGCAGAAGGTCTCTTCCTAGCACTAACCACCTGGGACAGCTTTTCTTCACCTGTGACTTGGACAGTGCTGCCCTCTCCACCTGCCTTGAAGCCCTCTGGCCGTTCCCAAGCCACTTTCTGCTCCTCTCCGCCCTCTCCAGCAAACCTGCTCAGCCCCTGTGCCACCACCCCCCTCACCGTGAAAGCCTTCTCTGACGCACCCCTAGGGCCACAAATCCTCCTACCATGTCAGGTCACCCAGCTCTCATAATCTCAAGAGCTCCTGAAATGTGATCTTCTCCACAAGTCTTCCTTAGAGCAGAGAATTCGTTGGCTTTTCTCCACTCAGTAAAAACAAAACTTAGTAAATTTGCCTTTAACCACTATCTAAGGTATGTGCTATCGATGCCATAATAATTACTATTTACTCTACATGTTAGGCACTGTGTGGTTTTACATATATTTCAACTTATGGACAAGGAAAATAAAACTAGCTAAATTATGTAATCTGCCAAAAATCACTCTTCTAGGATAAACTGGAGCTGATACTCTAAAACTCAAATTCTTTTGGTTCTAACGCCCATGTTCGTTTCTTTCACTGTACCACAAACTGAACAAGAAGCACCCAAATCCAGGTTTTCAAAAATCCTGACAAACATTTGTATCAGATCTATAATAACTACGGTTACTGCCTATTTACTGCATGTCTGACACAAGTCACACACTGTACCCAGTGCTTTACATAAATGTTAATGGATTTCATCTTCACCATGCTCTAAGAAGTATCAGTGCGCCTTTCTGTAAACTGAGGCTCAGACAAGTTAAACAAGAAAAGAATTCATAGTAAACAGAGAGGTGTGGTATGGAATGCCCCCTAGAATCCAGTCTGTTCTTCTGGCAACAGCAGCAAGACGCTCACAGATGGAGAAGCATTTTAGAAAGGACTCTTGAAATTTGCTAGACTGGAGTTGACAGGTCACACGTGGAATATCTATGTTATTTGCTTTATGTGTGTGCAAACATGGGATCTTCCTAAGTAGATCAGACACAAAGATTTGCCCAGTGACTTGATTTGATATTTCAAATTCTATGTCCAGTTTGCAGACTGGCAGAGCCTAGATCCTTCTCAGTGACTAACAGGCGTCTCAGTACAACTAGGCCTTTAGAAGAAGATGATGTGCTGATGGTGCTGGCTTGCTCCCTGGCTTGGGAGCCCACAGAGCAGCTTAAGGAACCAACTCAGCCAGAATTTGAAGAGTCAGTGGTGTAGAGGATAGGAAGTCCACCAGAATGCCGCAGATCCAACAAGTCTGCTCTCTGAGGGTTCAAGCTGCCCCATATTAGCCATGCAAGCTATAAAAACACCCACCTGCAACCATGATCAAACACATGCTGGCAAAAATGGGGACACAAATTTATAGCTATTAAACTTTTCCACAAAACTAAGAGATAATATCTCATCTGATGAGGTTATTAGGCTAAAGCTGGTACAAACAGTAACAAAAGCAGCAAAAGCAGCATAAATTATTACGACTCTTTAGAAAAGCATTTTGGTAATAAAAATACTCATATATTTTGACCTAGTAATTCTATTTACTAGATTTTTATCCTAGGGAAATCTCAAAACAACCAACCAGACAAAAATCAAAGTACCAACATATTCACTTCACGGATAGCTCTAAGAAGAAAAGACTGCTAAGAATGTAATTCTTTATACTTTGAAAATGATTAAGCAAATTACGGTATATCCACTCAATGAAATAGTACATTAAAATATAAACAAAATATACGTATTTTTATATATAAAATATAAATATAAAAATAATTGCAAAGATTCTAGCCCTATGAGAAATGCTTAGTACGTAGAGTCAGATGAAGGAAAGCAGCATATGAACTCATACTGTGCTATGGTTACAACTATCTAGAAATCAGATGTTTATCTGGTCTAGGGCCAAAGAGAATAGTACGGAAAAATGAAAACCTTTTCACTATTCAAGGTGGCAGGATTGTGGATGGATGCATTTTCTTCCTTTTCATTTCAATTTACATTAATGCTCGTGTAGAAAATAATCACTTTAAAATTTCATTAACCCCATTTTAAAATGTGCCCCTCATACCATCTCAAAAATGTCTTTGCTCTACTGACAGCAAAGCACTTCCCTGTCCAGGGGGAAGAAAGGAAGGCACAGGAGACCCCTCAAATCCAGAGGCAGGTCAGGGAGAGAGGCATTTGTCAGACACAAATCTCTGCTCCAGGAAACCTGGCACCAACACTACACACACATTGTGGGGCCCAAGCAAGTGTGCACACAGAAATCAGCGCTCCAAGCTATTTTTCAGAATCAGGCCTAAAAACAGCTGAATTCCACTGCACAGTGGGCAGGCCTATTTTTAGACAGAATCTCAAACAGCCAAGAGGCCGCAGCATCCAATCTCCAGCATGCTTCTGCCACTGCACAGAAATGCCCTAAATCTGCTCCTGGACAGGCCAAGGGAGCCTGGGCGACATTCCTGCTCGATGGCTACCTGTCCTGTACTCTCAAGGGCATCCCAAGATCAATTTAGATGACCACATCGGTGGGCAGGACGGCCAACAGTTCTTGGAAAGGGGGCAGGAGAAGGATGGGGGGCCAGTGGTAGCTCTGGGGCAGCTGGGGCTCCCCGTGGGTTTCTCCTAACTGTTGAGGCCTGAGGGCATTTGAGATGTGACTGAATTTTTTTGCTCATCTAAAAGTTGTATGAGTACATAATTTCTAAGCCTTCCCAGACAGAAAGATCACAGAAAGCAATCAGTGTTGCTATTTACAGGCAAAAAGTGTTTCATTTTATAATAGCAACAAAATTACATACCAAAGAACTAATTCAAAGCAGAAGTGAGCAAAAGCTACATGATAAAACTTAACTTTACTGAAGAATCCAAAAGAAGAGCTCAAAACAAGACAAAATAAAGCAGAACACCACATACTATATCTAGACTAAAAGACCCAGGATCATAAAGGGGCCAAGTCTCCATAGTTTAGTTTATAAAACTCACAGCATTCCATTCAAAATCTCAATAGGGTCTTTAAAAAATAATTTATTTTGAAATAACTTCAAATGTACAGAAAAGTAAAAGAATAGTATAGTGCTCACATACCCCCTGCAACAAGATTCTCCAACTGATAATGTCTTACGCCATTTACCCCATCACCTATACATACTCATTACCTGCATATACTCATTACCTTTTTCCTGTCTCTTTGAGAGCAGGATGAAGGCAGGAAGCCCCATCACCCTACTCTAAATGTACATTTCTAAAATCAAGGACACTCTTCTACATAACCAGCATAGGACCCTCCACATCAGGAAATCAACATTCATACTACACCGCCAATCAAATCCACAGACTCCATTCAAATTTTGTAAACTGTTCCAACAATGTTTCTTTTTCCTCTCTGGAGCAGGATCCCATCCAGGAACAGAAGTTGTCACATCTCACCAGTATCTTGTCAATCTGGAATAGTTCTCAGTCTTTTCCTGACTTCCATGGTCCTGGCAGATTATGGAGGATGGCCCTCAACCTGTATGTCCAGAGTCAGGCCCCGCTTTCTTAGCAGCGCTACCAGAGATGCGGTGCTGTGCTCTTTCCAGTGCGTCATGTCGAGAGGGACGGATGGTGAGCCATCCCTCCAGTGGTGATGTTAACCACTTTCACCTGGTCAAGTTCGTCTCTGCTGCGTTTCTCCACAGTAAAGCTACCACTTTACTCTTTCTAACTGGTATCTTGTGGGAGAAATCCTGAGATTATGCCAATGCCTTGTTTTCGGTCAAGCATCCACCCACTGATGACTCCCATGTAATTCAACTACCTCTAAGATGTCTGCCCAATGGTGATTTTCTATCCATCAGTAGTAGGAGAGCTGTCCCTCCTCACTTATTTATTCATTCACTTAGTTCACACTCAAATTATCCCAGATTTGACCAGTGGAAACCTGTTCAAACTAGCTCCTGTGTCCTTCTGACATCTTCCATTCTTTGAGCATTCCCTTACTTCCTGGCACAAGATGTTTCAGCCTCATCTTATACTTTCCCTGCCCCGATCCCTGGAACTAGCAATTTCTCCAAGGACATCTGATACCTTTTAGAGGAGGATAATATTTAGAAATAAAGATCTGGGTGCTAGGATTGTTCGCTGCTACTGGGATGTCACTGCTTCTAGCAAGAAAATCTTCTGTACATACGTGAACACCCACACCTATAACTCCTCCTATATCTACTGTGTCTCTATGTTAAAGAACCATGACTTCATCTTGGTACCTGTAATTCCAATCCAACACCCTCAGGGTTTTTTCTAATCTTCCCTCCTTCCATGTTTGTAATCTCCTCCTCAGACAGGAACAAACCTGGCTCCCACTATCCTCAATGTATACTTACATACTTGCTTCATCAGTTTACTTATTTTGCTCAATGTAACCAACCTCCCAAGCTCTTCAGCCTCACCCTTCATGTCCCCTCAGCCGTGGGATTTGCCACTACCTCTGCAGAGCACCCTCTCACTAGGTTTTGATAAATGAATTCTAAAGTTCATCTAAAGAAAATATCTAAAGATAGTCAAGAAAATTTGGAAGACTATGAAAAGTCAGATATTTGCTCTACCCTATATCATAAATTTTTCTAAATGATAATTAAATTAAACAGCATTGGGATAACAAGCTACCTGTCTGGGAAAAAAATAACTGTGTTACAGACTCCATCTCATAATACCCATAAAAATAAACTCCAGGTGAATTAAAGAGCTAAACATCACACATACACAAAAAGCCATGGTAGTTCTAGAAGAAAACACTAACAATCCTAGGAAACCAAGCTGATGTTTAGTCTTGAGTTTCTAAATGCCATTCCTCACTAAAGGGAACCTGGGCTGCTTGGGAAAATGGCTGATTTTCCAAGGGGCAGGCAAAGCACGAGGTGTAAGCCTCCAATACTCCACTGTGCTGGAAAGCCAGGACATGCTCTCAGCCTAATGGACACATGTCAAACCAGCCCCAGGGGATACTCGTGATTTTGTGGGACCAAACCTTTTTTCTTTCACTATATTAGATAAATTAGCTCTCTAGCTCTGTGTTTATGAACATGGGTAAATTTGAGAAACAGTATACATGACAAAGACATGGTGTTTGAGACCACGGGTCTAAGTAGATGGGGGAGGGACTTAGGAGGCTCCAACTGCTCAATCTGGGTGATGAGTACAGAATGCTTTTTACAGTCTCTTTGTGCTTTTCTGTATGTTTGACATATTTTGCAAAGAAACAAAATCCTGGTGTTGTTCCCCACTCCCCCTGCCCCCACGAGTTTGAGAAAACACCACTGAGTTCACAGGATAGAATCCAAGATCCTTCAGCTTCTGACACCAATGGAATTTCCAGCTTCACCTCTCATAACCTCACTTCACACCTCCTACTCCAGTGACACTGAACTTCTCTCCATTCCCCAAATGTGCTTCCGACCTCTAGGTTTTTGTCCAAGCTGTTATCTGCATCTGCAATACTAGTACGCTGCCCACTTTCACCCTGTGATTAACTCAGACTCTTCTGTGAACACATGCTCAAAGGTCCCTTCTGCGGTAGCCTTTTTCCAGCGAGTCAATTGTTCTTGTCTTTGCCCCCACAGCTCCTAGCGGCAGGGAGTAGTGGAAAGGGCACACATGGACTCTGAACCCACTCGGTCATGATTCCTAACTGGGTTTTGCAGCTTACTGCTAGTGAGATCTTGACCAGATTCTTTAAGCCTCAGTTTCCTCAGCTGTAGGACAGAAACGCCCCCGGAGTTTGCCCTTGGTAGGGTGAATGATACATTGCACTGTTCTGCCAAGACTTCTCCCCATACTGGAAGAAAGCACCATCTTTTTTTTTTTTTTACTGAAAATTTTGAAACACTGTGTAAGTCCAGAAAATGGCTAGAAGGGATACATACCAAAACAGTAACTAGAGGAAGGATGACTTCTTCCATGTTTGATTTCTTTTTAAAATAAGATATAGACATGTGTTAGCTACGTAAAATATTTTTAAGAAAAATTAAGTAATGTCATGGAAAGCTGCTAGCAGAACTCTGACTGGGACTGAAGCCGTGCAGGTGAGGAGGGATGGGAGAGGGCCAGCGAGGTTCAGGCTACACTCAGAAAGCAAAAGGAGGAGTAAGGAGGGTCCCTGTCCTCAACAAGCCCACGTCTAACAGGGAAACATTTATACACACGTATATTCATCATTCAATGCACATCTGAGCAAACACTATACATTCCAGGCAATGATTCTAGGTTCTGGGGATACAGTTATGAACAAGACTCACAAAATCCCGACCTTCCATGAAAATAGCATTCAAATAGAGACAAAACAACTAACAAAATATATATATACACCAGGAACTAAGAAATGCTCAGAGAAATAAGGGAGGCGAAGGAGACAGAGAGAAGGAGACAGGGGAAAGGGTGGGATCGGAACAGGATGCTCAAGGCCAGCCTCCTTGAGGTGGTGATGTGTGAGCAGACGATCCCATGAGGTAAGGGAATAGATCACATGAAAACCTGTGGAAAAGCAAGTGCAAAGGCCAGAGGCAGGAATGAGCCTGGAGACAGGAACAACAAAGGGGCAGGAGGGCAGGGGGGAGATGCAGCTAGAGAAAGGCGCCTGAGCACACAGGCCTCACTACTGTGGGGTCCACAGACCGGCAGCACTGCCGCCCAGGGCTTGTTGGAGATGCAGTCTCGGGCCCCGGCGACCCACAGGATCAGAATCTGCACCTTAACAAGCTCACCAGTGACTCACACGCATGGCCCAGTTTGAGAAGTACTGAAGAAGGGCCTTGTAGGCCACATAAGAATTCTAGGGGCTGGCCCGGTGGCGCAGCAGTTAAGTTCACTCGTTCCGCTTCTCAGCGGCCCAGGGTTCACCGGTTCAGATCCCGGGTGCAGACATGGCACCACTTGTCAAGCCATGCTGTGGTAGGCATCCCACATATAAAGCAGAGGAAGATGGGCACAGATGTTAGCTCAGGGCCAGTCTTCCTCAGCAAAAAGAGGAGGATTGGCAGTAATTAGCTCAGGGCTAATCTTCCTCAAAAAAAAAAAAAAAGAATTCTAGATTTTACTACAAGGCTTTGGAAGGTTTTGAGCTAGTAAGCAACATACTCTGGTTTCAATTCTCAAATGGCCACTCTGGCTGTTTTGTGGAAAAGAGACTCCGGGAGGGGCAAGGGCAGAAGCAGGGAGTTAGTTAAGAAGCTATTTTGCTCATCTGGTAAGGGATTTGGGCTGTACAGATGAACGTGGTGTTGATGGAGGTGGTGATACGTGGTCAAATAAAGGACATATTTTGAAGTTAGAGCCAAGGGAAATTGCTAATGGATCAGAAGTGGATGTGAGGGACACAACACCGATGACAAACAGCAGCAGCCAACACTAGCTGAGCACCAGTCACGTGCCGGCCACTGCTCTGTGTCCTGTACTGGTAAAAAAAATTCATTCAGTCTTCACGCTAGTCCCATGAGGAAGGTACAGCTGGCAACCCCGCTTGATTAAAAAGAAGATAACGAGGCAGAGAGAGGTTTAGTAACCGTCTAAGGCCTCAAAGCTTATCCGGCAGCAGTATGGGGTCTGAGCCCAGGCAGTGGGGGCCTGGACTCCAGCACTGTCCCTCACTGAGCAACTGTGAGCACGGCACCATTCAGAGAGGTGAGGGGGGAGCGGGAGAGGCTGAAGGGAATCAAGAGTGCTTTGCTGGACATGTGAACTGTGAGGTTCCTAGTGGCCGTCAAGTGGAGACGTCTGGGAGATAGCTGGCACGTCTGAATCTCCGGGGAAGGTGGAGATGGAGATATAAACGGGAAGGTCATCAGCACTGAGACGCACTTAAAGCCAAAGGAGCGCATGAGATCACCCAGAGCAGTTTTTCAAACTGAAGCTTGTGAAATCAATTTAGTGGGTCATGAACAGCACTTAAAAAAAGGAAATAGAACAGAATGGAAAAATAACAGAGTCCACAGCTCAGAGGGAGCTAAAGTGTAAGAAGTGTGTGTGAAACTTTTGTGTCTATGTGCACAAGCGAGTGTAATGCGTGTGTACTAGGTTGGTAGTTGGTATAGGGTCAAAAGAGGTTTAAAACCACCAGCTTAGGGATTACGTTGATGCCTGAATCACTCCAACACTTAGAGGTTGGGAAAGAGGACGAGAAGCTAGAAAAAGGGAGTAAAAGGAAGAGAAAGCTAGTGAGGAAGGAGGAGAGGCAATGTGGGGTCCCCAGAGCTGAGTGTGACATGCTGGACTCCAGATGTGCTGGTAAGGGTCATGCAGTATGACCCCAAGACAGATGTACAGAAATAATTACGGGACGGAGAGGTCAGACCAGTGCTGTGGGAACACAGTGGGTGGTGACTCGTTTAAGACCTGGTGGCTGAGAGCCGACTGAAATAGGATGAGACAAGGATTTTATTTTAGACCCTGAGTCTGAGCGGACAGCAGGATATCTAGCCTATAATTTCCATAGACAGCAAATTATCCAGTCATTCGACTTTTCCAGTATTTACTACGCGTTGGGCCCTTTACTAGGCCTGGGAATACAGAGATGACTAAGGTGCTGTTCTGCCCTGAGAAGGCTTCCTCTCTGGAAGAGAAGACAGAGGGCTGCAGGGCAGCAAGGTCAGGGCCACAGGCGGAGCGTGTCACAGGTTTTCTTTCCATCCATCTGCTCACCACTAGCCAACCCAACCCAATACTCTGTCCAGACCACGTGTGCAACCCCTGTACTCCTACCTCTTGACTTGTGCTTTGCCCTGCCCAAAAGTGTTTCCCAAATCGGAGCCATTCTTCAAGGCCTGGCGCATATCTGACCTCAGCAACAAACCCTTCAGGACTCGGTGATCTTGCCCCCTTGAAGGGCCACAGCATTTCCTGTCCACATGCCCCTACCTGGTGCCTGGTCCTTACTTCCCGACTTCAGGTGAGTGCCTCATCTCCCCAACGAGGCCGTGCATCACTGCAGGTGTGTAACAAACATGTCTGACGTCTGCACGGCGCTCCAACAGCCAGGCAAATACTCGCTTCCCCACTACAAGACCTCTCTCAGTATTGTTACTGAAACAGACCCCATCAAGTCGTCAGTGGCTCCTAATTATTAGTACAACACACAGACAGCTCAGTCTCGTCCTCCAGGCATGCCACACAGCCTTCCCTTTCCCCGCATCCCGAACACCCTGAAGCTGGAACAACGGCAATCAAAACAAATACAACAAACAAAGACGAAGAGAGATGAAATTAGAGGAGACTTCAGGAAACCATTGACAGCTGCTGTCTTTGGAGTGGGACTGCAGGGGACAGTCACCTTCTAGGAAGTGCTTTAATGAAAATAACTTTAAAACAGGAAATAAGACTTAAAACTTAATAATTGCAGCTATTTTTACTGAGTGCTTACACTGTGTGCTAGGCAATATATTTTAGTTTCATTTAACCTTAACAAGTCTGGGATGTAGTTATTAGCCACTGTGCAGATGGGGAAACTGAGGCTCAAAAAGTTTAAGCAACTCTCGCAGGGTCACCCAGCCAGTCAGCGAGGAAGCAATGCTGGGATTTAAACCCAGGTCTAACAAAGAAGGTGCCTTCACCTCCCCTGTCCTCAGCCACGTCCCGTGCACTCCCTAGTGCCCCTGCAGGCACCTTCTGCAGCCTTTCCTTCGCTCTACCTAGTTCTTCTGCCGTGATACTAGCGTTGCTGACATACCGCTCACCCCTAAAGTCTAGTGCAGATCCCGCTTTCCCCTAACTCCTCCCTAGAGTGCACACCACGCTCAGCATCCCCTGAGAGTCACTCACTCCCTACCTCCCCCACAGCTTGGGGCTCGGGCTCTCCTGCTGCCGTGCACATAGCAAGCATTCAAATGCTGGGTGAATCAGGTTGACAACATAAATTCTCCTTCTGACAAAAGCAAAGATAACAGACGGAGACCAAAAGTTTCCATCCGTGAGGGCCGTTCATGCCGAGGCCGGGTTTCTGTGACGCCGCCCGCATCCCCTGCTTTGAGCCTTGTCTAGCTGAAGCACGAGGAGAGGCGGGATGGTCTGCAGCCCTTCCACGAAGCGGCTGAACATAACAGATCACCGCTTCTGGTGAATAAAAACTACTCAACTTACTATTAAAAAGTGAAAGCAATGTAAATCAAAAAGTTTTTCTTAAGGGTTTTAAAGAGTTTTGAAAATTAGTTACCTTTTTCCAAAGGCTCTAATCTTTGAAAGAAAGCACTTTTTAAGTTTAGCACGAGAAATGTAAAACATAAAAAAAAAGGTGAAGTATTAAAAGATACTTTACAGATGTGTAAACCCGGAGACACAGGAGCCCATGAATCAGACGTGTTTAAAATACAAAAAGCTCTTTAATACCAACGGACCACATCTGATTTTACAAACAGAAGTCGAGTCCAAACAAATAACACATGTAAAACAAAAGCACGGCCCCAACAATCTGAAAAAGGAATTACAGGATGGGACAAACAGATTTTAACGTGTCCTTGGCCTTCTTGGGCAAAGCAATGAGAAATGCAGTCGACCAAAGCATTAACACTTGATTTTATTGGAGGTACCAACACCATAGGTCAACCTGTCAAATGAAGCAAAAAGGCAGAACTGAGTTCTATGGGTATAGTCCACTCCAGATAAAAGCCAATGGGCCTTTTTACAGTTTATGGGGTCCTCTCCATATGGCTGAGGATGCAGGCATGGGAGGAATATTGTCTGGATGATTAATTCCTGCGAAAGAGCACAGCAGCTGGGAGGAGCCTAGGTGAGCTGACACACCCTACAGCTAGCATGCCGCCTCAGACTCACAACTCCGAAGCACCAAGAAACAATGTGTTAGACCTTGTTAAATGCACTATAAACTAAGCTTCCTTCTGAAGATTACTGAGCTTCCCACTTAAAAACAAACAGAAAAACAACGAAACCCACAAAAATTTCACACCTATAAATAGCTCAAAGGATTGTTTGAAACATGTTACAAACTTCAAAACTCCACAAAACACTAAAGAGAAAAAGTCACCTCTAAGTCTCCACGAAGAGCCTCAAGAATTAGCAACTTGATCTGGGGTTGGGAGATTTTAGAGAAATAAAAAAGCAGATCACTTCAGTAGCCTAAGATCTTTGTGAATGGCTTTAGCTCTAGACCGTATTTTAGGTTCTCATTTCATTTCAAAAAGGAAAAAGAAAAGGGCAAGCCACAACTCTAACAGGGAGAGTGCCAGACATACACATAACAGGCCCTGAGAGACAAAAGAAACTCCTCCTGACAACTGTTGCTGTCTTTCCCAGGAGATCTGAGAAGCAATAACCATAAAACCCTCCTGGACTGGGGCCTCCTTCGATGTACAGTATTAGAGAGAAGAGCAGGAGACGTGACACCAATCAGTACACGACCATCTCTCCCCTTACGGGATAGCAAGAGCATCGAGCACTGCTTTCCTACTCAGAGTCAAACTAAATGTCTTGAAGAAAGAGACCAAGAAAAACATGTTTTAAAAAATCATCTGGAAATAGAATTTTATTTTAGCAAGCAAAATGAGCAAAAATACAACTTTATTTTAGCAAGGTACAACTGCTTCCCCTATTAAACTTGTTTTCAATCGATTCTCCTGGGCGATGCATCGGAAAAAATACTATATTTAGGGCCAGGAAACCTATATTTAAATACTTACTAGTTTTGCCACTTGTTCTGTGACTTGGACAAGTTACTTAACTCACAAGTCCCACTTCCCTCATTTGCAAAAATGGAATTAACCTACCTTGCTGCCTCACAGGAATGTCTCTCAATAAATTTGTAAACTGCTAAGTTCCTTACACATTAAAATGATCATTTTAGTATTACCATCCTCTCTCACTTTCCCAGGTAAAAGTCTGAACCAAAGACAAAAGAGGCAAAAGAAGTAATAAGGAAAAGAACTAGCAGAGGGGTTAGATATCAATCAAACAAATGAACTGTAACAAAACAAACGCTGAAAAACAAGATAACTAACTACCATGGCTGATAGAAAACTGCTCTTCGACAGTTAATTTCTATGTCACCCTCTAATTAAGAAAGCTCCCACACCCTAGGATCTACAGTCCATTCACAATAATCACAGGAGGGTTAAATCCTCATCAGGCCTCGTAATTCACAATCAAAACGCCAACTGAGCACATTCTTCCTCTACAGGCAAGAGCCACAAGCCACAAGACCAATCCCCACAGTCCCCACTGAGGGACAGTGGCCTGATGCTGGAGACCCACTCGGAGGCAGCTGGGCTCTGATGTGCCGGAGAGTGTCTCTTCCTTCCCTGACCAAGGGCATGACATCAGCAAACGCCAACCTCAGCCATCTGAAACAAGCCCACAGAGAACAGGTGGCTGACGAGAAGCATCACCACTTGCAACCCCAAATTTTGATAACAAAAGCCAAAAGGACATAAACATTTTCTGAAAAATCAGCTATTTCCAAATTTTCCAAATGGTTATAATAATAGCTAAAATTTATCTAGTGATTACTGTGAGTCAGGCAATAGTCTGAAAGCTTTGGTTGTTAACTAATTTAATCAGTGCAATCCCAGGTAAGTGCAATTAATATTTCCATTTTTCAGACAAGAAAACAGGCCCAGCATAGCTATTTGCTTAAGGTCACACTGCTAATTAAGTGGCAGAGCTGGGACTCAACAGTCAGGGAGCAAGCTTCGGAGACCACGCTTTAGATACTGACTCAGAGAATCCTCCAGCCAACACCGCCTGGTTCACCTGAGCAGCTCTTCATCTCATGCTCAGTGTCACACCGAGATGTAAATGAGACGCTGCAGTGCCTCTCACCTTATGCTTACTTGTTTCGAGGTAAATGTTAGAATAACATGAGCCCATGAAAATAAGGTCTCATTTTCTGCATCCAATAACGATGGACTAAATACTCTGACAAGAAACTGGATGAAATATACTTACATCTTTTTAAAAGTAACAAAAAGCTTACAGGATAGTGAGGAATTATGAAGCTAAATATCCTGGAAAGAATGGAAATCCAAAGAGGTGAGACCTGGGGGCAACTGCTGATCTGCCAGAGGTGACCAGAGGCCCAGTGGCGTGCCTGGCCCTTGCATGGCCCTGCCTAGGGAGATACTCGGTAACCCTCCCCAAAGCAGACCAGTGGAGTGGGGCTGTAAAGAGCTACGTCCTAGGAATAAGAGTGAACTGGAAGTAAATCAGCCTTCCCAGGGACTCAGCTTCAAATCACCTGGTTAGTAGAGAAAATCTCTAACTCTCAACTTGGATTAAAGTGATCCTGGTCTGCTAGTGCCCTCACGTACCTGTAAAAAGCAAATGAAGATCCTCCTTGGAAAAGACAGCCAAGGCCTCTAATTATTTCTATAAATAATGTTTCAAATGCCACGTCCAGCACACAAATATGAATAGACAAAACACCATGAATAAGAACCATCACAAACAGCCACAGACCCAAAGGGACTCCAGATAATGGTGCAGAGAGAAGGAGATGATACAATAATCATATTTACTCTGCTTTAAGAAATAAAAGTCAAGCTTGAAAAATTTAACAGGGAACAGGAATCCATAAAAAGCAACAGAGCAGATTTGGAAAGAACTGGAACTGAAAAATACAGTAAACCTGTCCATTGAGTTCTTAATTTCAATTAAATGCAGATTAGTCAAAGAGAGAATTGGTTAAATGGAAGACGGGTCAAAAGAAACCACCCAGAACAACAAAGAGAAAAGGATAAAAAATATAGGAGAAAATATATGTGACAAAAAGGATACACTAGGAAGGTCTGACAAATCCATAAACTGGAGTCTCAAAATGAGAACAAAGCAACATGTGAAAGAATTGTTGGGAATTCTCCAGAATAGAAAAGAGACATCAAGCTCCAGACTCAAGAAGCCTGGTGAATATAAAATTAGTGATCTATTACCCTAGAATGTCTTCTAAAAATGACACAACCTGTTCTGTAGGTGGAGTGCCACAGCTAACTAAACAAATATCTACTGCAGTCCTACGAGGGCCCAGATGCAGAGAATATGACGTAACACTCCCAGCATGTGAGGAGCTCAAAGTCAAGCATTTAGAAGATACATCTTCAATCATAATAATCTAATACTCTCTCTACCTATGGGCTACCAAAAAGAAGAAAATGAGAAAGGCGGGGAGAAAATGCTAGAGAGAGGTATTTAAAAGGAAAATGGGTTAAACTTAAAAGCAATCAAATGAAAAGGCACTTGTAAGAGTACAGTAAGGACACACCAGCATCATCCAGTGGTCCAGGAACCAGAAGCTATTTCCACTCCTTTCAGTGTCCTAAGTGAGCACAGCTCATAACCTACACTGCAAGTCCTTGGCAGGAGAAACTCAAAGAAGAATCTTTTCTTCATATTCCCTCCCAACCCCACCTAATAAAGGATTTTAAAATTGTTATTTACTTACTTTTTATTTCATCAAAATTAAAAACTTTTTAAAAATAATTATTTTATTGAGGGGCTGGCCCCATGGCGTAGTGGTTAAGCTCTGTGTGCTCTGCTTCGGCAGCCCGGGTTCGGATCCCAGGCACAGATGTACCCTACTCGTCAGCCATGCTTTGGTGGCAACCCACATATAAAGTGGAGGAAGACCGGCATAGATGTTAGCTCAGGGCTAATCTTCTCAGCAGAAAATTTTTTTAAAAATTTACTGAGGTCATATTGGTTTATAACACTGTGTAATTTCCGGTGTACATTATTATCTATCAGTTTTTGTATAGACTGCATCATGCTCACCAACAGTCTAGATTTTATCCGTCACCAGACATATGTGCCCCTTTACCCCTTTCACCAATGACACCCCCATCCTCTTCCCCTCTGGTAACCAGTAATCTGTTCTCCTTATCCATGTGTTTATCTTCTATATATGAGTGAAATCACATGGTGTTTGTCTTTCTCTGTCTGGCTTATTTCGCTTAACATCATACCCTCAAGGTCCGTCCATTCTGTTGCAAATGGGATGATTTTGTCATAAAGGTAATTTCTTAAATAATAAATCTAAACAGATAATTCTGACTTAGCTCTATTCATGGTGACATAACCAATTCTAACAAGCACCTTTTCTTCTATTACTTGAGCCAACACCAAGAAGCTGGCTCTTGGAAGATTAGGCGAAGGAAGGAGAGTTCCACCAGGAGCTAGGTGAGCACAGAGCAGTTACCGGGGAGCAGAGAATCCCTGCAGCAGATCATCAGGAAACAAGTGTATATAACGCATGGAATCCTCAAGTTATATGAAAACCAGTCTCGTCACAAGCCCAAGGACCTCTACCTTCTAATAAGCGCAACTGCGGAATGAACCCTGTCATTCAAGGGGGTGAAACACAGGGAGACAGCTTCTGCTGTGGCCTCTCCCTCAAGCTTCTGTAACACAGCACAACCCCACACAGTGAATCACGTGGGAGACAAGTGGCTGAAAGGTAAGCACTAATGCCCTGCTCCCGAGGCGGAAAGTCGACATGCAAAGAAGCAAGTGCTACACACACAGAAATGTTGACGAAATAAAACGAACTCTTTCTGAAGCACAGTTCTACTTAGGTTTTAGGATAGGCTGTATCCCGCACTCAGGAGCGTGCCTGTGATTCTATGTTTGGAATATGACCTTCAGACTAAAACACAGAGACGCGATTCCATACATAACTCTAAACATCTGTCTTAGGAATAAAGTGGCTTACAAACAATACAGTCATACGTCGTTTAACAACGGGGATATGTTTTAAGAAATGCATTGTTAAGAGATTTTGTCATCGTGTGAACATCACCGTGTGTACTTACGCAAACACAGACGGTGTAGCTTACTACACACCTAGGCTCTATAGTACTAATCTTATGGGACCACCGCTGTACACGCAGTCCATCATTGACCAAAACATCATTATGCAGCACATGACTCTCTTGCATGCATGCTGGGACTGATTCTCAAAGCACTGTTTTGCCAGATCTCATGGGTCCTGCGAGCTATACAGGCCTCAAAGAGATCAGGAAAAAATATAATGACTAAATAAAAATATAAGCATCAAATAAATTTCAAAATCACTCAAAATTTCTTCTATTTCTGGATTCTACTACTGTTCAAACCTATATACAGGCTTATTCATATCTAAACCAATGGCTCTAAACTAACTTGTTCAAATGATACTAGCAGAAAGGAACTCCAAATTCCCAGACAATGTAAACCAGATATATGATATCTGAAAGGGGCCTAGTATCTAGAATATACAAAGAACTCTTACAACTCAACAAAAGACAGCAACCCAACTGAAAAATAAGCAAAGGACTCAGACATTCCTCCAAAGAAGATATACAAATGGCCGATAAACACACGAAAAGACGCTCAACATTATTAGGGAAATGCAAATCAAAACCACAATGAGATAACACCTCATGACCACTTGGATGGCTATAATCAAAAAACAGAAAATTACAAGTATTGGCCAGGATGTGGAGAAACTGGAACCCTCATACATCGCTGGTGGGAATGTAAAACAGTGCAGCCACTTTAGAAGCCAATTTGGGAGTTCCTCAAAAGATTATACATAGAGTTACTATATGGGCCAGTAATCCCACTCCAAGTATATACTAAAAAGAAGTGAAAACAGAGATGCAAACAGATACCTGTATTGCAATGTTCACTGCAGCAGTATTCAAAACAGACAAAAGGTGAAAACAACCTAAGTGCCCATCAACAGATGAATGGATAAACCAGATGTGGTATATACATACCATGGAATATCATTCAGCCATAAAAAAGGAATGAAGTTCTGAGGCGTGCTGCAACATGGATGAACCTTGAAAACACTAAGCTAAGTGAAATATGCCAGACACAAAAGGACAAATATTGTATAACTTCACTTACATGAAATATCTAGAATAGGCAAATTCATAGAGACAGAAAGGAGATTAGAGGTACCACAGCTTGCGGCAGAGGGGGGAATGAGTAGTTATGGCTTAATGGGCTTATAGTTTCTGTTTGGGGTGATGGAAAACTTTTGGAAACAGTGGTGACAGTTTCACAACACTGTGAATTACCAAGGCCAGTCAAATATACACTTAAAAATGGTTAAAGGGGCAACTTTTATGTTACATACATTTTTTTACCACAATAAAAAAAAAAGAGAAGTTAATGTACAGCCATTGTGCAGCACAGTTTGACAGCTTCTTACAAAGCTAAAACAGTCTTATCTTACGATCCAGCAGCTGTGCTCCTAGGTATTTACCCAAATGAGCTGACATTTATGTAAACAAAAAAACCTGCACATTAATCTTTATAGCAGCTTTGCTTATAATTGCCAAAAATTGTAAGCAACAGAAACATCCTTCAATAGGCAAATGGCTAAACAAACTGTGGTACAACCATACAATGAAATACTATTCGGCGATAAAAAAAACATGAGCTGTCAAGCCACAAAAGACATGGAGGAAACGTAGTAACACATACTTCTGAGTGAAAGAAGCCAGCCTGAAAAGGCTACACACCGTATGATTCCAACCATACAGCAATCTGGAAAAGGCAAGGCCATGGAGACAGCAGAAAGACCAGTGGCGGCCCAGCGTCCAAGGGGAGGGAAGGAGAGATGAACAGGTGGAGAAAGGCGACTATTAGGACAGTGAAATTATTCTGTATGATACCATAATGGTAGATACGGGATATTACGTATTTGTCAAAAATCCACAGAATGTACAACAAACGAATCCAAATATAAACTACAGATTTTAGTTAAGAATAAGGTATCAATATTGGTTCATCAATTGTAGCAAATGTGCACAAATGTGAGATGTTAATCATAGGGGAAACATATCACATTAGTGGTACATTTGCTATAATTGAACTGTTATTGATACTTTATTATTAACTTATTATTAAGAACTGAAAACAGGTATTCAAAGGAACACACGTACATGCATGTTCATAGCAGCAGTATTCAAAACAGCCGAAAGGTGGAAACCCAACTATCCAGGAACAGACAAATGGATAAACAAACTGTGGTGTGCACACACTGGAGTATTACCCAGCCACAAAACGAATGAAGCACTGACACTTGCTGCAACGTGGAGGAACCTTAAAACACGCTACGTGAAAGAGGTCAGGCACAAAAAGTCACATATAGTGTGATTCCATTTCTATGAAATAACCAAAGTAGGTAAATCCACAGACAGAAAGCAGATTGTGCCAGAGGCTGGGCAAAGGGAGAAAGGGGACTAACTGCTCAAGGGGACGGGGTTTCTCTCGGGAGTGAGGAAAATGTCTGGAACCAGACAGAGGCTGTGAGTGCACAACACTGTAAATGTACTAAATATCACCGAATTGTTGAATTGTTCACTTAAAAGTGGCTAATTTTGGTTAAAGGGTACAAACTTTCAGTTGTAAGATAAGTTCTGGAAATTTAATATACAACATGGTTATTATAGCTAATAATAATGTATATTAAAAATGGTTAATTTTATGCTGTGTGAATTTCACATTGGTCAAAAAAAGAAAAGAAACCCCAAAGGAGGTATCTTAGTCTAAAAGTACCTAGGACACCCAAGAGTGAGTAACTTCATCACTTGGCCTCCCCCTTCACTCATCCCCTTCATCCTGGCTCACTCCTGTGCCCTTTGATCTCCAGCCCTGCAAACACCAAGTACTGAAGAACAAGGAGCTGCCACATGGGTTTCAAACACCTAATTTACTATTGTTTCTTTTAACACTGACCTACTTCTCCCTTAAGATCTGGGCTCAAACACTAAAAGGTAACCTTTCAGCATCACCTCCCCAAAATATCTTTGTAATACCTTGTGCAATGGTCATTTAAGGAGGACAGGACAACTGATGTCTTGACCCGAAGACACCAACCTTTCTGCCCACCTGCTCAGGACCTCAAGCTTATGAAGATCACTGGCTCTTACTGCTATCACTTTTCTAGCATCAACCCGTTTTCTAGCACCTTCCTTCCCCTATGGCCAAATTTTTATAACATATTACCATTGATCCACCTGTCTGTTTCCCTCACTATACTGTCAAACACCCTGAGGACAAGTATGGGACTCACTGCTGAACTCAGAACAACAATTGCTGCTCCTCACCTAGTCATTTTCCCCATCTGGCTTCTTGTCTTCTGCTCCGACACACCT
Source organism: Equus asinus (assembly GCF_041296235.1). Taxonomy (NCBI): domain Eukaryota; kingdom Metazoa; phylum Chordata; class Mammalia; order Perissodactyla; family Equidae; genus Equus; species Equus asinus. The sequence continues at coordinate 19,478,416 of NC_091793.1, read as the reverse complement.
GACCCACTCTACTTCACTCTCTACCTACATCCCTTACCCCCACCACCTCAGCTTCTCCTCAAAAAGCTTCCTGAACACCAAAACAATTGCCGGCTAAGGACAAGTCTACCCTGTGCCAAAACTAAACACTACTAATTCTGTTTTCTGTCTACCCTCGTCTTCTCTACTTCAAAAACTCTTCAGTCTGCTCACATATTCAATGCACTGCAGAGAACATAAGGAGTGTTGACACCACAATCCTTGCCGTCAAAGAGGACCAGGGAAGGAGAAGAATATGTTTAGAAGGACATAATATAAAGATTAAACGTACACAAGAAAATTACAAAGTGCCATGAGATAAACACCCAGTTAAGGGAATGTTAGGTTTCAGGAGGCATGAGGCATTTGAGAAAGGCCTTGAAAGACAGAGATCTCAACAGATGGAGAAGAGGAAAAGAGGGCATGGACACGTGTATGGAAACAGGAGCACAGACGCTGCAGTAGAGGACACGCACAGGGAGCCTGGGAGATGGGGCTGCAAAGGCAGGACAGGGTCCTAGTGGGGAACCCTGGAAAGCAAGGCAAGGCATCTACACTTAACTCAGTACACAACTGAGAGGGAGACGACGAGAGCTGTATCTTGGATGTCCCAGCAGTAGTTAGGAAGACACTGGACCAGGGACCGGGGAAGAAGAGCTACTGCTCAAGAGGCTCTGACAGCAGCTCAGGCAGGCCTCCCACACGCTCCTCCAACCACTTCCAATCTACTTCCCCAAGTGCCTTGTCTCCCACTCGACTGTTCTTTAGCATCTGCTCAAGGGACCTCTCCTTCAACTCCCTTGCTTAAATCACTACAAAGAAAAATGATTTAATAGTGCATCCTATACAAGTGACTGAAAGCAAATCTTAGGGACTGATATAACCTACAGTACATATTCTTTACAACAAATACGTGAGCTCCTAGTACGTGCCGTGTACTGCTCTAGGCAACAGAGACACAAAGGTGAAGGAAGCACAGTTTCTACCCCATGGAGTTTACATTTTAGTAAAAGAAACAGAAAAAAGACAAAAACATCAGATAAATGCTGTAAAGAGAAAGAGTTGAGCAGAGAGAGAGAGAATGTGTGCACGCAGGGGCTGCCTGAGCTCAGGTGGGTGGGAAAGGAAGCAGCCACACAGTACACATTTTTACAAGGTACACATTTTACATCAAAAGGGAGAACCAGGTTTTGGAGCCACACAGCTGAGTTCCAGCCCTGGTTCTATCACTGAGTCGCTGAGCGACCTCTTGTGAATTACTTAATCCCTCTTTATCCCCATTTTACAGGTAAAGTACTGACCTTACAGGGCTGTTTTGTGACAATCAAATAAAATAAGGAATATAAATACTGTGCACTGTGCCTGGCACTTGGTAAAGGATCTACAAATGTTAGCCATTAGATCAGTGGTTTAATATACACAGAAATTATCTGCCGCTGTAGCTGAAAACTAAGTAATAATTTAGCATAAGCTGTCTGAAACCAATACTTAGGAAGTCTTTGGGAGATGAACCACCCACAAACAGAAACTTGGGAGTATTTTGTAAAACAGCATTAAGAACCAGCTTTATCTACACATAAAAAGACAGTTCTACTATTCAGTGCTAAAAAGAAATGAGCTATCAAGCCATGAAAAGACAGGGAAGAAACTTAAATGCATGTCACTAAGTGAAAGAAGCCAGTCAGAAAATACGACATACTGTATAATTCCAACTGTATCATATTCTGGGAAAGTCAAAATTATGGAGACAATAAAAAGCCCAGGGGGTGCCCAGGGTCAGGGGGGCAGCAAGGATCAACAGGTGGACCACCGAGGGTTTTTAGGGCAGTGAAACTACTCTGTATGATACTACACTGGTGGATAGGTGTCATTATAAGTTTTTCCAAAACCATAGAACGTACATCAAGAGTGAACCCTAATGTACACTATGGACTCTGGGTGATAATGTGTCAGTGTAGGTTCATCAACTGTAACAAAGGCACCACGCTGGTGGGAGATGTTAATAATGGGGGAGGCTGTGCATGTGTGGGGACAGAGGGTATATGGGAAATCTCTGTGCCTTCCTCCCAATCTTGCTGTGAGCTTAAAACTGGTCTAAAAAATAAAGCCTATTTTTTTAAAAAAAGTTGAGGACAATATGCACTAAACTGTAAACAACCGTCATCTCTGGAGAGTAAAATTACACATCTCTGTACTGTTTCAATTTTATACCATGAGCACACACTAACTTTATAATAAAAAGATACATTTCAATTAAAAAAGTTATGAAAGTTGTTTAAACTAAAACACTATGCTAACATTCTTGACATTTTTTCTTTAACATATATAATTGTTTCCATGTATAACTATTTCAACAAAAGTAACTATTTTCATATGACTATTTTAATTCTAGAACAAAAACAGTGATGGGATTTTTTTCAAATTTTTAATTTAGTAGAGTCAAATCTTATTCTTAAAATATTATGAGGTATATATTTTAATAAAACATTAATAAGCTGAATCACGTCAACAAGAGAAACAATACATTGGCTTGTGGAAAATAAGTATTCATTTATAGAGAGAATTGGTTAAATGGAAGACAGGTCAAAAGAAACCACCCAGAACAACAAAGAGAAAAGGATAAAAAATATAGGAGAAAATATATGTGACAAAAAGGATACACTAGGAAGGTCTGACAAATCCATAAACTGGAGTCTCAAAATGAGAACAAAGCAACATGTGAAAGAATTGTTGGGAATTCTCCAGAATAGAAAAGAGACATCAAGCTCCAGACTCAAGAAGCCTGGTGAATATAAAATCAGTAATCTATTACCCTAGAATGTCTTCTAAAAATGACATGACCTGTTCTGTAGGTGGAGTGCCCATTTTCCTATTCCCAAATGATTTAATTTAGAATGAACTAAAGCAGAGAAAAAACATTAGCCTGCTCCTCCTTAGGAACCTATATCTCCTATTAATTAGCTAATGAAATCAGATATATGACTTCTACACGGTCAATGTTGTGACTTTACACTAGCAGAGACACTTCTTGAGTTGTATTATCACCAGGCTCCTGGAAGAGATTTCCTAATGAATTGCTCACTGAGGAAGCTTCTTCAGCAGGTACAGATGGACCAGTATCAAATATTCAGAATACTAGCAAAAAAAAGGAAAGTAGAGATAATGCTTGGTCTGTAGAGAAAGGATTCCATGAATATATAATCTCAATGACTATAATTAGAAGTCAATTCCAATTCTCTTTAATAACATTTTCAAGGTTTACATCTTAAACATAGGTATATGAAAAACCAAAAGCATCAACAAAAGAAATCTTATTTATATAAAACCTAATACAGTCATGTGTCGCTTAACAATGGGGATATGTTCTGAGAATTGCGTCGTTGGGTGATTTTGTCATTGCATGATCAGAGAGTATTTACACAAACCTAGATGGTATAGCCTACTACACACCTAGGCTCTATGGTACTGATCTTATGGGACCACTGTCATATACACAGTCCATTGTTGACCGAAATGTCATTATGCAGCACGTGACTGTATTTTGATTGTGAAAAGAAGTTGATTTTTTCCCCCCTGAGGAAGATTAGCCCTGAGCTAACATCCATGCCAATCTTCCTCCACTTTGTACGTGCGATGCCTCCACAGCATGGCCGAAAAGTGGAGTAGGTCTGCGGCCAGGATCCAAACTCGCGGACCTGGGCCGCTGAAGTAGAGCGTGCTGAAGTTTAACCACTAACATCTTGGGGCCGGCCCCAAGTTGCTGACTTTTTTAATCCAGAAAACAGTAGACTGAGCTGGTATCCTTTGAAGGCTGAGCAAGATAAGTTCAATAAAAACAAGCAAGTGATAAACTCATGGAACTCATTAATTCAGAAAGGGATCATGAACAGTGAACCAAAAGGCAGGAAGAAAGAGAAGCTTCCAAGGCACATTCTTTTGAGAGCTGGCAGCAAACTTCTACCTCATTTACTAACTCACAAAAAAACTAATTGCTGAGCACTAACTACACACCGAGCACTGTTTGAGGTGCTGGGGATACGACGGGGACAGAAAGTCCCTGCCCGCACACGGATGAGGTCCTAACAGGTAGGTCCCCAAATGGCAATTCCTGGGTTCCACTCTGCTGTTTCTACCATCCGAACCCAAATTCTTCCCCTTCAAAGGGGTCACAAACTTGTTCTGCAAGAGTCATCTTCCAGTTCATTCAAATTAAACACAGAATTGCACTGTGTACAGGTTATGGGCAGAGAATCTGGAGTCAAGATGCCCAGTTCCAAATCCTGGCTCTGCTACTTCTTAGACAAAAGACCCTGGGCAAGTCACTCAACCTGTCAGAGTTCCCTCTGAGAAATGGAGATAATAGTACTGCCTCCTGGGATTTTTAAAAGGATTAAGAGGTAATACTTTTCAAGTGTTTAGAACAATGTCTGGCACTTAGAATTTATTATTGATATAAAATAATTATATATTTATTACTAGTATTACTTACTCAAGTTTTTGATAAATAAAATATCCTTGCCTATCTGTTCTGGAATCAAAGTGGGTTGATAGCAAAATTTCCTGTAAATCCATTTTATTTAAACCAGTTGCTAAATTTTACAGCTCTTTCTCATGTGGACTGAGGCTTTGGCCATGAGGAAACCAGGAAGAGGTGAAGATGATCAATTTATCATTTGGTTCAAGCCCTCCCATCTCCTTCCCACCTCCACCTCTCCTCAGAATCAGAACAAGCCTCTCAAAGATGCATCACACCTCTCTTCACAAAACCTGTTCCATTTATGAGAATCAAGAGCCCTGGCCCAGATTTAAGGCCCAACACCAAGCTATTCCCACCTCACTCTCGGTCCACGCTCCCTTCTGACCATCCCTTCCCTGTCATCTCCAGGCCCCCTAAGAGCCTGCACTCTGCTCTGTAACATGCCACACACTTCTCAGCCTCAGTTCTTCAAGGATCTTTCCTTGGAACGCTCCTTCCCCACTCATCCACTTGGCTCTCCCCCACCTGCCCTTCCGGGTCCTGCTCAGACATCCTCCTCTACAGCCTTCTCTGATACTCGTCCCATACTGAGTCAGGAGTCAAGTCTCTTCCCTAGTTCTCTCCTACAACTCTGGCTACATCACTATTACAGCCTCAAAGCCTTCTGGACTTTATTCATGTTCATTTCCCATCTCACTCTCCTAGAGTCACTGAACTGCAGGGAAACAGAAGATGTTTTACTGACATTTGCATTTCTTGTGCCTAGCAGGATATATACTTAGGACCTTGGTGAATTCGAACAGAACAAATTTTCTTTCTTGCATTTCCTCTGATGTTTCATTCTTACAGAGGTTTCATTTGGCCTGTGTCCCTTATCTTCAGGAGTATCCCTTAACTTTCAGCACTTTGCTAGCCAATGTAGCAAAATTTTAAAGTTTTCAAAAGAAGAGACATTTAGTAAATGACACAATGGCCTTCACTCCGACCCAAATTTCTCCTGTTCAGTGTGTTAGACCTTAAATCCCATTCTACAAAGACGTCTTCAACTAAAAGAAGACGAAAATTCTACTCTTCTGTTTAAACTTACATATCCACTAGGAAAAAACAAAATAGTAGCACTAAATTCACTGCAACGTGTACTTTTCTGCTTAATTCTGTTCACTAATGTCCAGGTACCTGTGAATCTGTTTAGGTTCATTTACACTGACTGAGCACCCTGAGTTTATGGGAGTCATTTGGTTGGAATCTTGAGGGCATGTTCCCCATGCCTCTGCCATCAAGTAGGAATTACTGAAAACAAACGACTCGATTCCATTGTTCTAAAACTCTCCAGGAGAAATTCCCAGCGTTCTTCACAGGGCAAGGAGTTATCTGGTTGATTCACCTAAACCACTAATACTCCATTCGATCTCACCCGCTGTTGTTTTCCTTCCCAGAGAGGAGGAGCAGTTGGCCATCACTCTTTAACACGCCCTAAGACCCTCATGAACTCATTGCTTAGAATACTTTATCAGACTATATTAACTCAGTTCTTTGGCTGATAATTTCTCTAAATTTTTTCCCCATTCTTCAGCCATTTTAGTTATTCTTAGGAACGCTTCACAAGTTTCCTATGAATCCAAATTTAGGATTATTTTAATACCTACTATGTGAAGGGGATCTAAAGAAATAAAGATTAACAAGGCATGGCAAACATCTAAGAAGATACCATCTTGAGGTGAAATAGTCATATGCTATATTAACTGTAATATACAACACACATAACTGTGATACATAAAGTCAGAGGAGGAAGACAGGGCATTCCAGAGCAGACACTCAGGCAGAACGGTGCATCCACTCTCAATGCACTGAAAGGCAATGTGCCAGACGCGGGGCTATAAAATAAAACAAAACACAGCCTTGACCACAAGGACCTTAGAGCCTAGTGTAGTCTGATAAAAAAATATTTTGCAGTTTTTCCAGCAAAAATCTTAGGCAGATACCCAAAAAATGAGATGACAAGAGTTGCTCTGGCTGGCGTTGGGAAGAGGATGCTTCTCACCTCTTCCACCCCAGCCAGGCCACCTGGGCGTCACTCACCTCTGCAGACCTGGGGCAGCCTAGCTCCGAGGGAACAAGAGCGCCTCCCACCTGACTGTGCTGTTGTGATACAACACTCAGAACAGTGCTGCCTGCCTAACACAGTGAATGCTACATAAGTACTGGTTAAATAAACATGAGAGCTCTGGAATAATTGACAAGTCACTCGTCTAATGAACGGGAATGGCAGAGGCATATGGGGAAGGAGTAGAAGTGCCAGACACAAGGTAGGAGAAGCTGAGTCCAGACCACTAGCACCCAAAAGTAGACAAAGGATTGTAAAGGTCTGATCACCTTCTCTAAAATCCCAGGAGGTAGAAAGCTCATCTTGACTACTTCTCACTATTTGCCTACAATTCTTGTTTCCTGAGTCAGCTCTCCCTGCTTGCCACAGCAGGTTCCTCAAATCTTAGCCGTGTTCTTAAAGCTTCCAACTCTCCACCTTGCTCTCGTCCCTCAGCAGAGCACCTTCACAGAATACACAGGAAAGCACTCTTTTCCTTCCTGCCTGCATGCCTGTCTGTTTGCAGCCCACACACCCGTCTTCCTCTGAGAGAGGGTATTCTTATAATCCAAGGCCCATCCCCTGGATCACACTGGGCCCTGAGTCCTCCAAGAAGGTCATCAATGCAACACTCTTTCCTGCATCTTCAGCCCTGCCCTGTGCTGGCTCCTTCCCACTCCAATTACACATGTTCAAGGTTCTCATATATTCAAAAAAATAGCTTCTCCTGACCCCAGATTCTCCCTGCAGCCATTTCTAACTTTTCTTTAACAGCCAAACTTTAGGAAGGCTTGATTCCAAACTCACTGTCTCTAGTCTTCACCTCACTTCCTCATCAACACACAACAATCTGGCTTTAGTTACTCCCTCCCCTCCAAACTGACGCTTCTCAGAAACCTTGGCAGCCACCTCTGACTTGAAACTTTCTTTCCTTGTGCCATGCTCTCTGGGTTTTCCTCCTAACCTGTTTGGTTGCATCCTCTCTGCTCCTTCAATGCCTCCCGGCTCCCTGAAATGTTCACATTCCTCAGAGTTTTGTCCTCACCTTCTGAGCACCTGTCATTATTACCCACACTAACATTACTGGGGGTGGGTGGTGGTGGAGTGTCTAAAACTACAAAACCTCGTAGAGGCTCAGCTCTGTAAAGTCTGTTACTGGCAGCAGATGCCAATCACTCAGGCAGGAAAAAAGGAAGCAACCAACTTCTCTACACACTCACATTCCTCGTTTACCCCTGAGAGCAATCTCATCGCCTCCTAGGCTGGAACATGCGTGCTAACCTCCAAGTCTTAGTCTACAGCTCAGTTCCTTCTCCTAAATGTCAGATTTTATAAGCGTCTCAAACTTCAGTCCAAAACGAAATTCGTCACTTCATACCCCACCCCAATCTTCCCTTTCTCGATTGTTCTCTATTTCAATGAATGGTACCACCATCGCCCAGTTTCCAGAAGTCCTGACTCTCCTTGGCTCCTCCCTCACAAGTCTACCTTCTAAACAGTTCTCATCCATCACCACCATCCCAATACCTTCACCGAGTCAACAATATGGCCCACTGTGTGCCCAACACTGCTGCCCACAATGAGATACAGCAGTGAACAAGCCAAGCGTAATCCTAGAGGGAGGAGACAGATGAATAAATAAAAGGACAAGATCATTTCAGATGGTGAAAAAGTTATGAATAAAATGCAGCAGGGTGATGTGACGGGGCGCTACTTCGGACAGGGAGGGTCAGAGAAAACCTCTCAGAGAAGGAGACATTTCAGCCAAAGCCGAACGACAAACAGAAACAAACTCACCCAGATTTTGGAGGCGGAGTGCTCCAGGCAGTGGGAGGAGCCAAGTATAAAGATCCTAAAGTAGAAATGAGCTGAGAGGTGTTCAAGGAACAGGACAAAGGTCAACGAGGCTGGAACTTAGGGAGCAGGGAGACGACTCAGAGGGATGGGCTCAGGCGGAGGCAGGTGTCAGCCAGGCCCTTGCTGGCCACCATGAAAGCAGCAGAAAGCTAGTGGAAAGTTACAGGAAGACAATTGAGATAATCCAATTTTAATTTTTAAAGATCACTTTAGCTGATAAGTGGAAAACAGTTTGGGAGGAGGGCAAGATTACATACAGTATATGATTCAAATAGATTTGATGAATGACTATAAAGACTCAGAACATTTCCGTCACCTTAGAAAGTTCTCTCATGTCCCCCTGCCAGTCAATCTCCTTTTACCCAAGAAGCAACCACAATCTGATTTCTAGTATCACAGACTAGTTTTGCCGATTCTAGAGTGTCTTATAAATGGGATCATCTGTTATGTACTTGTGTCTGCTTCTCACTCAGCATATGCGTGAGATTCACCCTTATTACCTATATCATTGTACATTTAATTTTCATTGCTGAGTGGGCTTCCACTGTACGAACATACCAGTCTATTTATGCATTCTCCTGATGACGGACATCTGGACTGATTCCAGTTTATGGCTACCGTGAATAAAGCTGCGATGAATAGTCTTGTACAAGGCTTATTTGTGGACATATATTTTCATTTCTTTCAGATAAACACCTAGAAATGGAACTGCTGGGTGACAGGGGAGACATACATTCAACTTCTTAAGAAACTTCCAAACAGTTTTCCAAAGTAAAGGCACCATTTTTACACTCTTATCAGGAGTGTATCTGAGTTCTGGCTGCCTGACTCCTAGGTGTTTGGCTTGAATAACTCCACCTATGCCACAACCAAAATCACCCTCTTTCAACTCTTCAAACATATTTCCTTCTATATCTCTTTTTTCAGACCTTTGTAGATGTCCTCCAAAGACACTTTTCCTCCTTACCCCATCCCCTTTGCTGCCTGTCTCACACTATTTATTGATTTGATAAATATCCTGAGGGATGAGAAAAGGCTGGGCTGGCCAGTGTTCTGGGCAGAGGAAGCAGCACACACCGAAGTCCCCGAGGCGGGAAAGCTGGGTGCCTTCAGGAGACTGAGAGAACGTGGGTGTGGCTGGGGGACTGCAAGCGAAAGCAGCAGGAGGCCATGAGGGCAGCAGGGGATTCAGGGCCTTTCGAGAAATGGGGATGAGTCTGGATTTCCTTCTAAGTGCTATGAGAAACCATTAAAAATTTTTAAGGTGAGGAGAGACAGATGATTCTTGGCTGCTATGGGTAAAGAGAGGAACAAAGGCAGACTAGAACAGAAATGCGGAGGCAATCATAGTGTTCCAGGTGGGAGACAATGGCGGCTCGGAGGGCAGTGGCACTAGAGCAGACAGATTCAAGTCACAGTAGGGAAAGAGCACTGACAGTAATGTGGTGATGGATTAAATGTGGAGGGTGACGAGAGAAAAGAGGAATCTGATTTGAGAAACTGGGTGGATGGTAAAGCCACTTATGGAGAAGGGGACAAATGGAGGAGAGTTTTCAAGGAAGAAGTGTTCAGTTTTGGATTCGTGAAACTTAAGTTACTGGTGGGATATCCAACAAGCAGCGTCGAGCAGGAGTTGGAGGAACTGGAAGAGGTCTGGATGAAGATATCAATGTGGGGGTCATCACAGTGATGGACAACACAGACGTCATCACATTATGGACAATCACGAAAGCCTGGGGATATCTGAGAGTAGCAGGGGGAGAGTACACTGAAATAAGACGGTCCGGGGAAGGCCAATGGTCAAGCAGAAGGGGAGGAATGAGCCACAGAGATAGGAAGAAAAAGCTGAGAGACAAGCCCGTGGATCAGGAAGTAAATGGCCCTCCTTTGAGAAGACTCCTGTGACCTTTCAAGTCAGGATTACACGTCCTGGTACAGCACCTTGTACTTCCCCATCAGAGCACTTTTGATACCCAGTTTAATTGTCCTTCTCTACGGGGCAGATATTTGAGGACATAAAATCAATAGGATGGGCAGGAACCAGCCCTGCTCCAGTCCAATGTCTTGGTACACAGCATAATGTGGAATGTCTGTTTAATGAACAACTGCCATTCACTGAGCGTCACTTACAGGTGGTGACTCTACTGTATACTTTTCTTATCTTAGCGCCTTTTCCCAACGGCCCTAAGAAAGATATAGCTCCATTTTACAGATGAGGAAACTGTGGCTCAGGCAAAATGCCCAAGGCCACTGCAAACAGGTGATGGAGCCAGACTGAGGCCACACGTCCTCCTTCATTCACATACTCTGCTGCCTCCAGGAAGTGCCCATCACACAGACTTCCACACCAAGAGTGCCCTCTCACTTTACTGCCAAAGGGACACAAAATCTGCCCCTAGGTAACTGGCCCACCAGGGCACTAACGCCGGGAAATGTGCAGGGAAGCAGCCCTGCTCCTCAAGAATCCCCCCTCTCGTCAGGCACAGTGAATGATCTCCAGGCTCCCAAAGTAATGCTCCATCCTCGGGGCCCTTCTAATTGTAGAAGTGAAATCCTCCCTGAAACTGAGGTCTGGAGGTGAGAAAACTTGGGACTGAAAGGGCCCTAACACTTTCTGAATTCTAGAACTCAGTTTTAGTCACGTATCAGAAACTTCCCCCTACATCAAAAAGGACCTTATTCTAACTTTACAACTAATGCTGAACGTGGCAAAGAGCTTCTCCATGTCATCGATTCTGGACTAAGACATAAGCAGGATGAGATTGTGTCTCACTGGGGCCTAAGACATCAACACTACATAGCTTGTGAAATGTAACATGGTACAATTCTCTTTGTCCATACTCTGCTTTCAAGATTGATATGCTGTGTTTTCCCTGACTTGTTAAGATTGGAACTACATGGGCCTTTTCCTAAGTGAGCACATTAGCACCCCGAGGCTTCCTTTCTTTTCCACTCAGGAGCAACTGTTAGCTACCAACCCTCTGGTGAGAGCACGGGCTATGGTGGAAAGAACACTAGCCTAGCTGGCAAAGAACAGGGTCCTGGCCTTGACTCTCTCAGTGTAAAGCTGCACAACTTTGGTCAAGTCACCACCTTCTCGGCATCTTTCCTGAGTTATAAAGCCAAAGGGCTAGCCCAGACAACTTCTTGAGTTTCTTTCAGCTCTCTGTATAATTCTATAATCAGTATAGAAAGGGTGGGGGAAGGTATGCAGGATGCCAGCCGGCTGGCTGGGAGGATGACCCCTCCGGGCCATGGTTAACAAAGCCGGTCTGACCTGCACTGCTCTCAGCTACCCTTGATTCTCTCAGCAGCCCTGCTCCCGAGTTTCACCCAGTCACCTGAACCCTCCAGTGGAAGCAATGCCTACCAAAGTAGCCTGCATACAGATGTCACCAGTATTTGCTGCCTTCATTTGCAGCTTTAACAAAGTATGACGATTATAACACCCCAATCCAACTCCCCAACAAAGAAATATAAACACACCTAAACGATATTTTTAATAATGCCTAGCACTCACCAATATTATAACACATCTCTACATATTTTATCAGAAGGATTATTAAAAAGCAGCCAACATTCCTCTTTCTTACCCTTTACAAGGTACCACTAATTATCCCTCCTTAGGTCTCTTGAGCCAGGTTCCCATTCACAAAGCATAAAGATATAAAGTGGGAAGACTTCAACCAACCCACTTCTATTCCTTGGATTAATTTCTTAAGATGCTCAAGCCAAAGTAAATTATTTCCTTTGTTTAATGTCATTTTCATGCTTCCTACAGATCAAGTTTGACTGCCCTGCTGGCAGGAAAGGCTTCAGAAGAGGGAACACCTTCATGCCCACTCTGAAGTAGCGCCCCGAGTCACTATCATATTATCTTTTTATTCTCTTCATAACTATTATCGCTATCTGACATTCTTATTTACTAACTGTTTACAGGCTGTCCCCAGAGCAGGCTCCTTCTTTCTCTTGCCCGCCACTGCATCTCCCACGTTAGAACAGTGCCTATAATACTTGCTAATGAAAATCACAACACACACACAGAGACCTTGCCAGAGCACCCAAGCTAATGTTTTCTCTTTCTAAACTTCCCCACAGGGAAGCATCAGATAACAAGCCACAGATATACCAATAAGTCATTTTACAGTTCATCTTCCTGCTGGGTCGTGCGCGTTATGTACAAAGCAAACACAGCTCTAATGCAGAAAGGACTGACTGTGTCTGCCGTGAGAACCTTCCACCATACAACATGTACCACAGGTATTAGGAGGACTTTCAACAGCCTAACTACGAATAAAAAACTTTCCAGTCTAAGCACAATGCGACCAAATTACGCTCTATGAAAGTCTTGACTTCATTACATTTCAAACATATAACTTTGATGAACAGTTTTACTCCAACTAAATAAGAGTTTCATTCTTTTGCTTTGTTACTTTTGTCTCCACAAAAAAGAAAATGAAGGCAGCAGAGTCAGCAACCCCAGACAGAGCTAATGAGGTAAGGTGCCGTGAACATAAGCAAGCCCCCATGAGGAAGAGCGCTTAAGGCAAACCGGGGAAGGACCATCCTTCATAAATGGATCTTCCGAGTCCCATCTGGTCAAACCGAGAGCAGCCACAGATACAGTTCCCATGTGCTGTGAATCAGTAACGCAGACAGAAGGGGAAAGGCCCCTTCAATATTCTATCATTCTGAGCTGACGTAAGAAATTTTCAGCTCAAGACAGAATGGCAGAACTGGGCATGAAAAAGAAACTTTTTAGATGTAATATCAGGCACACTGGCAAAACTGGCCAGGTATGGGCAAAGTGAAAGTTTAGAAAACTCCCTGGGGTCACTAAACCACATGGCACAGTCATAAAAACCATGCTTTCCAGTATTTCGCCTGAGTCCAGATTTCAAGTTCATTATAAGTTAAAAAAAAAAAAAGAAAAGAAAAAAGGAGGGGGGCAGAGTAGGAAATAAGGGTTCCAAGGCCAATCTACCAGTAGCTGATGTGCGCCTTGAGCAGGCAGTGAGCTATACCAGACCTAGTCAAGGCTCTGGAGCCGTGGGGAGGATAGTCACATGCCAGCGCTGACCCTCACTAGCTCTACGACCTCTCAGGAAAAGAAGACACGACCTACCTCTCAGGTCTGCCAGGTGGATTTTGAAAAACAAGTTAAAATCCTGGACAGAATCTAGTATATTGACTTTGGTTTGGTTTTTTTTTAAACAAATGCTAGCAACCTTCCCTATCTGTATGAAGAGAAGGTGGAACTCACCAGAAGAAGTCCAACTCTAATTTCTCAGTCTAAACAGATGTGATTTCAACCACATTCCATTCCACTTTATGAAAATAAAAACAAAAAAAGTATACCACTAAAAAATTATGGAACCTAAAAGCCATGTCTCCCGACATCTAACACCTTGGCAACTTTCTCTCACATACATACACACAAATTATCTCTGTAGAGTAAGTTTTATAGTAACTTTTTCCTCCTAAGTTATAACACAAATGTAAACATACGTCAGTGCGATTAACTCCTTACAGCTTAAGCAACTAGGGTTTTTTAAATCCCACACTAAACACACGGTTATAATTCAAATACCAACATAGAATAAATTGCTTGTTTTGAGAAACTTCAAATAATTAATCTGCGTAGGTGTATAAATGTTTCTACCTTTTAGGCCTAATATTAATACACAAGAAAAAAATCTACCAGCCCATCCCCAAGTCAACATTATGAGTACATCTCCCAATGCTAGGACCCTTTCTGAAACTGTTTGTACAGACTGAATGAAAAAGTGATCTAAGAAAGGCGTACTATACCACATTATGCACGTGTCCTTCAGGCATCACAGTTCTAGGAATTTAAGACAAACAAGACCAACTTCTGAGGCTGGTCTAGAAGGACTAACCAGTCAAAAGCACAGCCTAAGGCCCTCACACACCATAAAATCAGTGAAACTAATTGGGGTTCTTCAGCATCTGAGAGGAAGCGTTAAGGAACATACTGGGGACACAAACAATTAGTGCACCCTGAGGTGACGGTTAATTCCACTAGAGCACACCATTTCACAGGAGATCTTATGGACCCCTTTATCCCTACTCGGAGAATCCTGAAACTGGAAATTTCAAAAGTTAGCCAAGCGCCAAACATCCCTTTAAAGAACTGTAAATAAGATCCTCCACAATCCCCTGCAGAGAAAGATCTTAGAACTCCTTGGAGCCAACCAACACACAGACCCAAACACACTTACTCTAGCCACAGTTCCAAGTCATCAAACGTTCTCTGAAATCTTTTCCTGATAACTTCTCGCACAAGGATTTAAAAAAAAAAAAAAAAAAAAACACCCCACAAGGTGCATTCAGCACAGGCTAGAATATAACATACTTTCTGAGAAGCACAGGACAGCATCTGGGACTTAAGGAAAAACTGTACCCTGACCAAGTTTTGTGCTCTGTTGGGGAAGGAAGAGACTGGAAACTAAAAAGTGAGACAGGCTTCTAGCAGCTGGGTAAGGCACAGCCTGCATTTCTCAGGAAGGCTGCCTACGGCTAAGAGAAAAGCAGAAGATAGGACAGACAAAAACAAAACAAAACTACCCAAAACCCCTGTAATGCCTGACCTGGAAGGGAGCCTTCACTTAACAGATGAGGAAATCGGAGGCTTGAGAGGGTAGGGAACTCGGCCAGGGCTACAGTTTACTTGGTGGCAAAGCTGGAAATAGATTCCTGATCTCCCAGGTCGGACTTCAGCGCAGTTTCCCGCAACACCAAGCTGCCACCCCATATAAGATGTTTTATAAAACTGTTCAGTGAGGCTGTTAACATAAGGGTCCAATTATCTTTCAAAGATCTGCCTGTTAGATAATAGCTAGAAAATTCCATCCATTTTACAGCAGTTACCAGAGTCATCTAATCTTCCAGGGGTGCAAAAAAAAAAAAAAGCAAGGAGGAAAAGGAGAAAAAAAAATCCTAATTTTGATCCGTCCCCTAAGGGCAAACTAAAAGGCTGCATACAGACAGGCAGACAGCGCTAGTATCCACAACCACAAAAACAGACAATAATCCCCACCCACAGGCCCAGAAGGCAGCCGCTCCTCGGCACCGCCCCCCCCCGCCCCCCCAACTCACTAAATTCCACTCCCATCCCAGCACACAGGAGACCTTCCACCTCCCGCCGCCGCCGGAGCGGGCTGGGCCGGATCGGCCACTCTCCTTCAACCACCACTTTCCCCCAAAAGAGGGACGAGGAGCTCAAGAGCCTCAAGCCCCCAAACGAGCGCTCGCCCGCACACGGCGACCCCGGGATCCAGCACCCCCGCCCGGCTCACCGCGGCGGGGGAGGGGAGGAAACCCCACGCAGGAAGCGTGTCCTGCGCTGCGCTCCCTCCCCCCGCGCCGGGACCTTGCGCCCCGCCAGCCGGGACCTGCCCTCCGCCCCCCCGCGCAGGCTAGCGGCAGCCGCGTCCACATGGCTTCAGGTGTTCACATGGCCATCCCGGGCCCCGTCCCTCCCGCGGCAGGGGCGCGCTCCGACTCCCCGGCGCCGCTCCCGCTCGCCCCTCCTCGCCCCGAGCCGGGCCCTCCGCCCGCCAGGCTCGACCCCTGCCCGCCGCCAAGAGGCCAGCGCCGCCGGACCCCCGGGGCTGCCGGGGGGCCCCGGGGCGGGAGGCGCTGACCCCGCCGACCCCCGGGCGCCGCCCGCTCACACCCGCCGCCTTTGCACCCGAGGCCACGACGAGCAGGTACCTCCCCCGGCGCCCAAGCGCGGCCGGACTCCCAGGCCGGACCGAGACCCCGCAGCGCCCCGACGCCAGGCCGGGCCAGGCCGCGCCTCTCTGCACCCCCGGGGCGGGCCGGGCAAGGCCATTCCCCTCAGCACCCCGAACCCCAGCCGCGGAGTCGGGGGCGCCGCACTCCAGGTCGGGCCGGGCCAGGACCTCTGCCCCCGGCCCCCGAGGCCGGCCCCCCGGCCCGCGCCCCTCCCCCCGGCCGGCGGCGGTTACCTGCGGGAGCCCCCCGCCCGGTCCCACGGCCTCGGCCGGGGGCGGGAGGGGAGGGAGCGGCGGCGGCGGGCGGCGCTGCGCGGGGTGGGGGCGGGGGAGCCTCCGCCGCCTCCCGCTCGGGCGCCCGGGCCGGCGGCGGGGCGGGCCGGGGCCGCGGCCCCTCGAGGCTCGCTCCGGCCCGCGCGCTCGCTCCCCGCTCGGGCGCGCCTCAGGGCGGGCTCCCCCGGCGGAGGCCGCGACCGCCTCGCAGGGGCCGAAAGCGGTTCGGCTCGGGGTTTTTTCTCTCCATTCTCCCAACACACAGGAAATAACAGAGCGTCAGGTGACGGCGCGCGGCCAATGGGGAGGCTCCGGGCCGCGGCGCGCGGGCGGGCGGGAGAGCGCGCGGCGGGCGGGCGGGGCGCGCGGCGGGGGCGGGGCGCCGGGGGCGGGGCGGCGGGCGCGCGCGTGCCCACCCGCGTGCGGCCGCCGAGGCCTGCGCGCGCGCAGGGCCGGGGCCGCGGAGACCCTCACCCGGCCGCCGGGGTCGCGCGGGGTGCCCTCGGCGGCCGCGGGGCACAGCGCGCGCGCCTCAGCGCTCGCCCAGTGCCATCTTGGCGCGCGGCGCCGGGCCGTCCTGGGAGTGGCCGCGAGCCAACTTTCTGGGGAGTTGGTGGCCCGGAATCTCTCCCTGGGATTTCTGGAGTTCCCTGGAGCCTCCGCCTCCAGAATCGCGCCTCTGGCAGCCTGGGGAGCCCTGGGGCGAGGGCCCGGCCTCCTCCCGGTAACCTGCTTCGTGGGGCCGGGAACGGGGGCGGCTCCCGCCCGCCAAGCGCCCTCTGAGCCCGGCAGGCCTGGTTCCCCTGTCGCCTCCGCCCCTTGGCGCCGCGTGTCCTTGGATGAATGACTTGGGCCCTCTCGAGCCTCAGTTTCCTCCGCAATAAAAGCGAGGAGCGGGGAGGCCCACCAACCTGGCCTGTGAAATAGATGCTCACCAAATGCCAGTTGTCGTCGCCTGCGGCGTCATTAACAAGCTGCAGCGCCTGGCTGGCTGGACCCAGGGCCCAGAATTAATTTGGAGATAAGGTGGAGGATTTGCCGTGCCTAGACCTCAGGCCGGTTCCCAGTCTTCCTTTGCAAACCTCATCTATGTTTTACGGAGCAAAGGAATGGCTTTACTTTTTTTTTTTTTTTTAAAGAAAATCTGTCTTAGAACCCCCGCTGAGGTGTCTGTGCCATGTGACTCTCTGCTATCAACAGTGAGAAGGCCAGTGAGGGTGGGATGTGTTTGGAGTGTTTGTGGTCCTGCCTCTAACCCACCCAGCAACCGGGCCAAATTCTCTCCCCACTCTAGGCCTCAGTTTCCCTTTGGTACAATGGGAAGGAAAGTTTGGACTAGACGTCCCTAATGTTGGCTAAAATTGCTGATTCTAAATTAGGCCCCCATCTGCCCTAGATGTTAGGGGACTATGTGGCTTCCTTTTCTGAAGCTACCCAACTTGAAAGTGAACTGGAATTGGAAGAGTGCCCTGGGAAGCAGGTGGAAGCTGATAGGAACCAGGTGTGGCCTGGGGCCCAGACTTCAGTTTATTTGAGGTACACAGCTCCCCAGGGCCTGGCTCTACCCTTTCACCTCTCACCCCACCTAGCCACGGACATTAACGCTTTGTCTTGCCTGGGGCCACCCAAGGAGGGTCCAGGCTATGGCAACACCTGCCCCCAACAAAGAGATCCGAGGCAGGGCTAGAGCTGGTCTTGGCACCTCAGGAGGCTGTGGCTGGGGAAGGCAGTGATTTCTCCTGGCTTCTGTCCAATCTCACAAATTGGGGGCCGGCTCCAATGTGGGTCAGGGCTATACTTAGAGACTTGATTCCCCAACACTTCCCGCATGCCAGGTGGGGTGCCCGCCTTCCGGGGCTGAGCTGAACAGGCGGCCAAGCCCTGCCCTCCGGCTGTTCCCATTGTTCTGTGAGTTTCATTTTCAAATTCTTTGGCACCAAGACTTTAAAAGCCCAGTGCTGGCTTCTGCTTGGGTCAGGGCTGCAGAGGGAAAGGCTGGGGAGACTCTCCGCACAGACCATGTTTTCTGGACAAACATGGAAGGACGCAGGGGAGCTTCCTGAACACTGAGCATTGGGGACACCCTCGATTTCTTGAGAGAATTCTTAAAGAAAGACGAAGCCCTTTTGCTTAGAGCCTCCTGCCCCATCATTCTTTCCTTCCTTTTCCTTCTTCCTTAGCTCACTTAGGCCTTAGACTGGAGGACTGGAACGTGGAAGGGATGGTGACAAGCTGTGCAGGGCCTCATTCAGAAGGGAAAGAATGAGTCAGCCCGGTGGCGCAGCGGTTAAGTGCACACATTCTACTTCGGTGGCCCAGGGTTCACTGGTTCGGATCCCGGGTGCAGACATGGCACGGCTTGGCAAGCCATGCTGTGGTAGGCATCCCACATACAAAGTAGAGGAAGATGGGCACGGATGTTAGCTCAGGGCCAGTCTTCCTCAGCAAAAAGAGGAGGATTGGCAGCAGATGTTAGCTCAGGGCTACTCTTCCTCAAAAAAACAAGAAGAAAAAGAATGCAGACAGATGATCGGAGTCCAAGCTCTTGTGTGCTCCTACCTCCTGTCCTGAGACTCACCGTGCAGCCCCCTCCCTAACCCTTCAGACTCTGTGGGATCATTGCCCAGCCCACCTCCACCTAGAAACTTCCCCAGTTGTGAGCCAAGCCAGCCTGGACCTCTCCACCCCTGGATCTCTTCCACCCTTTCCCTTTCAGTACCATTTGGAAAAAGAACATGTGTGGGTGTTATGGCCAACAGATTTGGGTTACTCTTGTGCTGTGTAGCCTCTGACAACTCACTTCACCTCTCTGAACCCTGGTTTCCTCAGCTGTAAAATGGGGATAATACGACCTCATTTATAAGGTGTTATGGGAATCTAAAGAGATCTGCATAAAGAATGCAGTAGAGTACCAAGCACCTATTAATAACAGCTACAGTTCTATGATGTGGACACAATGTGACACACAGGAGACTGAGGCTCAGAGAGGTTAAGTCACTGTCTAAGATCCCGTGGTGGCTGGAGCTCAATAACTGGGAGCCCCTCCTCTTTGATCACGTTAGTGTCTTCTATTGTTCTCTCCTTGTCTTATCTGTGTGAATCCTGTTTTTCCTACCACACTTTAAGGAAAGGACAGTAGATTGTTTTTTTTCCCCTCTCTCCTAACCCAGTCCACTCGAAAAATACTTATTGAACTGAATCGGTGGTTTCAATTCCAGAGGCAAAATTAATCCTCCCCCGGCTCAGAGATGGCTTTTGGAAACCCTGTGTCACTCCCTTTATTACAAACTCCTCTGCCCTCCTCCAGGCGCCCGGGCCACTCCGGGATTACAAATGGAGCCTTCTGCCTCTAGGTCACTGATTCCGCTACCATCTGTCAGCACGGATTGATTGAGGAGACTGGCCCTGCTCGGCAGATCAGTGACTTGCGCGAAGCGAGCCGGGTGTCAGTGCCTCCAGCGGCAGGCGGACGTCCTTCCTCTGGCTCGCTGGCTCTCTTGGGCACACGTACAGCCCACACCTTTACCCTTCAGCCAGCCCCAGCTCTCCTTCCTCTCGGGAGGGGCCTCCTGCGAACTCCAGCACACGAAGAGGGAGGGCCTGCAATTCCTGCTCACGGTCCTCCAGGAGACAACTTACAAAAGCCTCTGGTTAAGAGTGGGAAACCCCCTCAGCATCCTGCGGAACTTGTCCCAAGCCAGGCACTTTCCCAACGAGAAGCGAAGTGAAGCGGATGGATGCCGAGAGTGCAAACAGCAGGGGTGGCCAGATCTTTTGTGGGCACGCCTTCATTCCACAGGGAGCACCTGCTGTGTGCCAGGCTGTAAGCCCTGATGGAGGAGCACAGGGGCTCAGAGTAATGCTTTCTGGGGCCGGATCAGGGCAGACTCTAAGGCTAAGGGGGTGGGGGAGGCTCCAAGCAGATAGCTGGGAAACACCAAGACTTAGCAGGGCGGGGACAGCCACCCGCTGTTCCCAGGAGGGACGTGCCCAGTGCAGGGCTAGGGGACCGAGAGACGAGGCTGCAGAGGTGGGCAAGGGTAGGATCCTGTGGGGCCTTGTACCTGTGACATACTTGGGAGGAACTTGTTTCACAGGGTCTCACAGTGACCTCTGCTCAGGAGGCCTGCCCCTCAACTCCACCCTCCACCCCATTCCTCCAGGATCGAAGTTGTGGCTCCCTCCTCAGCTCCCACTGTCACACTGGGCTATCTGTGACTGTGTCCATCTCTCCTACGGGACTGTGAGCATTTGCAGGGCAGAGACACCTCTGCTTCCCTCGGGTCTCCAGCATCCTGTGCAGGGCAACCATATCCATAAAGATGATCATGTTAACGAGGACCATATAGCCCAGAGGAATCCAAGCTTACTGTGAACGGGCCCTGCGTTACCAACAACCCGATGAGGTTGGTACCATTATCACCCCACTTTACAGATGGAGCCACTGAGGCACAGAGAGTTTAAATAACTTGTCCCAAGTTACACACTTGGAAGAGGCCGAGCTGGGATTTGAGTCCAGGTCTTCAGAGGTTGCACTCTTAACCACCAAGCTTCCCAGCCCTCGGTAAACACTGGAAAGATGGATGGATGCAGACAGCTGGTGGGTCACCAAGTGTGCAGGTGGACAGCGAAAGAGACATGAGAGGAAGCAGGGTCGGCACCAGCCTCTCCCCACAGGGAACACGCCAAAGCCCTGGAGGCTGGGCAGGCGGTGGGTGTGGGGCTCTCAGACCCCACGCTTAGAAAACCCGGGCCTGCCCAACAGGCGGCAGTTGCTGTGCATCAGCGCCCACATCTCCCCACAGGTGAGCAGAGGGAAACCAGATGCGACACAGCTGAGTGACTGGGGCCTGCAGCCTGGCAGCACAGGAGATCACCCCTCAGCCCGCTCAGCACCCCTGCCCCTAGAGGCTCACCTCTCCCTGCGCAGCCCCTGCTCTGGGCACCCAGCCTGGTCCCACCAACGTGTGTCCTTCAGCAAATCCTCCAACGGCTCTGAACCTCAGTTTCTTCATCTGGAAGTTGGACTGGGTGAGAGGAGGGGCTGAGTGATCTGCCTACCTCCAGGGAGTCTGGTCCCTTATCTGGGTGACCCTGCTCATTCCTCCCCACAACATTATGAGGCAGGGATTGTCATCTTCATTGTACAGTGCAGGAAATGCACACACAGAGAGGTTAAGAGACTTGCCTGAGGTCACACAGCTAGCAAGCATGAGAGCTGGGATTTGAACTCAGCCTTCTGGCTCCAGAGCTCCCACTGAGTCACTTACAGCACTACAAAGAGTTCAAGTGCAGATGAAAGGCTCTGACAATAGTATGGACAAAAGCACGTTCTAAGCACTTTACCTGCCTTAACTCACTTAATCCTTCCAACAGCCCTAGGAGGTGGGTACCATTCTTACCTCATTTTGCAGATGAGGAAACTGAGGCACAGAGCAGCTAGGAAGGGCAGAACTGGAAGCTGAAGCCAGGCAGGTGGGGCTGCAGAGCCCCTGCCTCCCTTTATCACGAGCTAATAATAGGGAGGTTCCTTTCCACTGGGATTATTTCTGCTTGAGAGCTCAAGACTTTTAGCCGCATCCCTGTCTGGCTCCACAGGAAGGCAGTGCCGCATGCTGAGGCATGCTGGGAAAAGACTTTGTTCCATCCTGTTTTGTTGACATGCTTTTCATTTTAAGCCTGAAACCCAAGCTTCCTGTGAAGAATTCAAACTGCGGAGAAAAACGCGGCCATGGTCCGGCCACCACTTCCTGAGCCTCCAGGGTTCCCTGTGCTTGGGGCTCCATGTGTGTCGTCATGCTTAACCTTCACAACTCCCGGGCAGCCCCCACTTCACAGCCGAGGGGACTGAATCCCAGAGTTGCTAACAGGAGGCCCAAAGCACGCAGCTGCTAAGTGACAGATCTGAGACTTGGCCCAGGTCCTTCTTGAGAATCCCGGCTCTTCTGGCCACATCAGCTGTCCCCCCATGGGGCACGGAGGGGGCTCTTGGTTGCTGGGCTTTGATGGAAAGGTTTCCTCTCATCTTCTGCCACAGACTGGTCCCTCAGTGCCACTCAGAAGGCAGCAGGACACAGGTGTGGGGGTGTAGAGCTGGATGCTGCCTTCTCCATCAGGGAAGCTGAGACGAGTGGACAGCGATGGTCCCCCCACTCTGTCTCTCCCTCTAGTGACTCAGGAATGGCTGCCCTGCCACCAACGTGATTGCCTTCTGGAAGCAGTCACACGGTGTGCGGCTCCTCATCCCTGCCCTGCAGCTCCCGGTGAGCTCTCGAGGATAACTGCCAGGGCTCACGTGTGATTCCAGGGAAACAGACAGCAGCAGAGTCAATGGATTCTCCAGCTCCCAGCCGGCTCTCTTGACTGCAGCCTCTTTTCCCAGCCCACCCATCCCTGCGGCATACTCACTACAGCTGCCCAAAGCCGGCTCTGACCCTATGCCGCCTGGCTCAGACGTTCTCAGTGGGCCCCAGGGGCTTCAGAATTCAAGTCGATTCTCATGCACCTGGAACGCAAAGCCCTGGTCTGGCCCCAGCTCACCTCTCCAACTTTCTCCCACATGTCCCATTCCGCCTCTGCCAAACCAAACAAGTTGGGTTCCCGTCGTGTGCCTGTCTGCTCCCCGAAGCAGGAAGTCCTTCCCTCTTCCCTACACATTGAAATTATACCCTCTTTCAAGTCTTACTCAAATGCCACCACCTCCATGAAGCCTTACCTTAAAACTCATCATAAATTCATTCGACAAACATTGATTGAGCCCTTATCATATGCCAGGCATTGAGCCCAAGGGTGCTTAGAGTCCCATGGGGCCATTAGAGAGAAAATTAATCATCACATAAATAATTTGGTAACAGGCGTGATACATATTAGTAAGAAAGCATGACAGGTGCACAGAGGGTATATAATGGGACCTTAGGTCTTAGGAATCCAGGACGTTTGAGCTGAGACCTGAAGAACAGATAGAAAGTAGCTATGTGATGAGGTCAGAAGAGAGCTCCAGGCAATGGGCAAAGCATGAGCAAAGGCCCTGAGGCAGGAGGGTGCAAGTAGCTCTCCAGGAGGGGAACGGAGGACAGTGTACTTTAAGTGAAATGAGAAAGCGAGAGATGCAGCTGAAGCAAGACAGTGCATGCTCCAAAGGCTTGGGTACTTTATCCCAAAGGCAAAGGGGGAGCTGCTGAAGGATTCCCAGCAGAGGACACAAGTCAATATTCATGTATAAACGGCCCTGCCAGTTGCCCTGTGGCTGAGCATCTTGTGAAAAGCCCACCAGCTTTGCATCCAGCCACCCCTGAACCCTGGACATCATCGGGTGTGAAGTTTTCAAATCCCTCCTCTTGGACCGAGCTCTCAAGGGCAGGGTTGACCTCTGGCTCGCCCCCATCATGCCCGGCACAGGGAGCTGCTCCAAACACATTTGTGGAACGAACTATCGGAGAGAATGAGACACTTACCAGCATTTCCCCTGGAAGGGGCCAGGTTGCCTGATGGGCCTTCCACGTTCTCTGGAAATCACAAAAGTCAAGGGTTTTAGTGAGGCCACTACCCAGGGAGCCTTGAGAGAAGAGCCAGCATCCCACTGACATCCACGCCCAGGGTCCGCATCCAGCATGACACCACACAGGCATCTGCCCGGGACCATCTTGTGAATGACCAGAAGCAGAACCGAAAGCTCTCAACAGCTGCAAGGGGCTTTCGAGCTTACAAAGCACATGTCACACAGGCAGTCTCACCAAGGGCCAACCCTCTGGGGTGGGGACGGTTACTGCCCCGTTTTACAGATGAGGAAACTGAGGCCCAGGAAAGGGAGGGTCCCTGGCAAGTCATGGCAAAGCCAAGACCAGAACCCGACAATAGCTCAGGCTACTTATGGCCCCCATGGGGTTAAGAAAGCTTTCTAGAAATTTCTTTTTAAAATGTTTTACAGTGACATATTTCATCAGGATGTCTGTCACGCCAGCAGTGGGAGCCAACACACCAATTCTTGCAGACTGTTCCCCATGCACAGCAGATCCACACGCTTAGCCCCGGGCACAGGAGGGGCCTGAGTGCCGGATCCGTGGCTCCCCGGGCTTGGTGCAGGCACGTGACAGGTGCTCAGTACACACGGAGTGTTCAGGGAATCTGAGCTGGTGTGAGGGGATAACCACTGAGAATGTGTGCCGGGCACCATGCTGCATTAACTCAGGTCATCCTCACAACGAGCCTACGAGGTGAGCAGAATTATCCCCCTTTACAGGTGTGGAAACTGCAGCTCAGAGCAGTAAATAATTAGCCGGTGAGTGGCAGAGCCGGGATCTGAATCCACACAGAGCCCGTAAGCCACCCCATGCCCTGGCTGAGTGCCCCAGGCAGGCACCTCCCAGCAGAGGGAACAGCAACAGTGCCTTCCTCAAGGGCTGCGACCCCACACCCCTGATGGCCATCGTTCTCATGACCGACAGATCCTGTGTGGGCAAGCCGTGACAAGGTGGCACAGTAACTACCTCATTGCAGGTTTCGTGTCACCCCAGTGGTCTCTGGGCTTCCTCACCCGCCCTGCCTGGTATGCGCCCCCAGCACTATAATCCACCACAGCTCCTTTTTGGTAGAGGTGGGTGTAAAAAAGAAAGAGCAGGCAGAGGCCCATGTGACCTTGAGCAGGCTCCCTAAGCTCCTGGAGCCTCAGCCTTCTCATCTGTAGAATGGGGACATTAACATCGCCCGCTGCCGAGGGCTGCATCCACGAAAGTGCTTAACCAGTGACCTCGCGCTAAGTGCTGTTTCCCTGATTCCAGCCTCAGGGGCCCTGTGAGGTGCAAGCCCTTGTCCCACAAGCAGGCAGGCTCAGGGAAGGCGCCCGCGCTCCCCCAGCACTGATCACCTAGCACAGACACAGTCGAACTAGGGGTGAGTGTCTGTCCGACTCCAAAGCTTGTGCTGAGCAGAGGAGGGAGAGCGAGTGTGTTCTCCGCTCGGGTCCTCCATAGAGCTCAGCCTCACACAGCCAGGGATGGGCTGGATGTGGCTCCCTAGCCCCATGTATGCCCGCTCCCAGGGCACTCCCCAAACACGTGGCATGTCACATGGTGTGGGGGCAGCCCCGTGCCCACAAGGGGCCTCCGGGGAGCCACTACCCTGCAGGACCTTCTCAGCCCCTACCCCAGCCCAGGCGAGGTGTGCTGGCAGGGCAGGAGGAGCACTGGGAAGGCTAGGCACCGAGGCTGTTCACAGAATAGAAGGGAAGAAAGCATCCTTTCTGGAAAAATCAATGGGGAGATCATACCACTCGTCGCAACCTACATGGAAGCCATCCAAGAAAATCTAAGCGACAAGAGAATATAGCCCCTTACAGCAGCTGGGGACCCGAGAGGTGAGCATG
Source organism: Equus asinus (assembly GCF_041296235.1). Lineage (NCBI taxonomy): Eukaryota > Metazoa > Chordata > Mammalia > Perissodactyla > Equidae > Equus > Equus asinus. Next base: position 19,452,587 of record NC_091793.1, on the reverse strand, counting down.
CCCAAGCCCCCATCACACAGATAGGAAAACCAAGGCCCAGGGTAGGGGCCATGACTGGCCCAAGGCCCCACAGTGTGTTGGCAGCTCTGCCACACGTGAGGGGTGTCCGGCCCCAGGTGACTCATTTGCAGGGGTGGGTGGGCCCTTGCTGGCCTTCATGCCTCACGCCCCAGCCATCCAGTTCCCTGTGGTCTTGCCCACACTGCCAAGGGCACCAGATTAGCCTCACCCAAGTGAGTGTGCCTGGGAACGGGCTTCTGGGCTGCCTGCTTTGTGAGAATTCTCTCACGTAATCCTCACCACAGCCTTGTGACTTAGGTACTATTATTACCCAGGAAACCGAGGCTCAGAGAGGGCAGGCAACTTGCCTGAGGCCACACAGCTGGTTAACAGCAGAACCAGGGATGAACCCAGGCGGCCTGGCCCCTGAGCCCTTTGCCACCCCTCTGTGCTGCCATCTCTGTCAGGGATGGATTAGGGGGAGTAGCCACCCTGGCCTCTTGCAGGAGCTTCCAGTCACCTCAGGCCCAGGCTGGAGAAACTGCTCCAGGAACCCTCCCCAAGTCAGGGACCCACATCCACTCTGCTTCCTCGGCAACGTTGGCCGCAGAAAGAGTGAGGCCTGGGCTGGTCCTGGACCCCAGGACTCCTGAGACTGCAAATTAAAAGATGACCCAGGCTGGTCCTTAAGTCAAAGGCGGGGCTGTCAGGGAATCCCAGGACCAGATGCCAGCCTGCGAGACCTGGCTCGGGAGGAGCTGGAAGAAGGCAGCTTTGCAGGATCTTAGAGCACTGCCCCAAGTTCTAAGGCATGAATGCATGCAGAAGGCGAGTTTGCAATGACCAAGATGTTTGTGTGAAACCTGCCCACTCTCTCATCAAGACAGCTTCTCACTTCTTCCAGAATGGGCTCCCACTGCTGAGAGAAACAGGGCCCCCTTTCTCCTCCCCATCCCTGGGCTTCAGCCACACGGGGTGACTGGCCTTTCATACCTGGAAGCTCTGCTCTTTCTCTTCCTTCTGGTGGTACACCCTTCCCTGCCTTAGCCTGGCAAACTCCTACTCACTCTTAAAGGCCTTCAAATAGCACCTCCTCTCTGAAGCCCCTCTGGATTGCCCTGTCAGAGTTCACAGGGATTACCCCAGGGAGAACTTTCTCCATGATGCCTCCAGGTTGCCGGCACAGGCAGCTCCCTCCACCACAGCTGCCACTGATTGAGCACCTGCGGTCTCCTTAATCCCCATAACAAGCTGCAGGCAGAGGTCACTACTCCCGGGTTATTGCCTTTTAAAACTGCCGCTCTGAGACTAAACAACTTGCCCAAGGTCACACAGAAAGTGTCCAGGGAAGACTGTGCTAGGGACTGCTGACGCCAAAGCTCCCGGTCCATTAGACGGGGGCTTCTGGAAGGAGGGGCCTGCTATGCTTCTCCATCTCTGTATGCCAGGAGGGGGCCCGCAAGTGGGCAGCTGGGAACCTGGGCTCTCGGAGAAGTGAGCTGACCAGACAGCTGGCCCTCACTGTGGCTACCTGCCTGGTGCTCCCAGCACCTCTGGCCGGAAGAGTCTTGAGCCGTGGCCTGGGATGGACCCCGCATCTTGGCCTTGAGGAGAGCCTATCCACTCTTCCTTCCTTTTCCATCTGGCAAAGGAAGCTCCATGGGCACCAGAGCCGCACAGGCAACGGCCAGGCAGGTGGGCAGCTGCTCCTCACACACAGGCCCTGCACCCGCAGCGCTCTCTGGCTCCCCTCTGCAACCTGGTTTGTGGGCTCAGGACCTGAAGGAAATGCAGGGTAGATAAGCCCACCACCACTTTCCGAAGGGACATTATTTAGCCACGTGAGGCTCTCCAGCTGGGGGCAGACAACCCCCTCACAGACGTAGCTGGGGCTTGCCTCCCACATGTCAGGCTCCATGGGGAAAAACCCCCTTTGGGTGGGTTTGCCCAAAAGAAGTGAGCGGGGCCACTGTTCCATCCGGTGGCCCACGTTCCTGAGGGATGTGCGGGTCTGCATCTGCTCCTCCGGCCTCCAGGCACAAGCCTCCTCTGCTCAGCTCTTGGCAGGTGCAGAGAATGCTGAGAGGGTGCCCTAGCAGTCCCTGTAGCCAAGGGCCTGACGGTGACCACAGTGTGGTCAGCGCTAGGAGAAGGAGAATGGGGGTGGGCAGGGCGCAGGCCTCCAATCTATCCCAGGTGGATGGCAAGGGAGGCTTCCTGAAGGAGGTAAACTGAGTCCAGAAGGCCTCGACAAGGCAAAAGAGGAGATGGTGAGCTCTAGCTGAGGCACCAGCTCTGGGGAAGGGAATTAAAATGAGGGCCACAGCCTAAGGCCTGGTGTGTGACGGACTGGACCCCGCTGGCCAGAGCATTCGCCGACCTCCATCGGAGGAGGGCTCCGGCCTCAGCTTCTCGGCTCAGAACTCTCCATCCCTGCCGGGGCCTGAGCTACAGCCTGGCCCCAGTAATACCTCACCCTATCCCCATGCATTCTCCAGAGACCTGATCCAGAGACGGACCACCTGTGTGTGAGCCACTGCCCCCGCCTGAGCCCTGCTGCAGCCCAGAGCTGTGGGCTGTGGTCGCTTCCAGGCCCTGATCAGGCTCAAGCTCCCTGCCTTTCTGGGCCTGTTGGAGGAGTTAAGGTCCCGGGACATTCTGCCAACCCCAGCCTGGCTGCAGAACCCTTTGCTAGTCTCCTGGGCAGGCTGGGCAGGCATGGCAGCTGGGGGCATGCCCAGCCCTGGCCTGGTATCCCTGATGCCCCATCTCAGCCTCAGTCCTGGGCTCCCAGTCTCCGGGCACCCTTAGGAAGCCGCCGTGGGCGGAAGTAGCCTTCTGAGACCTCGGGGCACCCAGGCTAAGAGAATGACAGGACCACAACCCTCGCTGGGGATGGAGAGACCCACTGGGGAGGCAGCCAAGACAGGGCAATGGCTGGGGGTCAGGGGAGTGGCCAGGGCCTCCCGCAGAGTGAGAAGGGGGCTGGCGTGCCAGGGGGGAGGGAGGACCAGCTCCTCCCCGCCATGCTGGCCTGTCTGTCTCCAGCACTTCACTGTAAAAATAAATGGAAGAAGCACACGCCAGACAAAAAAAGGGAGGAAAAAAAACCCCAAACCACCCCACACGGGCTCCCTCGGCGGGTCGGGCCAAGGCCTTGGGCTGGGTTACTTGCTGCGGCTTCTCCCCGGGAAGCTGCCGGTGCCAAATTTGCATTAACCACAAACAGAGACAACACAATGTCATAATCCTTCTCCTGTCATTCTCCCCTCTCTTCCTCCTCCCACCTCAGACACACACACGCTAACACAAAATGACGGCTCCCTCGACAGCCTGAACGAGCAAACCCCTCGATCTGCCTCTTAATTGTTGGCGTTTCTCTCCAGCCTGCGCTCCGTGCCCATCGCCCAACTTGCAGCAGACCACCCACTGCCCCCTCCTTTGTCCCAAATCGCCGCTGACAAATGGCCTGCTAGAGGTGGAAGAATATGCCTGGAAATAATGGGGGGGGAGTGTGGTGAGAGAGGGAGAAGCCAGCCCCCACCCCCCGCAGCCTCTGCACCCTCACTGCTGGGGTCTCGGCCACGGACGCTGGCTGGACCCGAGGGGACAGAGGGCAGTGATGGTTACTCGGCCCCTGGGACCCTGACCTGGGGCCCTGCCCTTCACGCCCCTGCTGCTGCCCTGGCCACCGTGATCCCAGAGCAGCCCCCTTGCCCCTCCTCTCCCGGCCACCCTCCTGGGCACTGCTCAGAACATCCCCCGCGCTCCCCTCCCTCCGTCGCTCTTTATGGCAGTTTCAAAGCTGCAGCCGCCACTCGAGCAGCTGCGGCCTTTGATGGGGACAAGGCAGGGAAGGCCGCCTGGGAGGCCCCTGCCCGCCCTGCCCCAGCCAGGCCCGGCCCTGCCCGCCCCCGCCTGCCCCCGCCCACCCCCTGGGAGCCTCGGGCCGGGCAGCGTGGCGCGGCGGAGCGCCCAGCGGGCACGCCTCGCACGCCAGAGCAAACTTTCACGACCGGAGGGAGAGGCACGGCGCACGCTGGTTACCTTTGCAGCAGCATCCTTCCTGGCACTTGCCCCAGACCCCTCTGATAGCCAGGTGACCGGCCAGCCAGGAGGAAAACAACTCCCGAGGCTGGGAGGAGGGGAAAAGGAAAAAGGAGAAGAAACGGGAAAGGGGGGCAGTTCCTCGGCTCTCAGCCTCCTCGCGGCTCCTCCTGCCCAAGCAGGCAAGTGAAGTCACAGGGCCGGGGCGGTGACATCAGCTGAGCCTCTGACATCACAGCCCCTGCCGGATCTCACCTCTGCAGGGTGGAGATGGAGGAGCAGCAGGGAGGAGGGGAAGGATGGAGGAGGGAGGGGAGCACCGAGCCCTCCATCGCCCTCAACTGTGGAGAGTGCGTGCCAGCATGGGGGGGGGGGGGCAGGGCAGGGAGGAGCGGGCGGCTCATCTCTGAAGAATATGTTTTATCTCTATAGATGGGGCGATTATGTGTCTATTTATAATTGGCCCCAGAGTGAATGGCTTAAAAGGGGCGACCGCCCACCCCAGGCGAGAATCGCAGCTCACTGCTGTTCCTGGAGCACAGGGGTCAAGGCCAGAGTGACGGTTCACAGAGCACCTACTGTGTGCTGAGGACTCACTCGCACCCAGCACCTTGGATGGTGGTCACCAAGACCTGGCGAGCCTCAGACAGGAAAGGGTCTCCTGGAGGCTGCACAGCGGGAAAATGAGCTGGATGTGAGGCAGGGGTCACAAGAAGCTGGGCCAGGTGGTCAGGGCCAGCGAAGGGGCCCAGAGCCCTAAAGGCCCGCCAGGCAGCTTCCAGGTTTTTTGAAGCCTTCACAGCTGCTGGAATGCGATCTTGGGTCTGATAACTCAGCCCAGGCCACCCGCCACAAAGGTGCCAGCAGGGGCAGGCAGGGCAGAGCGGTCCCAACTGCCCCTAGCCCCATCCCTAGGGGCAGCAGCAACAGCAGGCCTGCCCCGCAGTGGCCGGCCAGTAGCACTAGTTCCCATGGGCTGAGCACCTCCTCCGTGCAGCCCCAGCACCAGGCGTCCACACTCCCTCTCTCACTCCATGGCAACACCTGAGAGGTAGGCACCAAAGGAAACCCCATGTCACATGGGGAGACCAAGGCCCCAGAGGCGGTGGAACAAAACTGGGACCCAAGTGTCCAGTGCCTGGACTCTGGACCATAGCCAGATCCTTGGCCCGGCGATGTCCTTGGCTGGAGCCGCCTCCTCTCCAGCTACTCAGGCCATCCCCAGCCTAGCAGGGTCTCTGATGCCCACCTGCTTTGAAAATACGGTGCGTGCCTCAGCTCTGGCCTCAGATGAGAGGCGACGCAGCCCACTCTGCCTGCCCCCTTCAGCCTGAGACCTCAGCCCAATCCCGGGCCCTCAAGGCCCTAGTGTCCCAACTGCTGGCACCACCCTCTTCTCTGGCACCACAGGGCATCTGGGCTGCTGATCAATAGCTGCCCAAACTCGGTACACACTTTCACCTGAGCTTCTGGGCCTGACATCTGGAGAGGGCCTACTAAGCGCCAGCTCCAGCTATCCTGTTCATCCTTCCCATGTCCAGGACAGCAGGGTTACAGGCCAGGACCTGGGGCTGCTCCCACTGTCAGAGAGCACTTCCATTTCTCCCAGGCTTTCCCTGAAGCCTGGAGCCAACAGTCCCACCTCAGTTCTCAGGACTCCTACCATACTCTGCCTGGGTCCTTCTCTCCACCAGGACCTGACAGGGTGCAGAATCCATACCAGGCACTCAGCAAACTCTTGTATTAAGTTGACCCTACTTGCAAAAGCTGTGCATGCAACTGCAGACACAAGCAAGGAAAGCAGAACAAGCACCTTCACTCAGCTCCCTAAACAGACCATGCTCTCTCGCCTCCGGGCCTTCGCACGTGCTGTCCCTCTGCCTGGAACACCTTCTCACCCCACCCCTACCCCTTCCCTGGCTACATGAGGGTCTCCACGGAGACATCACTTCCTCTGAGAAGCATTTCCTGACTCCCAAGTCCAAGTTAGATGCAGCTTTCCATGTTTTTCCCACATGGCAGCTGCTACTCACAGTGTCCTGGGAGGCAGCAGGAAGCGGTGGGAAGGGACGGGGGCTCCGGGGCAGACTGCTGGGGTTCAAATCCCATCTCCCCAACTTGCTCACCGTGTGACCTTGGACAAGCCACGTGACCTCTCTGAGTCCACTTCCTCCTCTGTGGAGTAGGGGTGATAACCAGTGCCCTTAGGAGGATGTCAGCACGGTGCAGACCCTCACCAGACCCCAGCAGAACTGGACCTGCCTGTTGAGCTGCCTGCCCCCTCAGCCGGGCTGCTAAATCAGCCAAGGAGATGGAGCTGTCTTGTCTTCCGACCCCTGGCATGGTGCCCGCACATGGTGGGCACTCAGGAAACACACACGGAGGAACCCAGGCGAGATGGGCCGAATCAGAGGACGCAGAATTTTAATTCAATTCGGCAGGCACCTACATCGGGCTGTCTGCTTTTAAATCTTGGCTCCACCACTTCCTTCCTGTGTGATCTTGAGCAAGTTACTTAACTTCTCTAAGCCTCAGATGCTCCACCTGTAAAATGGGGATAAGAATAGAACCTGCCTTATAAGGTTGTGGTAAGATCACATGAGAAGAGATGCAAAACGCTTAGAGCAGTGCCGACTCTTAGCAGGAGGCAGATCCGTGTCAGCTGCCATCGCTACTACTTTATCTGATCAGGGCCTGCGAGGTGCCACAGAGGACAGAAGGAGGTCTGGCAGATGCCGTGGAACAGTGGGAAGGAAGCGGGCTTCGGAGGAACACAGATTGGGCTCCAACAGAACCTCACGGAGCCTCAGTTTGCCACTCTTGAAGCAGGACAGGGCTTCTTACTCCACTGAGTTTCTGAGCGGGTAACTGCAGACAAGGAATAGGCAGGTGCCAGGCACTTTGTAGATTGCTGTAAATGTGGGTTCCCTTCAGTCCCCTTGAACTATGGTCACTCTTGCAGTTATTCAGTAACTTTTCACGAACATCCCAACTTGGGTGAGGTGGGATCACAAGCCAGGAGCAACAGATGCAGAGAAGAGGCTTAGAAGGGAGGGGGGCTGGAGGGAGGCACCAGGGAAGGCTTCTTGGAGGAGGAGGAGCGTGAGCTGAGTCAGGAAGGCTCCGGGGAAGGAAGAGGAAGCAAGTGCACGGACAGAAGAGTAGTGGTACCCAGACCCCCAGGGAAAGCACGTTTCCAAGGCAGCAACGCCCAGGCACACGTGGTTGGAGGGAGCTGTCATCTCCACTCGGGAGCATGAGATTTGGGGAGCACGGTGGCTGAGCTGGAGGGTCTGTGAGCACTAAGCCTCTGCTCTGGGCATGTTACTGCTGGGACAACAACACAGAGACCAGAACAACCAAGCTGGGAGGGATGCTAGAATCATCTGGCGCAAGCATTCTACAGATGTGGAAAGTGAGGCCCAGAGAAAGGAAGGGACTTGTCCAAGGTCATGTGGTATCAGTGGCAGCGCTAAGGCCTATGCTTAGCCTTGTACCCCCTAGGTCAGAATTCTTTTCATGATAATGCAACAACAAGAGTTAATGGTACTTAATTAGTGCTTATCATGTGCACCCCTGTCTTAGCTTCTTATAAGGATAAACTCGTTCATCCTCTGGTGAGGGACTATCATTGCCCCCATTTTACAGACGAGCAAACTGAGGCCCAGAGAACTGCACCGAGTTACCCAAAATCACGTGGCTAATAAAGAGCTGAATCAGGATTCAACCCCAGGCTATCTGGCTCCAGCATCTGGGCTTTTAACCAATACACCCTACTGCCTCTCATCACAGCATGCATCTATCGCGGCATGCAAGCGTGCAGCCAGCCATCCAAGCAAGCGTGCCTGCATTCACTCCAGCAGTGCGGACCGAAGCTCCGACTGTTCCAGGCACTGAGGAGTCAGCAGTGAGCGCACAGCCAACCCCACAGAGCCCTGCCCGCCTCTTCGTGACCCCTGCTGCCTTGCACTGTGCCCAGTCAATTCAGAGCTCACTAAAAACCGTCCTCCTGAAAAGCCCGGTTTCAAATTTAGCTGCTTAAGACCACAGAACGCTCAACTGCTAGGAAACCACAAACCACCCCCCTTTCAAAGGCCATTACATCTCCTGCTTAGGAAAGGGGCAGTGAAGACGATTGATCCAGTATCAATTCCTGGGCAGAATGGTGAGTTGCATGGAGGTCTGAGGCCTCACTGGCATAAAAAAAATCCTGCAAATCAGATTTGGAAATGTTCAGTCCACGGAACTTGAAGCCGTCAAGCGAGAAGGTGCAACAGCTGAGTTCTGCCACCACAGGAGCTTTCAACAAGTCCAGCCCCGTGAGCAGAGAGGAGGCAGGCCAGTCCCAGGCACTGGGCACCCTTTCAGATAGCCCTCAGGGCTCCCAGAAAACCTAGATCTTTTCCTGCTAATAGCAGAGCACCTGCTCTGTTCCAGGTCCACTACCCTGTTCCATCCCAAAAGATTGGCACAACTGTTCCATTCTCCAGATGAGGAAACTGAGGCTCAGAGAAAGGGACACTTGCCCAAGGTCAACACAGGCCTGGCTGGTTCCAAAGACTGTGATCCCCACTCAACACTGCTGCTTCAGCACGGCCTCGGGCAGGCCTCATTCCTTCTCTGATCCTCCATTTCCTCTTTTATAAAGAGAAGACAGTGGGGCCTAAGAGCAGGAAGCTCCCTTGCAGCCCTGGCATTTGGTGCTTCCATCCGATGAGGCTGCAAGACTGGGGCCAAGGACAGGGAGGCAGGCTGGGCAGATGCTCCCCCGACCCACACCACCTTCCTCTCGCCTCCCCCGGGGCCCTGAGTTAGTCTATACACAGCCCCAGAGCAATAGATCTTAAACCGGGATCCACATCAGGAAGGCGAGGGTTTTTATGCCCATTCTACAGATGCAGCTGTAGATTCAAATCTGGAAGATAATCGGTGCTCTCCCTCTGCCACGGGATCCCCCCAGCACACTCTGGGAGGTTCCAAACCTCACCTGCTGTTGCCCAAAGCACAGAGACAAAGTGAGAGGAACTGGTGGCTGTGGAAATCAGGCTATTAGTAGAATTATTAACAATAATCTCCAACATCTGCATAGCACGGTGCCACTTCCTGACTGTGCAAATGCTCACAGCCTGTTTCCTCTTCCATAAGACAGGAATGACAGCATTCTCCCCTGAGATGGCAGGACAGGAATCACGCCTCCCATTTTCCGGACGAGGAAACTGAGGCCCAGAAAGGTGGCGTGAAGTGTGCAGTGAAGCCACGAGTCTGTGACACTGAATGCAGGAGGCTGAAGGGAGGGAAGGGCCTGGGGTGGGTGTCAGGTGGGCTGAGATTCTGAACCCAACACACTTTTATCTGTTGGCGATCCGCCAACGGCCACAAACGAGGGGCGATGTGCCCGCCCCAGGGCCATCAGGAGCCAGTAGCCTGCCCCGGGCGCAGCTGCCGCCCTGGCAGACCCCCAAACAGCCCCCCAAAGAATCGCTGCGCTCCCAAGCTTTTTTCCCATTCCAAACATGCCAGAGCCCCGCGGACCCCGGAGGCTGCTACTTAGCGCCAGATTAATCACACCGAATTCTCCATCCAGATATTGCGTGCAGGCCGAACTCCCACCGCTAATCGCCGTAATATTCTCCTCGGCGTGTGCAGGCGGCCGGGGCGATGTTCCAGGAATATTAATTCTCCACCGCCAGCTCGCTCCCGCCGCACGCATGCGCCCCCTGCGCCGCTGGCTGCCGCTCAGGGACTGGAGGCCAGCGGGTGGACAGGAGGCCAGCAGGAGGCCGAGTCCAGGCCGAAACCCTCCTTGGGGGCCGGGGCCAGCCAGGGGGGAAGCAGCACACCCCGCTGATGTTTTAACATGAGCCACCGCAAGGCCGGAGGGAGCTCGTGTCTGCAGTGAGGGTTGCCCCCCTGCCCCTGTCTCTCCTCCAGTCCTGCCCGGGGCTCCCTGCCCTGGACTGCAGGAGGCTCAGGGCCACTGAGAAGCCACATGGCAGGGGCCCTCTGATGTCCTCCCAACGCAACAGAGCTTGGAGGAAACCGGCAGCTTAGGGACCAGCTAATCCCAGCCAAAAAAAAAAAAAAAAATAGAACATACACAAAAAGGAAGGAAAATCTTTCATCTGCTCAAAATACAAAACATGGGTGGAGGCGGGGCTTCAGGTGAGGAGGGTTGGCTCTGCTGTGGGCCTGGCAGGGCCGGGAGGGGCCAGGCTCTGCTGCTGGCAACTCCTGACCCCACTAAGCGCAAGTAGGAGACCCTCTCCCCACAGTATGGCCATTAATAAGGGGAGCCCAGGGAAGGCCGGGTTGGGGGATGGCTTCTAGCTCCCAGAGGGTCCCTGGGGATAGAGAGCACACCTCTGTTTCAAGCCCGCAAGCTCTGGCTGAAGTGTATGCTGCTGGGCCTGAGGACAAGACACTGGCCTGTCCTCAGGCAGCTCCTAGCAAGCCGGCAACTCGCCAAGACGTCAGCCTCCCTGAGCACAGGCGCTGGGAACGAGCCCTCTGCCCACCCTGACCCTGAGGCCCCTAAACGGCACGCAGAAGAGTCGCATCCTCAGGGGCTTCACAAGACGCTCCCTCTTGCCTTGGTTCAAACTCAGTACAACCAAGGGAAGCAGCTTTAACAGGCCCGTTTACAAATCAGGAAACCGAGGCACAGAGAGCTGAGGTAAATGGCCCAGCCAGATCAATCCCCAGGCTGTCAGAATTCAAACCCAGGGCCCCTCCTCTCCACCACGCCCCAGGCCCTCTTCAATCCAGGACTCCCTTCCTCTTCTCTGAAATGACCTTTAAGGTCCTTCCAGCTACCGCATCCTGCCCAACAAGCCAAAGCATTTATTGAGCATCTACTGTGTGCCAGGCCCAGGGTTCCAGAAACGCATACGGTTGCTCAAGGAGCTCAGTCTGGCGGGAAGAAAGATAAGTAAACCAATGACCACAGTCCAGCCTGAGCCCCAGGGGAAGGGGCCCTCCCCTACGGCCTTAGGAGTTAAGGAGGGCTTCCTGGAGGAGGCAGTCATTGAGGAGAAGGCAGGAAGGAGAGGGGATCCTCACGCTGGAGTCTGGACCAGAGTGGACAGTTGGAGTTGAGAGCAGTTTTTGTCAGCGGTTCTTGTGAAGGCGGCCTCTGTGTGGGGAAGTGGAGCTGACAGTGGGATGGTGAGCTGGGTGGGGCAGGGCGAGGTGTGATGGGGAGCCCAGGCCTGGTGCGGATTCTGGTGGGCTGAGCTATTCCCCAACTCAGCTGTCCAGGCTGGCCCAGGCGAGGCGAGGGCAAGGCCCTGTGGCCGTGCGACACTGAGGAGGGCCCCTTGAACCCAAGTCTCCTGAGTCCTGGTCCAGTGCTCTGACTGGGAGGCAGAGCCCGTAAGAAGACCCAAAAAGGTGGGTCCAGCTTAACGAGGTGAGCAAAAGAGAGCTGCGTGAGGGTTTGGGGCTCAACCGAATTCCTCTTCAGCAAGGACTAAGCCACTAAGACTAAGAGACTCAAAGCTTAAACCAGAGGTTCAGTGCAAGCCCCTGGCCTCCCCCACAGCAGCCAGCACCTGTCCAGCCTGAGGGACACCGGTCGTCCCCATGTCCCTGTGGACCTGAGGTGTCTGACCTGGGCAGGTGCCAGGCACTTCTCACATACTACCCCACACATAAGTCTCACGTGCGTTACGAAACCGAGGGGTCTTTCACCCATTTCTCAGATACGGAAACTGAGGCTTACGGACAAAGCATGGACAAAAACAAACACTCATGGGCCTCCCCCGTGCTGGGCTCTCTGCCCAGAATCTCAGGGTGGGATCACAAGGAGGGAGCTCCGCCGGGTCCCAGAGGCAGCCGGAGGCAGAATTTTATGGCTCTCAGGTGTGGGCCTGGATGTTCAGTGTCCTACCCGCCAGGCCCCACTGCTCGCTCCCCATCAGAACATGTGCACAGGGGCCAGGATGAGGTAAAAGGAACCCTTCTTGCCTGTCCCTACAGTCCCCAAGCGCCAGTTCTGTGCCATGGACTCACTTTATGGATGAGAAATCCCAGGCAGAGCTGGGACTCAGCTGGGAGCTGGCGTATACTCTGAGAGACTGGGGGACAAGCCAGGGCCCAGCCCTGCCCTCAAGGAGGTAACATCCCAGCGTGTCTACTGACCAAGGTGGTCATAGGACCCCAGGAGAGTGGGCAGCAGGCAGCCTGGGAAAATCCCAGGCTTCCTGGAGGAGGGGGTGTTTGGCAGCAACCTGGAGGACACGGAGGCCTGTGTGAGTTGCAAAGCGTCACACACATGAGACACAGGACCCCAGAACTTCAAGGGAGATGAAGCCCAGGTTTGACTCTCAGCCCCGCTCCCCGCCAGCCTCCCATCCTCTGCACCTCTGTCCTCCGCTTCCAGGGTGCCTAAGGCTGTGGCCGGTCCCATTGCAGGCCCAGTCCCTGAAAAGTCCTACTGAATGGCCCGTCGGACTGTGGTGGCACAGCACATGCTCGGTGGGCCCCAGGCTCCAGATCCCACACACCTGCTCCCATTCAGCACCGCCTCTCAGGAGAGGCAGGGCCTGCATCTCAGGCCCCAGGCCTTGTAGGCAGGACAGACAGACCAGGGAGCTTTCCCTGGACTTGGCTCTGGAGCAAGGCAGGGGGCAGGATACAAAGCCTGGATGACCCAGGGGCCTGGGCCCCCTACAGGCCTGCTCTCAGGCCCAAGCCCCTGGAGGAGGCTGAGGGTATCCTTCCTGGGCACCTCCCCCGAGAGAGTCAACAGTTTCAAGTGATGGCTCCGGGCTCCTCCAGCAGGGGAAAGACCTAGGTCACGGCCCAGCCTCCCCACGCCTGGCTGACACTCTGGGCAAACCACCTCCCTGCTCAAGCCTCAGTTTGCTCATCTGAAATAGGACTGGCCACACCCATCTTGCAAGGTCACTATGAGGATTCCAGTGATGAGTTGTCTCAAAGTGAGAGACAAACAGAAAGGGTAAATATTGGCTCCTTCCCTAGGGCTGGACACTGAAGGGGACCCAGGGAAGTCAAACAGGTCCTCTCCTGGACCCGTGGACTCACATTTACCTCCTTGATAGCCCAGAGAGGGAAGGACTGCTGTTCTCATTTCACAGATGAGAGTCTGAGGGTGGGCAGGAGAGGGGGCTTGCCCAAGCTCATGGAGCTCCACGTCCCGGGCATGCCTTGAGACTCTCTAAGCGGGCACTTTCCAGGCTATGGGAGGAGTGGACAGGGAGGAGGCCTGGGGCACCTCAAACCAGCCAACTGGCCAACCCCAGCCTGAGGGCCAGGCTAGGGAAGCAAGAGGCTCAGCCTGGCCCCAAACCCCAGCTCAGGAAGAACAGAGCCCCCGCCCCCTGCCTCCCCCAGCCTGCAGCCATCTTGGGCTCTGGCAAGGGCTTGTTTTGAAAGCCAGGAGCCCATCAGCCCTAGGACGGAAGCCAGGAAGGGGCTGGGAAGTGGGAACATCCCGGAGGACCAGCCTCCCGGTGGGGAATCACCCCCTGCCAGCGTCCTGCCTGCAGCGCCTGCAGTGCGGTGCATTAACGGAGCACAAACGCCGCACGGGCACCGGCAGGCACCTGCCAATCTCAGCCCACAGCCCCCCGCCCCAGCCCCCTCTCCCGGAGGACAGATAATTCTCTCGCTCTCCCAGCCTGACAAAATAACTAATGCTAACTCAATAAAGTCCCCCTTGAAGGTTTTTAATTACCAGTCTGTGCCGAAGACTAGAGACTCCGGGAGCGGGAGAGAGGCCAGGAGAGGCTGATGGAGGTCGGAGAAGCAGAGGCAGGAAGCAGCGCCCCGTCTAACTCAGGGAGAGGGCAGGGCCAGGCCGCTGCTGTCCAGGGTGCTGGGCCCGGCGGTCATAGGGATTTAGGATTCCTATTTGCAACAGCGGCCACTGATGGAGGCCGGGCTAGGTGCCCGGCAGGGACTTGACAGAGATTATCTCGTTTAAGCCTCACAGCCAACCACAAGGTAGCCGCTGATGTCTCCACTGTACAGATGATGACAACGAGGCTCAGACGGGGGCAATGGCGTGCTGTGGTCACATGGCCGAGCCTGGGTTGTCCAGCTATACGTGGAGTCAGGCACAGTGCCTGGCTGCCTGAGGCAGGAAACACGAGCCAGGGACGTGGTTGAAGGGAAGGACGGAGGGCACAGGGATGACCCTCAGGAAAGGCTCTAATGTGTGTGTAGTGGGGTGGTGGCTTCCCCTCAGTGAGATGTGCTGGGCCAGGGACACAGACAGCACAGCCAGCAGCTGGCCGGACAGCGGCTGCCCAAGGGGACCTACATGGAACCTAAAGGCAGGAGCAGCCTGGTTGGGGCCGGCCCAGAACACCACCAGAGACGGGCCAAGGCAGCCCAGAGACCTCCATGATGAACCCCACTGCCATGGAGGGAGAAGACGGGGGAGGGTAAGGCACCTCAGGAGAGAGGGTGACACAGCCTGGCGCCCAAGCCAAGCCTCCTAACCCTGGCCCGAGCACTTCCTCTCGGGCTGAGGGAAAAGGTCACCCGAAGTGACCTGCATGGCCGCCTCTGTCCCAGAACAACCCCCAACTCCTCACCACCCTCTGTGAGCCAGCCCTGACCTCGTCAGCCCCTCTCACTCCACCCTCCCAAACTAGGGGCCCTCCCTCTGCTCCTTCCAACTTGCTCAGCCTGTTCCTGCCTCAGGACGTTGCCCTGGCTGTTCCTTCCCCCTAGGACACTTGTGTTTCTGCACAACTGGCTTGTGTCATTCAGGTCACAGCCAAACAGCACCTCCTCACGGAAGCCTTCCCTGAACTCCCTACCACGGCCCGAGTGCCTGCCAGCAGCAATGCTGTGCAGCCTTCAGCCCCAACCCACACATCCCTCCCCACCTCTGGGCAGCCTTCCCGGGCCCCGGCAGAGCGACTGGCTCCCCACACAGTACAGGCCGCCCTCGACACTCAGAGCCTGGGCATCATGGAGGTGTAGACTCTGAAGTCAGCCTGCTGGGGTTCAAACGCTGCCTCAGCCACTTCCTAGCGGTATGAACTTCTCTGAATCTCAGTTTCCTCATCTCTAAAGTGGGGGAGTAGCCCCTACTTGCAGGGGACTGAGAACACTGCCTGGTGGGTGCTTGGTGTTGCCTAGCATCATCAGCATCATCACACCACCACCATCATCACCATCAGCCCGTCCTCCCCCAGCCAGGCCTCAGCTAACTGGCTGCTGCATCCTTCACCCCAGGACAGGCCCTGGACACGTGGGCACTCAGTGAGCACTGGCGAAATGTATGACCCTTCGAGACAGGCCGTGGAGGTATAACTGGCTCCTTTTTCTAGAGGAAATGGAGGCTGCGGGAGGCCCAGCGCCACTCTGTGGACCCACTGCCCTGGCTCTGCTCTTTTCGCTGCCGCTTCTGTGAATCTGCTCTTCCCAGCTCTGCGGAGGCGCCAACCCGGGGGCGGTGCTGAGAGCCGGCGCAGCTGTGCCTGGCTCCCCAGGGCCGTGTGGGGTGGCTGGAGGACCCAACACCCAGCCCTGCCTGGAGCCTCCTGGCTGGGATCACAGCCCTGCGGCGTTCGAGCTGCTGCCCACCAGCCGGCCCCCTGGCATCGGGCCCGGGATGCCAGCCAGCCGGGAGAGGAGGCAGTTTGGCCGGCAGCCAGCTTACGGTGCCCAAGCTGTCAGCCGGGAGGCAGGCCAGGCAGGGCCGAGACCCCCGCCCCTCAACGGGGCCCTGGCCAGGCCACTGGGACAGGGCCAAGCTTCTCACTGCCACCGATACAAGGGGCCCCGGGGGTGCCAGCCTCAAGCAGGGCTCAGGACATACTCTCACTGGGGGGGTACCCAGGAGGCCTCGTCCCTATTTATTCAGCTCAGCTTTTCACTACTGTGGAAGCAGCACGTGGAGCGGGGGGAATTTTCAAGTCAAATAATAATAAAAACAGCAACAACCGCAGCTGACATTTAGCAAGCACTTACTCCATGCCAGGTGTTTTATGTGCTACTGCACTGACTCCTCCCAAAGGGAGATGCTATTATTATCCTCCCTCTACAGATGGGGCAGCTGAGCTCAGAGAGGCACAGCAACTCACCCGGAACCACACAGCAAGCTAGGGGAGGACTCTGAATTTGAACCCAGGCTCCAGAACCACTGTGCCCCAACCTCTCTGCTCTGCTGGCTCAGGCCCACACTGGATGACCCAGCTAGGGTGGCCTTGGGCAAGGAAGTTGCCAATTTGTAAAATGGCCACTATCAGAGAGGACCACACTGCAGAGCTGAGCAAGGGCTGAAGATAGGAAAACAGGCCTGGGCAGAGAATACGCTCCCTAAGCATCGGGGGTGGGGGGGTTGGTCATATTCATCAAACTGCAGGAATGATGAGGGGTGGGCCCAGGGTGAGGAGGTCCACATCATCAGAGCCTCTGCCAGCCTGCCCCATCCCCCTGCAGCCTCCTGGGCACCCTCCGTGGGCATGGCTGCGCTGGAGGGGTGGGCACTGGGGAAGGGCAGTTCCCAGGGCCAACTGTGAAAGCCCAGGATACCAGGCCCTGAGGCTCAGACCCAGGAGCTGCCCCTTCATAATCACCTCTCCCCACCCCTTGACAGGGTAAACTCAGGAAAAACTGGCCAGGGAATGACAGGCCAACGAGCTCACACTGGGTGCAGACCCATCTCTTGCGTGGATCTCTCTTGCCCCTCGGCCCAGGAAAAGGCTCGGGTTCTCTGTCCCCCATCAGCTGGGGACCAGAGGCAGGCCTGACGGTTCCTGGATCAAGGTCTCACAGAAAGGGCACAGAACAGGTACTGCTGAGCGTGTGCCAGGTCCAGAGCTGGGCGCTGGAGGGGCAAAGGCAGCCGTTCAGCCCAGCAGCTCACGTCTGCACACAGGGCCAGGGGCCTTTTTTCCTACCAACTCTCTCCTCGTTAATTCAAAACAAGCCCGTGGGAAATAAGGTATTGCCATCGTTCCCAGTTCCCACATGCCCAGAGAGGGACAATGACTTGCCCAAAGCCACACAGCTGATTAGGGTGCAAAGAGTATTCTGAGGCCCTCAGTGCTCCCATCACTTGAGTCCCTAACCCGGGGGAGGGCCAGGTGCTCGGGCTCAGAGCCACTGCTCAGTCCCTGAGTAACTCACCTGAGAGGCTGAGGGGAGCAGCAGGAGGAAGGAGGGCAGGCAGCTTTGGATGGTAGAGGCAGGCTGGCGGTGACGCTGCGGGGCTGACTGTGGCCGGGCGCCCAGTGGGTAAGGCCCCTGAGAGACAGGAGCGTCCCCTGCCAGGAGCAGATGCCAGGAGCGGGCGCTCCCTGTGACTCCACAATCGAAGGGCTGGCAAGACACTGCTGAAGTTGCCCCGTGCCGTCCTGCCCAGAGCCCTGGGCAGCAGAAGGCACCCCGACCTGGGTGGGGGCGGCCAAGGAGGGTCTGGACTCCAGCACTGCTGTGTGACCCTGACTCTCGGCAACTCTCTGGGCTCCTCATCCATGCAGTGATGGGCAGGACAGGGGACACCCTCACCGGCCCCGTGAAGGGCTGGACACACAGTAGGCCTAACTGGCTGGCTGGCACAGTTATACTTTTGCCCTAATTGCTTCTGTCTCCGCACTTGCGTTCATGGACACGCCTGCCACGAGGACCAATTTAACCGCAGAAAGCAGAGCAGGGACAGGCCAGAGCCTGGGGGCCGGCCGCGAATGGCCCTGCCCCGCAGCACGGAGCGCCCTCCTCAGGCCAGTCTGGACCCAGCCAGCCCAACGCCCTGGACTCCACGGCCGTGGCTGCCGGCACAGAGGTGGCGGCGCTGGTGTGTTCTCAGCCTCAGTGACTGGACCGGTGCACAGGGCAGTGAATTACCAGGCCAGGGACATGCAGACCAAGGGTTTCCACACCCACCACCTGCCCTCTGCAGGTGGGGAGGAAAACGGAGGCTCAGAGAGGTCACCAGACAAATCCTAGGGACTCAGCCTTTAGAAGGCTTGGGAGGAACAGGAGGGCAGATGGCAAGAGCCCCCCAGGGCCACCAACTAGAGATCCCAGAGAACAGTGACGAGGCAGGACCAACTCCCCTCCGTGGGTGAGCCCTAATGGAGGGCAGGCAGCAGGAGGTGAGGCAGGGGTTCCTGCTGAGGGTGGGGGACTGACGGCTCTGTCCCCAGCCCTTTAGTCCCCTCGGTCCAGCCCAGCTCCCTCGGGGGTTCACAGCCGTCCCCATTTGCCTCTCACACACCAGCCTCCCACCCACACCCCCTCTGCTCTCTGCACTGCCCACTCTTCCATTCCTTATCCTACTCTCCCTGCATCTCTCCCTCCCAGTCCACTCTCTCCCCTCTCCATCCTTCCCACCAGTGGGAGGCCTCAGTTTCCCCTCGGGACAAAAAGGCTGCAGCCCTGAACTGCAAGACTTTATGAATAAAACATGCCGGCAGTGGCGGGTCACCCAGAAACACGACAGGCCTCTCCACGGTGGACACAACCCCCGTTAGCCAGGACCTCTTCCCTTTTTCTCCCCAGCCAGCGACTCGCCAACCTCTGCACCCCGCCCTCCGCAGCAGCGCCCTCCCCAGAACTTGAAGCTCCTGGGGTGACCTGGCAAACATGTCACCAGGCCAGGTGTGTAATGTCAGGAGTGGAGAGCAATTAACAGGTACCTGAAGGAGGAGGAGAGGAGAAGAGAGAATAGCAGAGGAAAGGAAGTGGAGGGGCAGCAGGAGGAGGGTAGAGAGAGAAAGGAGTAGGAGGGAAAAGTGGAGGGAGAAGGGGAGGGGGAGGAGAGGAGAGAACCAGGGGAGGGAGGGGGTGGGGGAGGGGAGGGAGGGGGAGGGGCGGTCTGAGAGCCCGGCAACATCAAAGCTTTCCAGCCGCAGAGCAGTCACGTGCCAGCGGCCTCCTTCCCCGCTCCTTCCTTCCTTCGCTGGGAGCAGCCGCTGGGCCTGGGGCTGCTGAAGGAATTTTAAAACGAGGCAGATTGCCTGGAATATTGGGGGGTGGGGGGTGCAGGCAGAGAGCTTTGTCTCAAGGCAGCTTTTGAAACCTTTCCCCACAAGAAGCAGGTCAGGACAGAAGGGGCCGCTGGGCAGCCGCTGGGCAGGTGGCCAAGAGTGCGGACCACCCAGCTACTCCAATCCTGCTGGGGGAGGCTTGTGGCAGGGCCGGCCCGGTTATCAAGAGAAGCCAGAAATCTGGATTTTTATATGAAAGCTTCCTCTTTTCAATATTGGCTCAAGTAAAAAAAAAAAAGGGAAAGAAAAAAACACCACGTGGGCCAAATAGACCATGTCCTAACTTGGGTCCAGGAATTTGGTCTGCCACTTCTCATGGGCTTCAGCCCACATGTATCACAGATGGGGAAACTGATGCCTAGAGAGAAGAAGGGGCTTGCTCAAGGTCACACAGTGGGCATTCAGGGACAAGGGCTAGAACTTGGTGATCTCAGGACTCCCAGGCTGCAGCCTCGGGGTCACGCAAACAAGCCAGCCCAAGGGTCCCAGAGCTTAAGGGGCGGGCAGGGCTGTGACTGACAGAGAAGGGTTAGTGGCAGGGGAAGGTCTCAGAACCTGGCCACACCCACCCCAGGGCCACCGCTCAATGCACCTCCTCTTCCTGAACAACGAACCCGGGCCTGCCGCTGCACGCTCTCTGCCCACTGCTCAATCCCAGCCCAACCCATCCTGCCAAGCCCTCCACTCCCCAAGGCCCCGCCTCAGCACGTGTTGTTACAGTCATTCATTCAACGGTGTTGTTACAATCATTCATTCAATGCATTGTTACAGTCATTCATTCAACCCGTTGTTACATCCATTCAATGCATTGTTACAGTCATTCACTCAACAGTTCATTCTGCCGTCCACTCCCCCCAGGCCCGCCTTGGCCCCACCCACAAATAAGGTCAGGACAGCTGATGGTTCAGACAGAGAGGTGAGACCTCCAGGGAGGCAGCTGCCTCTATGGGGTGGTAACCCGAGGTGGGAAGGGTGTCTCCCCAAAGGAAGGTCCCAGGGCAGAGGACAGAGAATTCTTGGCAGAAGCATAGCATATGTGTTCAGCAGGGGAGTGTCATGGCCGCTGGTGGCTGGAGGCAAGCCTGGGTGGGAGGTGGACATGGGGAAAACCAGAATCAGAAGCTTGGGACCGGGCCCAAGAAAAACTAAGACTTACAACTAGAATATACAACTATGTACTGGGGCTTTGGCGGGGGGTGAGGGTGGGGGAGCTTGGGACCTCTTGCGAGGGCACTGGGGAGCCCCCGGAGGTGTGTGAACAGGAAAGAGGAGGGCTCAGATTTTTGCTGTGGGCATGCGACTGGAAACACTGCTCTGGAAGTTATTCATTCCTTCATTTGTTCACGTGATAAGTATTACTGAGCACTTCCCGGTGCCAGGCCCCAGGCAGACAGAGATGAGGCAGACAGACGAGGTGCCAGCCCTCAGATGGAGGGGGAGACACCACTACAGGGGGAGAGGGCCGTCACGGGGGCTGGACGGGGCAGGCTGGCGGCTGGGCCTGAGCCGACGGGGTCCCTCCAAGTAGGAAGCCACCTGCCAGGTGAGGGCAGGAGGGGGCCTGTTCCTGGCAGACGGAACAGCATGTGTGCAGGCCAAGATGAGAAGCGGGTATTTCCAAGTAGCACAGTGGTTCGGCAAGAGCCAGGCTGAAAGGGACAGAGCTTCTGGATCTAGCCCAAGGGCAGTGTGGGAGGGAGGGAGGGAACATGGGAGCTGGGGCTCGTGGGGTGGGGCACCCGGCTCTCTGAAGGCCGTCATGGGGGGCACTCCCTTTCTATCTGCAGAGCCCGAGCAGACAGGCAGCTGTTCCCACAGACAGACTGCAGTTCCAGCAAGGAAGAACTTTCCAGCACACAGAGCCCCTTGGCTGGGCAGCCGCATGGGCCAATGTGAGCAAGACTCGGGCTGACAGGCCCGAAGTCCAGGCCTAGGGCCCCAACCACGGCTGGACGACCTCAGGCAGGTCCCTCAACCTGAGCCCCTGGAGGACGCACCGGGAGAGGAGCTGCTGGGCCTTGAGAGAAGCATCGACCACCAGCCCCAGAGCCGAGGGGCAGCATCAGAGGGGCAGCTGAGGGGCCAGTGGGAAGGGGCTATGCTTGGTGGAGTGGGGGGTACCCTCCCTGAGCAGGGGCCTTGATGCCACCAATACCACCACCATAAGGTGTTAGAGCCCTGTTCTCCAAATGGGGAAACTGAGGCTGGGGCTCCCATAGCAGAGTTAGGACTGGCACTGAGGCTGGCAGAGACAACAGTCAGGGTCTCTGGAAGGGACAGGGCAGGGCAGATGGGCCGCAGCAGAGGGGCTGCTCTGGGACAAAGCTGAAGGTCTCCGGAGAGAGGGTCCGGGGGAGTGGGGGGGGGGCATCTTTGTCAATCTCGGCCACAGCCAGCTGCAGGTGGGGCCTGCGGGGGCAGACGGGAAAACCAGCAGGGGACCCCCCTTCATCCCTGCACCTCCATTGGCCCATCGTGCGCCCAGCCCTGGGGCAGGTGTGGCAGAGGGGGCTCAGCAGAGCCATCACTAACCGATGAAGAAACCAAGGCCAGGAGAGGACGCTTTGCCAAGGTTGCCGGCCAGCGAGAGGCAGAGCCAGGTGCCAGCTCGGGGTCTTTGGCTCAGTGGGGTTCCTGGGTGTCTCACGGGGTGGAGGCGGGAAGGAGGAAAGGAAAAAGGAAGGAGAGAAATCATCATTGGCGTGAGCCTGCCCCAGCCAGGCTCCTCTGGGACCCTCGCACTGGCTTCAACCACAGGCCTCATGGCACCCTCCTGTCCCGTCCTTCTGAAAGGACTTCTTCATTGGGTGCTCCAATCACCGGGGTGCTGGGGCCCCATCCGGGTCAACCCTAGCCTTCAGCCCTGCACACAGTGGGGGTTCAGGAAACCCTGGGGTGAATTATTGATGGAAACCACCATGTGCCAAGTCCTGAACACATGATCTTTTCTATCTTCACCACCGGACCCAGGGAGCAGGGGTTAACACACTGTTGTACAGAGGAGGAAACTAAGGCTCAGAGAGGTCCAGCCCCTCACCCTCAGTCACGCAGCACACAAACAGAGCACTCGCTGGGTGCAAGGCAGAGGTCCAACACCTTGCAGTACTTGCTCATTTAACCTTCACGACAACCCCTCCCAGCCCCCCCCCCCCGCCCCCCCCGCCCCGGGCAGCTAATCTCGTGGCCCCATTTTCCAGACAAGCATCCGGACGCACAAAGATTTAAGTAACTTGCCTGATAAGCACAGAACTGGGGTTCCATCCCAGGCTGTGTGGCCCCAGCCCACACCTGTGCCACCTCCTCCCCTCCCGGTGAGGGAGGTAGTGGGACTCACACCGACTTGGTCTCTGTGGCCTGTGCCCTTTCCTCATGGGCACTGAGGGCACCCTGTGGATGCGAGGGGCTGGCGTGGGGATGGGAGGGAGGCACAGCCTGCAAGTGGCTCAGGCTACAGGAGGAAGAGAAGGGCAATGGCGAGGGGGGAGGGAGAGGGAGATGTGGGGAGTGGGAGGGAAGTGAGGAGGGGCCCGCTCTCCCCAGGGATCTGGCAGACCACACTCCAGTCCAGGTGGGGCCCCGTGGGTGCCATGGAAGACCTGCCCAGTCCCCCTGCTGCAAGAACATCAAAGCTGGTTCCCAGCCATCCCCAAGGTAGCGTCCTTTGAGGTTTGGCAGAGATGGGGCCATATTTCAGGCTGATACAAAGCAGGCTGCACCCCACCCCCTCCCGTCCGAGATCCCCATCTGGGTTGTCTACTTAATACCCCATTACGAGAGAAAATATACAGCCAGCTCCCGCTGGCCTCAGCTACCCATTCCTCCCTCCGAAAAGATCAAAGCTGCGCTGGATTCCCACCCAGAAATTCCGTCACCAGAAGCAGATCGGGGGCGAGGCGGGAGGAGGCCAGCAAGGCGGTGCTGAGAAGGTAGGGGAGGAGGCGGAGCAGGTGCGGGTGGGGCCAGGCTTCCAGGTGGGTGCCGCGGGGCTGGAGCAGAAGCCTGGCAGAAGGGGAGTCACACAGCCACCCACCTGGCCCGAACAGCCCGACCAACTGACCGACCCCTGGCCTACAAAGCCTGCTGCGTTTTGTCCCTGAGGCCCCCCGAGAGCTTCCCCAGCCCCAGTGCAAGCCCTGGGAGGCAAGTGACAGCAGCAGGTCACTCTGTACCCACGTAATCAGCACTCCACGCTGCGGGCACCGTGCCAGGCAGGCGCTCACATAAAGACTGAAGTCTCACAGCACTGCTGCGAGGTGGGCAGAAGCATCCCATTATGTAGCTGGGGAAACCGAGGCACAGGAGTTAGGTGACTTGCCCAGGGTGGTGAGCAGCTGCAGGTGGTGGCTGCCCACTCCTCCATATTGAGGCACCCGCCTTCCATCAGGGAACCCCCTTGCTTCAGGAGGTCTCGGTGGGATGTGAACCAAGTGTGTGCCTCCGCCACGGAAGCTGACAGCCATATCCCATACGGCAGGGGCAGGCACTGGACCCTCCTGCAGGCTGAGGATTAGAGGCCCCAGCTTACCTGGCCCTAGATTCTGCCAGTGGCCCCATGCCCCCGGGTCTATTTGTCTCCATAGTTTGTACTCATTCCAAACCAGGAAATAGGTTCAGAGAGGCTCAGAGACCCAAAGAAGATGCACAGCCCGTGGGGAGCTCTGGGCACACAGCAGACCCTCTCCCTGGCCACCCAGTGGGGAGGGAGAGCAGGACCTGACCTGCACACCCTCTGGGTCCCCCCACCAACACAGCCCACAAGCACTGAAATACAACCGGAGTGAATGTCAGCCCCACTGCTCCAGTGCCGTCTCCTGCACCCTAAGGCTGGGGGTGGTAATTAGTTAGTGAGCTGGCCCAATTTCCTAAGTCATACTAGGTAGTGACTGACTCCTTCCTCTTGAGGAGGACCATGTCCCTCTTCCCCAAAACTGCTCCTCCTCCTGTCTCCCTGCCCCCCCTCAAGAAATGGCAGTCACCTACCCAGGACCAGAAGCCTGGGGACCCCCTGCCCCCTCCACCTCCAGCAACCTCTCTGGTCTCCTATGCCTCCCTCCCAAACATTCCCCACGCTGGCCGCTACGTCAGTCTCACTAAATATCACGTCTAGCCACGTCTCTCCCAGCTCCCGGGCACGCCCAACTCCGTGCCCTGGATGGACACCTGGCTTGCCCTTAACTCTGTATCCTTGTCTCCCCAGCAGCCGCTTAAGTGACATCAATGGGATGAATGGAGAGATGAAGGCCCTGTTCCTTGGCACACATTGTTCCAGGATCGAGGAATCTTTGTCCCATCTCCCTGCCCCATCCTTCCAGAGCCTTGGCCTCCCCAGGCTGCCCATCCTCTGGTCTCCAAACCCCTTGGCCTGACAGTGACCCTTGGCCAGGTGTCACTATTGGCGTGCCGTCTGCCTCCCCGTGGCTGGGAGCTCCCTGAGTACCAGGTGGTACCTGCTCCTTATCTATTCATGTACGTCCGTCCTCACGTGGGGCCTGGCCCTCAGGGGCACTCAGCGCTGGACAGCAGGAACGGCCTCTCAGGAGGGACGCTCGAGGACCGGCAGCACCATGGTCATCCCACCGGGAATCGCACACAGAGGCAGGGGCGCCCCTGGGGGCTCAGGGACATCTGTCCCCTCACTGTCCACTGAAGACTGACCCTGACAGACTCCCACCTCCACCTCCCTTCCCCACTGGGGACCGAGCAGCAAGCACAGGGCAAACCAAGCAATTTTCCAGATCCAGCAGGGCTCTGCAAGCCAGTGTGAACACGGAAAAAGCCTCTGGCCTTTGCAAGGGGGCACAACGATCCGTGTGAGCCCGGTGGCTGCCACGGCCCCACAGCCACCCCCCACCTCGAGCGGCGCACGCGGCTGGCCCAGAGATGCCTGCGCATGGCTGCCAATCCCCCCCGCTAAGCAGAAAGCCTCCATTTTGCAGGGAGAAATTAATGAAAGGGAGAAGCCTGGGAAATTACGAGTTGCCACCTGCAATTTCTCCTTCCAAGGAGAGTGGCGCGAAGGCTGATTAAAGCTGCAGCCGCCCCACCAGGCTGGCCCAGCAGCTGAGGACCTCGCCCGCCTGCAAGGAGGCAGGTGGGAAGCTACGGGCAGCCCGCTGGGGGAGCCCGAGGCTTAGGCGGCCCCTCCGAGGGACCTCTGGACTGCGGAAACCTCCGGCTGAGAGAAACTTCCTTGCCCCTCCATTACCTTGTAGCAACAGGCGGTCAGCAGGCCTCCTTCGTGACCTGTGGAGCCCCAGGGACTAGAAAGCATGACACACCCCTCTACTCCCAGGTACTGGGTTCCCGGTAGGCTGGCAGGGGAATCAGGGCGGTGGCGCTGAGGGGGCTCCAGCCATGCCTGCGGCTGGGCTGGGTACCTTCTCCCAGCGAGTCCCCAACACCACGGGGATGGAGCGGCCGTGGCCATTTCACAGACCAGGACACGGAGGCTCAGCGAGCAGCCCGCGTGCGAGGCGGACGACGAGGGGCAGCCAGGGCTGGGGGCCAACCCAAGCCGTTTGGTGGCAACAGTGGGGCTCCGGTGACAGCAGAGCGTTGCCCCTGAGATGAGCCGAGGCAGGACAGTCACACAGGACACCCACTGCAGTAGTTATGACTTGCACCTGACCAGCGGCACGGAGCTGTGAGAGCCCAGCCATCCCCCCTCCTGGACGAGGGGGTGTGCAGACCCTGGCCTGCTGACCCCGCCAGCCCCTCCTTCTGCCATCAAGCTGAGTTCCCTGATTCTCAGCCTGCTTTCTGTATTCAGGGCTGGGGGCAGCGGACAGCTGGGAGCGTGACTTTGGTGCAATTGCTCTGGGCCCAGGGCCTCACCTAATCTGACAGGAGTCCGGCCATTTCTTCCTTCCACTAGCCCAGAGATCTACAGCTCCCTCAGATCTCAGACCTCACCAAGACGAGAATTCAGACTAAGGTGTGAATGAGTGATACCAGCTTCATATCTCCTTTTCTAAGGTTTATGTGTTCTGAGGCACTAAACTTGACTTCCCAAATACAAGGATGGTGATTCACAGGGGTAGGAGCTGAAGGGAGAGCCCCCTGGAATGAGAATCTGGAAGCCCCAAGCCTGGCACCAAGGATCAAACACAATGGAATGCAAGCCCCCCAGAGGAAGACCAGGCTTCTGTGCCAGCTCATCCTCCTTGATCTGTCTCCTAGGAGAAGCCCCACAGCCTCTCTGAGCCTCAGTCTCCTCTTACTGTCCCCTCCCCAGCTGTGTGAGCCCAGGCAAGTCCCTCAGCCTCCCTGGGCTCCAGCTGGGAGTGCCGGTCAGCAGCCTGCTGTGTGGCATCCTTCGGAGGCAGTCTCCGAGGCCCGCTATCTCCCAGCTCGCGGCCCGCCGTATATTATTATAATGGCCGCGGCCAATAGGGGCGCAGGCTATTAGAATGAGTTAAGACCAGATTAATCTGCTTAAAAAAATATGCCTGGTTTTTACGCTGTGCATTCCCTCCTAACAACTCCGGCTCCTTCCAGGCCATTATCTCGTTTTATCGTTAATTCAATTCCATAAACATGTATTAAGTGTCTATTATGTGCAGAGCCCTGGTCTGGGAGCTGGGGTGGGGTGAGGAGGCTGGGGGGCAGCCCCACCCCCAAGTGCCTCTGGTCGGGCCGGGGCCCAGCTCACCCTTGGACCCCCCCCTCCCCCACTGGGAGGGGCAGCAGGGGAACCAGAGCTCAGAGGGAGACACTTACCCATCTGAGGATCTGGGAGTGCTTCTCGGAGGAGGGGGCCCCTGAAAACTGGGCTGGAGACAGTAACATGTGACATGGACAGAGAGCCTACTATGTGCCAGGCACTGTTCTCAGCATTCTACACACAGGGACTCAATCCTACCGACATCTCAGGGAGTGGGCACTAACGTCACCCCCACTTTACAGACGAAGAAGCTGAGGTTCAGAGAGGTGACCTCAGAGGTCCCACAGCTGGTAAGGGCAAAGCCATGAAATCAACCACAGGCCTGGACTTCAACACAGATGCTCTGTAGGGCCCCCAGTGCCTCAAGGTGCCTGAGGAGGCAGGTGGAACAAAGCATGTGGGAAGGAACGAATGAGGGAATGCCAGAACATGCCAGAAATGAGTTTGGTCCTGCCGAGTGGAGCTTTGAACGATGCCTGGATTTGGTGAGCAGAGAAGAGGTGGGGCTGGGGGAGAGGGATCCCTTGGACAGGGCCACTGGGGCAGGAGCAGGACTGTGGGGTCAGCCGGACCAGGTCCAAACCTTGGCTCCATCTCACTGGCTGGGTGATCACACACTGTTACTTAACCTCTCTGAGCCTCAGTTTCCATCTCCGTGAAAATGGGGCAGTAACACCTGCCTTGCTGGGCAGAGGTAAGGATGAAATGGGCACTGAACCTCTGTGCACCTAGAGTGGACACCAGTGCCTGCAGCCAGGTGTGGAGGGACATGCCAGAGAGGCCGGCGGGCCTGACCACTGGCCTGGGAGGCCATGTGAGAAGCACGGACCGTGGGTCTCAGAGAGATGGCCCACAGTGGACTGGGGGGGCAGGTGGCACGTGCCCATTCCGCAGATGAGAAGACAGGTAACAGAGGGCCCAGGAACCCCGTGTGACAGCCCCTGGGCTCGTTCTCATGTTCTTCCCCAAGGATGCGTAGACAGCAAATGCTCCCCAGGGCCCCCACCGGCCCTGTCAGCCTGGAGGGAATAGGGTGGAGACTGGAGGAGCAGAAACAAAGGGCTCTGGAGCCTGGAAGCTGCCAGAAACCAGAGCCCACAGCAGCCACATGCCAGGACCACAGCAACAGATCACATGCCAGGAGCCTCGATCCATCACCCAGGCCCCCGGCAGGCACTCCCGGCCCCGGCCTGGCCCACCTCCCCAGGCCCCTTGCTTCCCACCCCCCTCCTCCCCACCCCAGCACCCCCCAGGCCCCTGGGCCTCCCTGGCCTCTACACCCCCCCGCACACCCCTAACCGTATCCGCCCTTCCGCACCTTTGCCAGCACAGTCCCAAGGCCTGTAGCCCTTCGGTTCCCTCTCTGCCTGGAAAAACGTGTCTTCCCTTCCAGTCTCAGCTCAGACATTTTTCCTCTATGAAACCTTCTCTGTGACCCACCCTGCCCCACAGACATGGGCGGTGGTCCTGGAGGCAGAGCAGCAAGCGACGGGGAATGCAGCTGTGCGTTCAAGTCGAGCTCTTCCTGAACTGGCTGCAAGTGACGTCACCTCTGCGCCTTGCTGTCCTCATCTGTCAAGTGGGGTAATGCTAGCATTCCCCAGTGTGGTGGTGAGGATGAAATAAGAAAAACGTAACAAAACTGCTTGGAAAAGTGCCTGGTTTTTATCACCATCACACCATCAGCATGCTTTAAGATTGCTGTCTGTAGGGCTAATTCCACACTGATCCTAATCTCCATCCGTCCCAGCCCCGTCTCCCCCATGTCCTGCACAGGGCGTGGTGCCCAGCAGCTGCTGAATTAGAAGGCAGAACAACCAACTCTGTCTGAGGCAGCCAGGAAGGCTTCATAGAAAAGATGGTACCTGAGGTTTTGAAGGATGCATAGGAGTTCACTAAGTAAAGGGAGCAGACATGGAAGAAATTCCAGGCAGAGGAAATTGTTTCAGTTGGACCCTGCAGGCCTCGAATGCCACACTGAGAAATCTGGACTTCATCCCAGTGGCAGTGGGAAACAAACTTTTTAATTAGGGCAATGACAGTCACGTGATATTCACTCATCAAACATTTGCTGAGAGCCTACTATGCACCAGGTACTGGGGATATAGTGGGAAACAAGTGAATGTGGTCCTGGGGCCATAGAGCCAACGTTCCAGTCAGGGAGACAGACAGTAACAGAGAGTCTCATAAATAATGCATCGATTCCAGCTGTCTGGAGGGTTCGGCGGGAGGGGTAAGCGGTGCTGAGACCATCGACAATAACAGGAATCCAGCCCAGGGCGTGTGGAGCTCTGAGCAGGCGGTGTTTCAGCCAGACCTTAACCACAGGGCTTCGGCAGACAGAGGAGGGGAGAGGGCGTGAAGAGAACATTCCAGGCAGAGGGAACAGCTCAGGCAAAGCCCTGAGGAGGGAAGGAGTGAGGCCTCCGGAGGAAGTGGCGGCCGCACGGCTAGAACATGAGGCTGGGGGCTGGAGGGTGATGGAGCGCGGAGGGGCAGGGCCCGTGGGCCGAGGAGAGCACGCGAATGTCATCCCCCGGCAACGGGCGGCCAGGCCTGGAGCCTGCAAAGGAAAGACCGCCAGGTCCTGGTCGCCCTTTAAACTCCGGGACAAGGCGCGACGAGTCAGCCCACACAGGCAGACGTGTGGTTTAAGACGACCACCCTGAGAGCCAGCGAGACGCCTGGACCCCCGCCCGCCCGGCCTCCACCCCTGCAACACGGCCGCGGGCAGATGGATGAGGCAGGGCCCCACCCAGCTCGAGTTTCGCTGCGCGTCCAGCTGCACTGGGGTGACACCAGCTCATCCACACCTCAGGAAACAACCTGGAGGGCAGGCCAGTCAGGAGCTCCACGGCGGGCCCAGGGCACCAGGGACAGAGACGTGAGTGCAGGAGGGCAGCAGGCAGTGGTGAGGCAGGGCTGCTGCTCAGGCCCCCAGCCACCTCCAGGACCTGCACGCAGCTCTCCCTGCACAGCAGCAGCCCCAGCAGGGGGCCCCGCGGGGCCGGCAGCGGGACATGTGGCCAGGGAGGCAGGGGGCTGCCGACCGCTCTATCTCCTCTATCTCCCAGCACCAAGACCAGGCCGAGACCCACCCCCATGCAGTGGGTGATGCATCAAAAGAGGGCTGCTCTGCCTCTAACACCCTCTCACTAGAAGGCCAGGAGTGAGGCTCTCGGCCTCTCGTGCCTCAGTTTCCCCATCAGAGAAATGGGGACGTTTCTGCCTCAGAGGTGCTCACAAGGCTCAAACCGGATTCTGGAGCGACTGCCTTTCACTGAGCACAAAAGCTGAGGGATGGGGACCTCCCCCCGCAGCTGCGAGAGCCCAGAGGGCTGCCTCTGGTGCCCTGCCACTGTCACCTAACCATGTCTTGGGCAGGAGTGAGGTGCAGCCAAAGGGCACGGATGGGAGCCACACAGACCCCAGTCGAGGCCTCGTCCCTTCCCCTGCAAAATGGGAATAAAAGCACCTCTGGCCCGGGGCTGTGTCAATAAGTGCAAGAAGAGGGTAATCCCAGGCCGATGCAGGTGCACGGAATCTGCCACCTATCCTCTGTCTCTGCCCCTTTTCCTTGTTTCTCCTGCAAACCCATGGGCCAGAGCCCTGTACAGTCAAGACAGCCTTAGCGCCCCAGGCACATGGGTTACCCAGAAACTGAGACTCAAAAGAGTCTCCTTCCTGGAGGAGGTGCTGAGACTCCAGGGGTTTGCATTTTAGAAAAGGAGCCTAGAGAGGGCAACAGTAATGCTAAAGCAATGAATCACTAATGGTAAAATTTCTGCCAAGAGGCAAGGGAGGAAGACATTAAGAGTGGGAGAAAGTCCTTCCGAGGACTTTGAAATCACCTTGCAGAGATGGGCAGTATTTGTAGGCTATGCACTATACTGCTGGCATTACCCCAGGCATGGGAGCCACAGAGAAAACACAGGATCTCCTAGGAAGTGCCCATCATGAAAGAATGAATGACCAAGTGAGGGGATTAGAGTCAAGAAGGACTCTACCACTGACCGTTTCCCACTGGTCAGGCCACCTACATGGCACCAGGCACCAGGACAGCACAAGCAGCCATGGCCCTGCCTGGCCCCTGCCTCTGCCAGGAATGGAATCCTCACGGCACAGAAGAGATGAGTTCCCGGGCTGGACTTGACCTTATGAATGGGGTTCTGATAAAGCCAGGCCAGGTGGGGCCCCAGGCCTAGAAGAATCCATGAAGGGAGCTGGGAAGGCGGGCACAGGTACCACGGGCTGTAGGAGCTTCAATTCTGGAATCCAGTTCCGACCCCAGCAGACAATTGTCAGGACCAAAGTCCAAGACGACAGCCCGTGTTCACGGACACCACCATCCTCACTGCCCGTTCCCCAGCGGGCGGTCTGTCCTGTGGAGACAGACTGACCCACAGCTGCCCCAGCCCATGCCATCCCATCATTGTGACACCCTGGTCACCTCCTGCCGCTACTCTGAGCCTTGGGCTCCTCATCTGAAAACCATGAAGAGCCGGGAGGCGGCAGACGCCAGAGGCCAACAGAGCAGCTCCTCCCCCTTCCTCGTGTCTGTGCAGCAGGTGAGGGTGTGGGGTGCCCGGGCCCTGGCCTCTAACCTTCTCACACCCATACCTCACATCCCCAACGCCCAGGCCTCAGGGCCCATGTCCACACCACTCAGGAGTAAGGGTCCCAAGGAAGGACAGCTGGGTTCCTGAGCCGCTGGCTTGGATGCTCGGGTGGCTCATTGTTCCATGTCCAGGACACCAGGCTCTTGCAACCCTCCCAGCTCAGGGGCTCTGCCTGGCTCGCAACACCTCGAGACATGTCCCCTGGACTGGCCTCTCGACCCCTCTCAGCTTCCCCACCGGGGTGCAGGTGATGACGCCCAGTGTGAGTGGGGTCATGGACTCATGTCCAGAGCATCTTCAGGGCCCAGCACTTAGGAGGTGGCTGCTAGGATGTCGGCGGACTCCCTGGTGCGTGGCAGGACTCCAACCCCAATCTGCTGAGCCAGCTGACAGGTGAGCTTGGTGGTGGTGGCCTGGAACCTCCCAGCCCAGCAAGGCGTCCTCTCTCCACTGGGGGAGGACCCCACAGCTGTAAGCAGAGCCTGCCCGCCGTGCTCTCTCCTCGCCCCTCTAGGCCTCATTCCCGCTGCGCCTGCCTCCTGGAAGGCGCTCCTCATGTCTAACTCCACCAGGCAGAATCCTACTCCCCCTGGGGTTACCCACCACCACCTCTTTCAGGGGTTTCCTTGATCATCCACCAGAACACATCATGCGTGCTCTGGACGTCCAGGGCTCTGCGAGGACCCTGGCTCTAACCCTGATAACGCCCACTGCAGCCTGAACAGAATGCTGTTCTGTGAACACAGCAGGCTTAGTCTCACCTCAGGACCTTTGCATGGGCTGTTCCTTCTGCCTGGAACGCTCTTCCCCAGGATCTATGCATGGCAGGCTCCTTCCCCTTTTACCTCTCAGCCACAACGTCACCCTCTCAGGGCAATGGCAGGGCTTTGCCTGTACGTTCAATGCTGCCTCCTTTGCGCCTAGAACAGCACCTGCAAGAAGGCGGACATAGGGCAGCAGGGATGGCCCACTCCTGAGAGCTCCCGGCTCCTGCTGGGGCTGTCCCAGCAAGCGCCCGGCATGGCCACCCCAGGATGGGGAGGAGACATCCCACTCACCCAAGGACCTCAAGACAAACTGGGAGGTGATGTGGAGCATGTCTGGAACCAGCCGGAACCGTCTCCTCGGGACGTGCACTCTGTGGCAGACACCTCGTGAGAATCGTTTCTGTCATCAGGACACAGAGGGGCCTGGCAGGGACCAGCTGCCACCACCGGGGGCCGGGCTGGCGAGCGCCGATGGGCTCTGGGCAAAATTGATAGCTGCTGTCAGAGGATGATTTCCCCAGGCCGACGCGGCCCTCTGAGGAGCGTGAATCCCAGGCAGCGACACCTCCCGGGGCCGGCAGGCGGGCGGGCGCACCTGGCCCAGCTGCTCCAGGACCCGGGGAGGGGCGAGTCCCAGCTGGGCCATGGGGCAGCAGTGCGCCCTGCATCCTGCAGCTGAGAGGGGGCTCCTGCCCGCAGCCCTTTAATTCACTCCTGCACCTCCAAGCCTGGCGCAGAGCCTGGCACAGCACAGCCACCCAGAGAATGTCTGTCCAATGAACGAGCAAATAACCGACAATTCTAGAAAGCTTCAGAGGACCCCAGACCAGTGTCTGGAGCAGGGACTCACCAAATGGACAGGAAGGGTGGAGGGCACAGGAATCGGGCCGCCTGGTGCCCGCCCATCCACGCACCTACCCTGTGAGGGCAGGAGGGACCGCACGGGGGAAACTGCAGGACGAGACCCCCTCCACCACCCAACCTGGGCCAGAAGCCACCTCCCAGCCCTCCGGACCCAAAGCCTTCAGCTCAGACCACAGCAGGACTTCCTTGTTGTTAAATTGGCTGCCCCTTCTTTTTAAAGACTTCAGGAAATCGGATTTGACGACAGATGCAAAGCCATTTCCATATAGTTTCTTAGAAACACCCGGAATCAAGGAGCAGCCTGAGGAGACCTGAGGGCAGACAGGCGGCCGCGGGCACCTGCAGAGACTCCCCCAGGACACAGCCCTGCCTGAGAGGGAAGGTGCTGGAAAGGTTCCATCCATCAGGCATCACCCACCACCTTGGAGAGGGGCCTGAGGCACTGGAAAGTGGGAGAAGCCGGCTGGGGCCTCAAGGTGCTCACGAGCAGCTGGGGGGCTCTACTGACCCCTCGTGAAAGGTGGCCTGAGGCAAGTACAGGCTCAGAGAGGAAGGACTCCGAGGGGCAGACACCTGGAGGTGGGGCATCAAGGCCAGGAGCCAAGGATGGAGGAAGGGACAGCAGCCCAGGCAGGTGGAATGGCTTGGACAGAGGTGAGAATAACATCCACTCAT
This sequence comes from Equus asinus, assembly GCF_041296235.1. NCBI lineage: Eukaryota > Metazoa > Chordata > Mammalia > Perissodactyla > Equidae > Equus > Equus asinus. Next base: position 19,418,980 of record NC_091793.1, on the reverse strand, counting down.
TCACTTACTCACTCAACAAACATTCACTGACTCTATTTCTGGTCAAGGTCCTTAGCTAGCCACTGAGCGAGACTCCCTCCCATTCTCAAGGGTCACGCTAAGGCTGGTGATGGAGGCAGGACAAGAGTTGGTGATTACAGGAAGTCCGGGGACTGGGAGCACATCAGAGACACCCACCAGCCTGGGACAGGGCTGGTCAGGGAGGACTTCCCAGAGGAGGCGGCATCAGAGAGTGGCAGATGAGCCAGAGGTAGCCAGGCAGAGGAGAGAGGAAGGGTGTCCAAGCAGAGGGAACAGCATGAACAAAGATGAAGACAGGAGGTCACATCAAGTGGATCAGACTGGATCCTGAGTACCAGGAGCCCGGGGCGGGTTCTAAGAGAAGAGTGACAGGTCAGAGTGCACATGAATAGGGGGCCTCGCTCAGTCCTCTGGGCTCGCGGGGCCTCTCCACCCAGTCCCAGGGCTCTCTCCCAGCCTGGGCACACCGTGGGCACTCAATGAAGACAAACCAATGGACCCACAGACTAACCTGCCAGGAGGATCAGAGGAGCCCGGAAGGGCGAGGGGTCAGAGGCCCCCCAGCCATGCCCTGGGCCAGGCAAACCACACCCGCTCCCTCCCGGTGCCTTTGGTGCTGCTGTGCCCTCTGCCTGGAATGCCATCTCTTCCTGTCTAGTCAACTCTTCCCTTGAGACTCAGCCCGAAAGCCCCCTCCTCCAGGAAGCCTCCTTGACCCCAGGCCTGGGTGCAGGCCTCCTCTGGGCTCCCACAGCCCTTGGAGCTGACCCCACCCCCACACTGATGCCCTGGGTGGGGTCATGGTTCACATGTGCACCTCCAGCCCTGCCAGTGAGCATCGTGGACGCCCGGGGCCCTGTCCAACCCTGGCACCAAGCAGGGGCTCTGAAGAATAAGGTTTGTGGAGAGGCTGAAGGACAGGCGATGAGGACAGGGACCCCCTCAGCGGGGAAGCCTCTTCACTGGCCCCCAGGAGCCCCAGGGGCAGCCCAGGCAGGATCTCCTCCCCACAAATACACAAAGCCACACCTGTGCCAAGGCCAGAACACAACCAGGGAAACCCCAGGCCCAGCAGGAAAGCAGCACCCCGGCCCATCTGCTCTGCCCTCCTCCCAGAATATTTAGCACAAGGCTCTGTCCCCCCACTTCTCCCCACTGATCCTGGGGCCTAGGAAAACAAATGCTCACATCTATTCCGCTAATACAGATCCCACAACCTAGCACTATAATTGCCTATTTGACAAATGAGGAAACTGAGGCCCAAAGACAGTCTCTTTCCTGATCCCTTGCTCCCAGAAAGAGTAGCTCTTGGTCACAGGGGCTCCCTGGGGCGACTGGAACTCGCATGCCAGTTGTTCACACCATGACTACTCCAGGCTCCACCTAAGCTGCCTCACGCCTCGCCCTCTCCAGCCCACTTTTTCTTTCTGAAACTGGGATCTGATCAGATCACTCCCCTGCTCAAGTGCAATCAATGGCTCCCACTGCTGCCTGGATCATGTCCCAACTCCTTGGCTTCCAGCCCTCTGGGGCTGGCACCTGCAACTTTCTGGTGTCATCTCTATCACTTTACTCCAGTCATAAATGTCACCCTTATGCCAAAAGCTGGGTGTCCTTTCCCACCTCTGAGCTTCTGTGCCCCCCTGCCCTTCTCCCTAGAATGCCCTTCCTTGCCAAGTGGACTCTGACTTGGCCTTAAGGCATCGCTCAAAGGCCCCACGCCCTCAACAAGCTTCCCAGACACCCCGAGTCTCCAGGCGGCACTGGCCGCACTGCCTGCCTGCCTCCTCCAGCAGCCGGAGCGCTCCCCGTGCTTGGCCCTGACTCACCCCCCACCCCCCACCCCCGCCCTCACCCAGTACACCCTCAACAGCTGCTGGAATGAATAAACTGTCTCATTTAGCCACAGAGCACGCCTAGCTCGAACGCCAGCAGTTCAGCCAAGAGCCCTCGTGTGGAAACCACCACAATGAAGGTGGCAGTATTTCACCTCGCCCAGAAATTTACTGCAACTTCTCAAGTCTCACCAGAGTGTATGTTCGGGGGGGGGGGGGGGGGGGATGGGGGGAGGGCAGGGCTGGGTGACAGAGCTCCAATTTAAACAGAGATGACAGAAAACCTCCTCCTCCTCCAGATGCATCTGGTCCATCAAGCTCACGCAGGGCCGTCCCCAGCGTCACCTCATTAGTCCCTCACCACCCTGTGAGGTAGGTGGGCAGGGAAATAATACCCCCATTTCACTGAGGGGGAAACCGAGGCTCAAAGAGGCCAAGTGACCAGTGGGCAGTGTCAAGCCACAAACGAAAGGCTCTGCTCTTTCCTCCCCATTGGGTCTGGGCGGCAAGGAGGATGCTGGACACAGCAGCGGAGCAGCTGGGGGGGTGGTGTCTGTGGGCCTTTCCCAAGGCCTGGAGGTGAAGGCGGGGAGCCGAGGTGGTGGGCACAGGGTGACCCTTCCTCACAAACCTGGAGGGACAAACGGCAGCCAGCCAGCAGGGCCCAATTAAGTAGCTGGCTTCAAAGGCACCCATCAGCCAAGAGGAGCCAGATCCTACTCGAGCCCGGGCAGGAAACCATCCCGGCTCTGTGCCATGCGCGCCCGCACATCCCCTGGCAGCCCTGTTGGCCATGCTCCCAGAGCCCCACAGGGCAGGCAGGCCCAGGCGGCCCAGGCGGCCCAGGCCTCACAATGGAGGCCCCTACCAGCCCCGGCATAGGGGCATGTGCCAGGGGAGGCCTGGGCCCTGACCCCACCACCACCCCTGGCCCGCTTACCTGCCAGTGGCCCTGGCCATGGCCACAGGCCCTGTTGGGGCATCCCAGGCCCCGCCCAGCTCGCCGGGCCTGATTTGCATATGCTAATTAGCTGCACATCCCTCGCTCCCCTTGCCAGCTTGTTTGGGGAACGGCTGGATCCGGCTATACCTGTACCGTGCTGATGTCACGCTGAGCTATTTCCAGCCTGGTTGCCATGGAAACCACAAGGCCTCAGCTCCAGTTAGGAGTTCAATATATAATTTACTTACTCCCCCATCCCCCCAGCCCCACCCCAAAGAGACTGGGGCGTACGGGGAACAATCGGCTAAAATACACAATAACACCCTCCACTTCCCTCGGCGGCCTGTGAGAGGAGAGGGGAGGAGGAGGAGGGGGAGCGCGGCGCAGCGGAACGGTAAATCCATTTTGGAAGAAGGGGGGATGGCGGGGAGAAGAGCTTTCCTCATTACGAGGAAGAACAGAGGCTGGCATTTGGGGACGATTCCAGGGAGCGGGCACAGGCCTGGTGAGGGAGGCAGGACGCGGCCCTCTGCCCAGTGACCCCCAGCACGGCCTGGCCAAGCCTTCACCAGGGACCTTGGGTAAGGGAGGACACGGGCGAGCCGTGGGGCCGCAGGTGACCAGCCTCGCTCTGTGAACCCCAGGCTGCAGAGGATACCGCTATCTTGCTGGCACTGCTCCCAGCACCTCCAGCGCAGGATGTCACCAGGGCCTGCTGCTCAGAAGCTGTCCAGAGAGGCGTCAGCCACCCCAGCCCACGGTGTGCCCCTTGGCTGGGTGGGGGAAGACAGATTATGGCACCTGGCAAGGTCCACACTGACAGCCACCTGAGCACAAGGCTATGGGGGCACCAAGGTGATGTGTGATTGTTGGGAGCCAAGTCAGAGGCTGCTTCCTGGAGGAGGTGTTGGCTGAGCTGAGACTTAAAAGGTGAAGACGTGGCTGGGCAGAGAGCATTCCCAGCAGCAAGCACAGCATGAACGAAGGCCAGGATGGGTGTTCCTCTGGCCCTGTCCTTAAGCCTCACAGGCAGGGTGACCTGAGGGCTGGCCCACCTGCCAGTGCTCCAAGCTCAAGCTTCCCCAGCTCTGCTCCTGCCTGGGCAGCCATGGAAGGCCGTGGGGCCTCACTGTGTGTGTAGGTGGGGAGGCAGGGGCCTAATTTCAGGTCTCCCCCCCACCCCCCAACAATACTGCACAGCCTTCTGGGCCTGGCCGCACTAGGACCAGAGGGGCTCTGCACAAGTCATTTCCCTTTCTGACCTGTAGTTCCCGCCCCATCCAATGGGGACACTATTTGAGCCCAGAGAATCAAATGAGAGAGCAAGCGGTCAACGAGCAGAGTTTTAACCTTCCACCAGCACAAAACTTTAGAGCCAATATCTCTAATTCTCATGAGTATCAGACCCCTATTTTCTGGATGAAGAAACTGAGGCAGGGAGCAAAGAACTAAATAAAGTGTCAGGGCTGAGCTCTGAGCCCCACTTCACATCCCACAGAGATGTGGACAAACCATGGGGGTCCATGGAGGACAGACAAGGAAGCCAGCTGAGAAGGCTCGCTTCTCGGATCCCCATGGCAGGGCCGTGGTGCGCTGAGCAACTGGGATCCTGGCCAGGCCTTCCCCAGAACACCTCTCCCCCCAACCCCAGCCCACGGGCTCACCCAGCCCTGCGTCTCCCTGAGGTCCCCTCTCCCTCATCCAGCCCCCAAAAGACCCTAGATCCTGCCATACCGTGCCACACCCCATGGCTCTGCCCTCCCATTTCTCATCCTCCCTCTGTCCCACCACTGCTGGTTCAGGAACAGGATGAGGGAGCACAGTGAGCACCCACCTCCTCATCACGGTCCTCGAGATCAGGCCCCTCGACTTCTCCACCCTTTCCTCTTTCACTCTCACCCCCACTCACTCTGCTCCAGCCACGCTGGCCTCCCGGCTGCTCATTAAACTCACCTACCATGTTCTGACCTCTGGGTCTTTGCACATACTGTTCCACCCATTCGAAATGCCTTTTCCCAGAGAGCCGTGGAACAGAGCAGTGAGAATGTGGACGATGGGGCCAAAAGGCCCAAGTCTGGCGCCAGCCTTGCCACTTAGCAGCTGCTGACCTTGGGCACCATTGACAGGACTGGCAGTCATGTTCCTGCTGTGTCTCCAGACTGGGCACACAATAGGTGCTCTGCATGCGTCTGGGAACAGATGAGGGGACAGACACTTGGATACATATGAACCGCAGACATGTGACCCGAGTGACCCGCAGGCCTCGTCCGGGCTCTGGAGCCACCCCTAGCCCGGATCCTGACTTCCCCAGCCACATGGCAGCAGCCATAACTTCAGGGCGGTTCGGGCGCTGTGAGCACCTGGCTGGAGGACACACCTCTCGCAGGGGCCCTCTGGAGTGGGGGCCCCGAGCCAGCCCCACAGCCGGGCACACTCACAGCTGTGTTTGTCCACGTGCACGGCCATTCCCACTCCCCCACCACCCCAGTAATGTACACACGGCCTCCCAGGAAACTGCAAAAAATGAGTTAATATAACATTATGGCTGAGAATTTAAATACACAGGAGTCAGGCAACGCAGACTTACAGTTCCCCAAGCAACTGTAAAAACCGCACGAGCAATTCAGGAGCAAGGGCTGGCAATGGATTTAAGGCCATCTAGTTCAGAGGCAGACCCGGGCGGCCGCGCCCTGACCTGCCGGTGACAGACAGAGGCCCAGACGGACGGTCCTCACAGGCGTGAGGGAGCACCGGGCTCCAGGGACATGCAATTCAGGCCACATGGCTCATTGGACACGACCCTTTTGGGGATACGAGGGAGGCCCCAGCAGGGGCTGGAAGGAAGACCCCTACCCCACGGCCCTGTGAGCGGGGCCCCCAGTTTCCCCCAACTCCAACTGCACCCACAGCCCCCACCCCGCCTTCTATGGCCAGCTCACTCCAAGGGCTCAGGACCTGCACGCAGCCTGGCACTCCTGTCCTCTCCATCTGCAGAGACACGTCCCATGAGGCAGCCTCCCAGGGCCTCCCGTTCCCTCTTCAGCAAAACAGTCTTGTGTGTAACTACTGACTCAAGACAACGGGCTCTGGGTCCTGCTGGGGGACAGCCCAACGCCACCACAGAGGGGCCCTGGGACCCTGGCAAGTTGCCAGCTCCCCTGTGCCTGTTTCCTCATGGAAATGGGGGCGCTCATAGCCGCCCCGCAGGACAGGGACAATTGGATGAATTCACACATGAAACATTTAGAACACCACCTGGCACGTGGCAAGTGATTATGATTGTTGCCACTGTTGCTTTCCCTTCCAATTCAACAAGAATCTGAGGAAGCACAAAACACAGGCAGTGGCACCTAAATAAGGGAAATGGACGGAAGAATTCATTTGTTCATTCATTCATTCATTCATTCACTTAGCAGACTTATCGAGAGCTCACTGTGTCAGGCCCCAAGCTGGGCAATGAGAGGCACCTGTGGACACTCAGGAGCTAAACACAGGGGAAGGGAGTCCCAGCAAACACCTTAAGGTCCTTCTAGAGGCTGGCTGCAATCTGGCTTGGGGTGTCCCAGCAGCCATCACACGTGGAGGGAGGGAGGAGGACATCGGCTGGAAGACATCAGAGGGACAAGAAGCCCTTTTCTTGATCATGACATCAAACGTGAGCAGGAAGGGTCCAGGGTCTCCCTGGGGAAGACACAAGGAGGGACTTCCATGGAAGAGACAGGGCCTGCAGTGGGCCAGGAGAGGCGGGCAGAGGTTGGGAGGGAAGTTCCCTCCTTACTAGAGATGCATTGGTCCAGCAGAGCACGCAGCCAGCAGGAGGATTCCTAACATGTCAGTGCTGAGCAAATGAATGAGCGATTGAGCGAATGAATGAATGAGCAAATGAAAGAGTGAAGGTGCGTTCTGGGAGTCCAGGCCCGGATCACTCACGCAGCTCAGTCTTCTTCGGCCTCTAGTTCAGAGGCTGAAGCCCCCACTGGACAGCCCGACCAAGGACGTCTGAGCTCCAGGACCCAAGTCCCAGAGCCTGGGGGAGGCTGGGCTGGCAGCCCATCTTGCGCCAGGAGAGGGTGGGGCCAGCACTCGGGGGCTGCCCAGACAAGAGGGGCTCCGAGGACGCCAGAGCTGGGAGGCCCTCAGAGGCCATCCCGCTCAAGCCTCTGGCCTCAAGGGGAGGAGCGGTATGTTCAGGTGAAGGGACAGAATGGAGTGAGAGAGGCGGGGTGAGACCCTCGGTCATCAGGGGTGACCTCTCTGAGGAGGTGACGGCTGAGCCAACCCACGCCCGGCTGTGGAGGGAGAGCATTCCAGGCAGGGGTCCCGCAAGTGCAAATGGTCAGAGGCAGAAACAGGAAACGTCATGAAGTAGTGGGCGCTGTGGTTGTGGTTCAGGGCACAGACCCTGGAGCCAGGGGCCCGGATCCGAATCCAGCTCTGAGCCTCAGTTTCCCCATCTGTAAAATGGGGTGACAACTGTACATACTTCAGGGGCTGCTGTGAAGATTAAAGCACAGAGCAGGCAATGCGGGAGCTGGTGTTATCATTACTGTTGTTATTAGGGGGCGGGGCAGGGACTGAGGGACACGAGAATTGGGAGGAGGGGCGACAGATCAGCCAGCAATGGTGAGAAGTAAACAATTAACGTCGCCAGGCCTGATAAGGTGGTGAGAAAAACAAAAACTGGGAGATGAACAGAGGCAGTGATACCAGAAAACAATCCACGATTTGAGAAACTATCTCCACCACTTGTTCTGAACCATGTGGTCTGCTAATGTCCTTTCCCGGCCACTGTCTCGTGCGATCTCCCGGCCACCTGGGGAGGTGAGGACACCAAGGGCGGAGAGGCGAAATGGCTGGCCCAAGGCCGCCAGCCCGTCTGTGGACAAGGTGAGGCCAGAAGAATCCCGGCCTGGGTTCTCTCCTTGTCCCTGGCCGGGTCCCTCTTTGTCCCGTGCTCTTGTCCCTGGGCTCAGGAAACTGCTGAATGAATGAACGAACAGACAAACGTCTGAACGTCAAGCAAACATGAGTCAGATCTCACGCTGGCAGCCCCAGTTCAGGGCCCTCCTCCCAGCGTGCCGGACTCTCAGCGTGCCCTCCCGGACCAGGGCTCTGCTTTTCCCCGCGGGGCACACGGACACTCAATGGAGCCACCGAAAGGTGCTGGGGACAGCAGCCACCTCTGGGCTCCCTACGCTGTTCCAGGGACAGGACCAGGCAAGGGGATGTTCCTCCCCCAGGAGCCCAGGAGCCCAGCAGCCACTCCTGGGCCGGCTTTGGGAAGGAAAACCTCCAGGAAAGTGCCCTCAAGGTGTCCCCTCCCACCTGCTGGTCCCTCCTCAGCCTCCCCCTCTCACCTTACCAGGTGGGACCCCTGGGGCCAGGCCCCTGACTGTCCCAGCACCACCACCATCTCCTGCCCAGCAAACCACCGTGGTGTCCTCCGCAGGGGCATCAGCGAGAGGCAGGGCTGGCACCAGCCCGCAGCAAGTCACGCCAGCAGGGGGCCTGCAGACCTAACCCCACTCTGCTGCTGGCCTTTGTGCCACACCGCGGGCCTGGGTCTCGTGCCAGGAGTCCTGGCGGGCAGGACACCAAGGAGGGGCCCCAGCCTCACCCTCAAGGAGCTCAAGGTCCAGACCAGGGTCAAAGGCAGGCAGGAGTGACCCCAGCTGGGGCCTCACCAGAGGCAAGGGCCCTGAAGCTAGGACAGAGAACTTGACACACTAGGGCTTTGAGGAGAAGCGGGGGTGGAGCCGAAAGGGCCTGAACAGAGAAGGACGAAAGGGACAGCGGGAACACAGGCCAGTCTGAAAGCCCAAGCGGCGCTGGGAAGCAGAGCCCGGGAGCAGGGGCTGCGCTGAGCCCCGACGCTGCCCCCGCCTCGCTCTGTGGCCCAGGGTGGGCCTCAGCCCCCCGGGATGAAAAGGACCACCAGAAGCTTACCTCGCAGGGCAGCCGTCACTGCCATCCTTGCGGAGACGAAGCCACCTGGCGTCTGGCGGTTGACGCCCCAGGACACGTGTCGAGGAGCACCACCCAGACTGCCTCAGGGCTAAGAGCGGTTTCCCGGCTGCCAGGGTGCTGGCTGCGGAGGGCTCACACTGCTGTGACCCTCAGCAGAAGGGAGCCGCCTCCCCTGGGGACACCCTCTCCCTGGGGACAGCTGTACCCAGCGGCCAGTCAACACAGGGCACGACGGCCTCGATCTGGGACGGCTCTGCAGGACCACGCCAGCTCCATGCCCAAGGGGTCCGGGGGCCTCTGCTGCGACGGCGCCGCAGCCCAGCCTCACCCTCCGCCCTCACACTGCTGCTCCGGGAGTGCTCCCCGATACACCTGCCACACGGGCACCCTGGAGCCTGTCTCCACGGGAGCCACCTGTGACAGTGTCCTCTCCTGTCCCGGCTGGCCTGAGGCTGAGCGGGGAAACTCCCAGCAGATGTGAAACACGACACCCTCGCCAGAGGTCATCCTGCGGCAGACCCTGTGATGCGCATCAAAGACCCTAAGCCAGGCGTGTGCTGGGGCCCAGCGGGCCAACACCAGGCTCTGCGCGAGGACGGGGACAGCACTGAGAGCACACCCAGCACAGTCCGGGGGAGGAGCACTAGACTCAGAGCCTCATGGAGCTGGGCAGCATCCCCAGCTGGGCTGCCCCAGGCCAGTCCTGCACCCCTCTGGGCCTCAGTTTCCTCATCCGTGGTCTGGATCGAGCTTTTAAGTTAGCAGAGAGCTGCCACATTCACTCCCTGAGGTGGCTTCACCAAGCTGTGTCAGCCTTGCTCACCTTCTACAGAGGAGCCCAGAGAGGGCCCGTGAGCTGCCCAGGTCACACAGCCAGGTGACCCGAGAACTGGAGCTCTGGGCACAGCCCACCCTGCACTGCTAGTGGCTGCTCAGTCCCTTAGGGAGCACTTCCCGAGCGTCTTTTTCTGGTGAGGAACGTGCAGATCTTTCTCCGCAGCCTGAAATGAATCCCCACGGCATCAGAACAGGAGGAGAAAGGAATTAATACGTATTAAATGACTACTGTATGCCAGGCACGTCCCCAAGGGACTAACCGTCATGACAGCCGCAGGAGGCAGGCGGTACTCTCCCTACTTGGAAGGGACGGCGGAGGCACAGAGCGGTCACAGAGCCGAGCCGGGGTTGGCCCCACGTCTGACTCCGAGGTCAGCACTGCTACACTGGGGCCACGGGGAAGCCCTGGACACAGTGCCTGAGAACACAGCTGGATGCAGCCCCTCCTGACAGGGTCTCCGAGGAGGAAAGGCCTTGTATTGAAGCAACAGGAGGGAGAGATGGGCGCCTGCCATGGCCCTCAGAAGACCCTGCCTGAGGGAGGGTGTGACCTCGGGGCTCCCCAACCTGTAACCAGACCCAAAGGCGCGGGCACAGGCCTTCCCATGAACCTACAGGGGGTGAGCGGGCGCCTGGGAAATGGGGGGAGGGAGGGCTCCTAATTTCCTGAGTGGGACCCTCGGGGGCCCCTCCCCAAAGGCATTTCACACACATTCCCACACTGAGCCCCCACGTCCAGGCTTTGATGGGGGGAGTGAGCCCATTTTACAGACAGGAAACAGAGGCTCAGAGACGGCACTTTCCTTACCCAAGAGGACACACAGAAGAAGGGGTGGAGCTGGGCCGTGAGCCCTGAGACTTCCAGGCCGCAGGCTACAAGGACACCCCAGATTCACAGAATCCAAAAGTACACGTGTGACACCTCACTGACTACTCCCCAGCTTAAACCAACTCCTGGAGGTCCTGCCCCATCAGGCCCCACACTCCCGCCCTTCAGATCTTCTTGCTCTGACCACACATGCCGCCCTCCACAGGGCCTTTGCACAGGCTTTCCCTCAGCCTGGCACACTGTCCCCTGCCTCTGCCCTTTTTAGTCCCACCTATTCCTCCCATCATGGCACTGGGCCTCCTCCTCCAGGAAGCCTCCCTGATCTCCCTCAGTCTTCGCAGCCCTTGTCTCGGCTGCAATGTTACTTTTACATCTGTGGGCGTCCACTGAGCCGTCACTGTTGTTGAGTCAGGCCCCATCTTCTCTTAGGTGAACCGAAGCATCCTGTCCGCCACCCTCCCAGGCCGGGCCACAGAGAGGCTATGAGCTGCTCCCTCTGCACGTCCTGGGCTGCTCTGCCCACGTGTTCCCTCCAGCCAGGCTGGACACGCCCCCTGCAGAGCCCAGCAAACAACCAGGGTGCCCTGGGAAGGCAGGTGGCCTGGAGCTGGCCTCCTGAGGGGTGTCCTGGAGGGCTTCCCGAGGCAGGACAGGATGGGTGCCCTCAGGATCCAGCTGCCTGATGGCCCTGAGGTCCAGCCCTCAACGAGGAGGGTCTCAGCCCCAAGACCCCAGCACAACCCACAGGGCTCAGGCCCGTTCTCAAGCACGGTTCCCAGTCCACAACCCACTTTGAACCTGGGCTGGTCACCTCCAGCCTTCTTTCCTATCCCCAACCTCTTGGTTACAAGCCCAGTCCTTGGCTTGAGACTGCCCAGGAGCAAACCCCAACTCACTCACTCCCTTGCTGTGTGACTCTGGGCAAGTCACTTAACCTCTCTGGGCCTCAGTTTCCTCATCTGTAAAATGGGGAGTGGGACCACACTACCTCACGGGGCTGTGGGTGGTGTCAAGGGGATGATATATGTGAAATGCTTAACCTGGGCCCAGCACATGGCACGGACTCGACACACCTTTGGGAGCATCATTGTTCACTCTCGCTGAATTCATTTGCTGGGACCCGTTCCAGGCCCCAGAGGAGGCTCCTGACGCAGGCCTCAGCCAGGGATGGCCATGCCAGGCTGGAGGAAGCACAGGAGCCGAGGCTGGGCTCTGTCGCCAGCCCTCGCCAAGGCAGAAGTCCAGCCCATGCCTCCCTGCCCACCATTCATGGGCCCACTCTGTCATCACCTGCATCCCACCAGCCTCCCCCAACCCCGGCCCGGCTCACTCCACATCCCGGCTCTGGCAGCTTCAGCTCCCCCGCCCCTCTCTGCACCAGGGCAGAGACCCGCTGGGGTGAATCTGAGAAGCCAGTCCTTCCAGAGCCACCGCCTCCCCAGGCAGGCAACAAGAGCAGCAGTCACACCAGGCAGCAGTGAGGAGGAGGGAGCAGGGTGGCGGGATCCCTCCGGCAGCAGCGAGGCCATAAAGCTGTCCTTCCTCCAGGCTTTCAGGCTGCCCAGGGCTGCTCGCGTCTGCCCGGGCAGCAGGGGCAGCGCCTGTCAAGTCTGGCACCCAGCCTGGACACACCTGCTTCGAGTGGCCACAGGACAGATGGCCACGCAGGACCCAGGGCCCCACACGCCCCTCGCCAGGAGGAAGAGGCCGTGGTTATTCGGAGCAGAGTAAGGCAAGCGCGGCAGCAAAGTGGGGAGAGAGGCGTGGGGACAAGGCTGAGAGGCTGTGGATGCTGGGCCAGAAGGTGGGCTCTGTGCTGGGGGAGCAGGGAGCCACGGACAGTACAGGGAGGAGGGAGTGTTGAGACAACAGGGGTGGTGGGAACAGGACAAGAGCAGACACACCTGGCAAGCCACCCAGGAGGCACTGAGGGGATGCAGGAGGCTGGAGACGGGGCCTGGCTTCAGACGGGGGCAGAGAAAACTGTGAAGCAGCCAGTGCCTCCCACATCCGCCCTCTGGAGTCCCCTTCATTCCCCTGCCCGCCCCATCTCTAAGCCAGGCCAAGCCCTCGGAAAAGGATGGCATCAAATTGGTTGGAAATGGCTCAGAGGGTGGTGGGGGGAGTGTGGCCTCTAGAGCTACTAGGTTCAAACACAGGGCCTGGCCCAGAGTGACCGAGACCCACCCACCACCCAGTGGAGGCCCCGAGCTGCCTGGTAGCCCCTCCCCGGCCCTCCTCTGCTGTGCAAGGGCTTAAGCCCTGGACGAGATGCCAGGTCCCAGCTGAGCCCCCTCCTCGTCTGGGTGCCCCTGTGGACTCTACCCCAGGCTGAGCCGACAGCCCCTGGTCCAGGGCCCCTGAGGGGGCCACCAGGTAGACCTGAGGCTGCAGACGCCTGCAAGGCACCACCCTCCCATGCTGTGGGCCTCAGTTTCCCCACTGCAGCATGGAACAATGACCCTTCCTTCAGGGCTACCAGCAAGGTTAAATGAAAGATCACACAGTGAACATGCCCTGCACAGGGCATGAAATTACTCCCTGCCCTGGGAAGCACGGACACCTTCAGTGTGCTACCAGATGACACATTCTCCCCAACACCACACTCCCTCCTACTGCCTGCCTCAGAGCCTTTGCACATGCTGTTCCTCCTGCCTGAAACACTCTTCCCTGTGTCTCTCTCCCCGTTGGTTGTGATGGGCTCAGTTGCCACCTCCTCCAGGAAGCCCTTCCTGGCTCCCTAAATGAGGCCAAGGTCCTATGAGTCTCTCCCACCAGAATGCCAACTCCACGAAGGCAGGATGGTGGCTGGTTTGCCCACTGCTGCGTATTGTCATAAATATTCGCTGAATGAATGAAAGAGATACAATAACAACCATCCAGACCTTCAGTGACAACACAAGGCCATCGGGGGTGACGGGGCCTGCCCTGAGGGCTGCAGGTGCTTGTGGAGGTTCTGACCCGGTCCTCAGTGTCTGAGAAGGATTCCCAGAGGAGGTGACACCTCAGCCTGAAAGCTGAGACATGAAGCCACAAAGTCCCAACACCCTCTTTACAGATGGGGAAACTGAGGTCTGGAGTCAGGGGGCTGCCCTGTGAGTGTCCGGGGGCTCTGCCAAGTCCTCCGCCCCCGGGTGGCCCCTCCCACTCCCCAGGGCCACCGCCTCCCGCCCTGGGGGCCTGGTGGCGGGCGCTCAGGTTCGGGTGCGCAAGGCTGGGTGCGCGGCTGCGCGGCTAAGCAGGGCAGCTGGCAGCTCCGAACCAGCTGTTTGGATGACAAACTGCGTTCAAGCTTCATTAGGGTAATCACGGGCTCCCCTCCCGGCAGCGCCGCGGAGCGCGACTGTCAACCTGAACTAATCAACCCAGCCCCGGGACACCGCCGCCGCCTGACGAGCCACCGAGCTGCCTGGCGCTCCTGGCCTGGCCCGGCGGGCTGGGCCCGGAGGAAGGCCAGCCTCGCAGACTGCTGCACGGCCCCCAGGGTGGGCGAACCCTAAAGGCCCCATCCTCGCAGGATGACAGTGACTGTCACTCCCATTCTCAAGGCTGGGACACAGAGCCCGTGAGGGGATGTGACGGAGGCCGCACAGCTGTGGGGGGGAAGTTGGACTCGAACCCAGGTCCGCAGGCCATCACTCCTGCTCCCACCGCCTCCCACACCTGGGCAACCCTCCTCCTTCCCCCACTTTGAGGCCCAGCAGGCTGAGCCTGGGGCAGAGGTGGGGCGGCCGCGTGGTCCTGACAGCCCCTTGATTGATCTGGGCGCTGGGCCCTGCACCCCAACAGGGACATCTCGGCTCTGGTGACACAGGTGCGGAAAGCACCCTGCCAAGCATGGGGGCCAGCGCTGGAGCGGACATCGCTGTCAGGGGTGGCATCTGCCCTGTAACCAGTGGCCACCTCCCTGCTCGGCTGGGCTGCCCCTGGGCATCTGCCCGTCTAAGCCAGCCCGTCTACCCCACATCCTCCAAGTCAGAACTCGGCCAGAAGTGGCAGGTCTGGCTCCCTCGTTTGACAGTTAGGGAAACTGAGGCCCAGAGAAATGGTATCAGAGACGGTGGGAAGCAGTGGAAAGAATACAGGCTTCAGAAGCAGATGTACATACATTCATTGATTCATTCATTCATCCATTCATCCATCCACTCACTCATTCACTCAGCAAACACTAGCGGAGGGGCTGCAGCACGGCGGGCCTCAGTACACGATGAATGAGCAGATGCCTCAAAGAATGGGTGAACAAATCAACGAAGGGTGCAGGAGATGCAGCCGTGAACTCAGCAGACACCATCCCTGCCTCCTGGAGTGGAGTTTACTGTCTGGCGAGGCAGGCAGATGCTTAACTGACAATTAATTACAAATGACACGGGCAGTAAAGTAAAAGCATGAACTAGCCTGATGACATCCACCAGGAGGGCTCAGCCTGGTCTGGGGAGGTCCTGGCAGCAAGCTGGAGGAGGTGACACTCCAGCCAGGCCCTGAAAGGAAGCTCAAGGCAGACAGGAGGAAGGAACAGCATGTGCAAAGGCCCTGAGAGAGGAAGGAGCTTAGGGCTTTTGAGGACGCAGGGCCCATGCACCTACGTGGCCGGAGGGCAGGGACGGGTGCCAGCGCTGGTGCAGGCAAGGCCAGGGGGAGGATGCAGGCCTTTCTTCCAAGGGCGATGGAGCCACTGGCGGGTCGTGAGCGGGAGTGATCTCTGGGTGCTGTGGGGAGAATTAGCAGGAGGGTTCGAACCCCATTCCGCCGACTTGTGTGAAAACAACAGCAGCGACGACCCGCAAGACGCCATGCTGAGCGGAAGCGGCCGATGCGACCAGGGACACTGCGACTCCGTTCACGTGAGGTGCAGACCGACAAAGCCGGCCTCTACTGTTGGACGCCAGGGTTGGGGGCTGTCGGCGGCAGGGGGGCAATGACCAGAAGGGGCACCAGGGAGCCTCCTAGGTTTTTGGGAATGTTCTGGTTCAGGACCTGGATGGGGTGACACGACTGTACCTGGATGTGAAAACCCATCCAGCTGTACACTCAGGACTTGCACACTTTTCTGTATTAAACTACACCCCCAAAGTAACTAAGAACAAAACGGGAGCACCGACAGGACCTGCCTCGCCGCGCGGAGGGTTTACAAGGATGGCGTGTACTCAGGTGTGCACAGCCGGCCGACGGCCACCACACCATGAACGCAGGGCGCACTGAAGCAGAAACCCATCTGGCTTCCCCCGCACCCTGGCACTCTGTGGGCCTCAGTTTCCCCATCTGCAAGGGGCCAGTGGTCTCCACCTGCTGCAGGGGCAGCAGAGGAAAAGGGGTAAAAACCCTCATATCCAGGCCCGAGTCCACGTGCTCCAGCCACAAACCTGAGACCGACTCAGAGGCTGGGACCCACGGTTCCCAGGCGTCTCTCCCAGCTCCGCACACAGTGGGTGCTGAACCAGCAACCCAGTGCCCAAGGCCACACACGGGGCGGCAGCAGGACCCAGGCCAAGCCCAGGCCTCAGGGTGCCCACCCATGGACCAGGCCCTTCCTGCACACTCACTATGTGCCAGGCCCAGCTCAGGACCTCCCTCCCAGAAGGAGCTCCAACCCACCATGGTGGCTGCTCCAGGGCCACCAGGATGCGGGACTACAGCCACAGGGACAGTGGGAGCCCAGGCTGAGCCGAGGGCTGCAGCTGAGGGCAGACTCCTGTGGGAATGAGCTCTGTGAGGCCCTGAAGGAGTCACCAGGCAAAGCCGAGTCAGGACCACATCATCTCCATTTTACAGAGGAGGAAACCGAGGCCTGGAGAGGTCTGGTATCCCAGGGCTCCCCGGATGGCTGGGCTCCCAACGGTCAGCCCAGCAGGCACAGCCCAAGCTCCCAGAAGGAGAAGCCAGTGTGGTCTGTGCATTGTCCTCCCCACCACCTGGGGGCCGCTCACGCACACAGTCGGTTCACTCAGGCAGGCAGTCAACGAACACCGACAGAACCCCCACGGTGTGTCGCAGGCACTGTCCTAGGAGCTGGAGGTGGACGGTGAACAAGGCTAGTGGGACACGGATTCCAATTCAACGGCAGCCCTGTCTGCGACTCACTCAGCAAACACCAGAAAGAACCACAGCAGTAAGGGCAGCACCCAGTGCGCGTCCTGCGCCAGGCGCTGCACTAAACATGACCTCATTTAACCCTCCGAGCAGCCTGGCGAGGGAGGCACTGCCGGGCCCATTTCACAGAGGAGGACGTGGAGCTCGAGCTCAGCCGTCTGTCTGCCGAGAGGGTGCTGGCCCTCTGCAGGTATGATCTCGCAGGCTCTGTGCCCGCCCGTGTCCCAGGCCCAGGCCCTGGCTGGGTGCGGTACCCAAAGCCACCTGTCCTTAGCCCATAAGCCACCCCAGCTGTGGCCTCTGCCTATGCTCCTGGGATCTGGGCTCCATAGGGCCACGTGGGCCACCCCTGCCCTGGGGACCCTCCCCAAAGCAGGTCGGCCCCAGGGAAGACCCCGGCTCTGTGCTGGCCCCCATGAGGCAGGAAGAGTAAGGGAGACAGACGAGCAGGCAGACAGCCCACCCGGAATGCTCTCCCCGCTACACCCACCATGGCTGGCACCTTCCCTACCCTCAGGTCTTGGATAAAGCATCCCTAACTCTCTGCCTCCACCAGCGTCTCCCAAGCCCTCTCTTCAGTGCCCCCAGCCTCCCCACAGGGCTCCGCCCTCTCTCCAGTACCCCCAGCCTCCCCACAGGGCTCCGCCCTCTCTTCAGTACCCCCAGCTTCCCCACAGGGCTCCGCCCTCTCTCCAGCGCCCCCAGCCTCCCCGCACAGCTCTGCCCACAGTCCGGCACTGGACAGGTTTCTGCACCTTCACAGGTTGACTGCCTGTCTGTCCCGCTACACTGTGAGGGCCAGGACCTGGTCTGTCTTATTCACAGATGCACCACCGCACCTTGGCCCCCAGCACGGGATGTAGTACGTAGTAGGGCCTCGACATCCGTGTTAAGTGAATACAGCTGCTCAACGAATGTTGCCTGGCAGAGGGAAGAGCCCAGGGTTGTGGGAATACGGCGGGGACATCTGTTCACCCCTGTTCCAATTCGGAGAGGGGACGGGGACATGTTTCAGGCAGAAGGCTCAGCAGAGGCAAAGCCCTGGTGGCAAGGAAGACCTGGGCTCTGGGGACCTCCGGAGCAGTCACTGAACACAGAGAGAACACACAGTGTGAGGCTGGGGGGCCAGCAGGGTCCCGGAAGGAGTGACATGGAGCCTGGGAGGGCTCCAGCTCTGGGGCAGGGGGGTCCCCCAGGTCACCTCCCAGCCCTGCCCAGACCAGCGTGGCCCCCAGCTCACCTTCACCCCCAGGCCTACCCATAGTGGGCAACCAAGGTCTGTGGGCCAGCGTCACCCCTCCCCTGCCCACAAGCACCAGGAGCACAGTTCTGGGCGTCCACCATCACCCGTGCAGGCTGCAGCCTGTGACCTTGGCCCCATTAGCACGGCCTCCTCCAGCTGAGCCAACCAGCTGGCAGCAAGAGGCAGAGCAGCTCGGGGGAGCTCCCCACTGCAGAAGGTGGCCCGGCTGAGGGCAGCAGGCTATGCCACTTCCCTGCTCCAGCCAGGGCCGGAGGGGGGACAGTGGTAGCAAGAACTGGCTGTGTCCAGGGCAGCATACAGCTCCTGCAGCCACACCAGCCCCATGTGGCACTGCCTGGCACAGCGGGTGGTCAGGTGGGAAACCGCTCCAGACACCCTCCGCCTCCCTAGCCCTTGGCTTCCACCACCCCTCCTCAGGACAACCTTGGCTTCAGCCACCACCAGCTCTGGCTGCCCCTGAACCCCTCCAGCCAGACGTCCCCCAGCTCAGGCTGCTCCAGGTATCCCAGCTCCCCAGATGGCCCCCCATCCTCCCAGGTGCTCAGTCCAGAACCTGGGGCCACGCCTGAGCCTCCTTTCTCCCCCAACTCCCCACGCCACATGCACTCTCAGCTGCACCCCACTGCCACCTCCCTTCTCCCCATCTCTGGCTCCAGAACTGCTACTGAGATCCTCTAAAAATTCCCTATCACAGGGAGAAAAACCAAGCCCCTTCCTGGGCCCAGAAGCCCAGTATGATGTGGCCCTTGCCCCCCGACCCACCCTCATGCCCACCACACTCCAGTGACACTGGCCACCCTTCTGCCTCTTGACAAGCCAAACTCAGATGTGCCATAGGGCCTTTGCACATGCCTCTACCTGGACGCTCTTCCTCCTGAGCTCCCCATGGCTGGCCTTCCTCATCCTTCAGGTCTCAGCTCAAACGTTCCCTTTTGGAGAAGCCTCCCCAGAGGACCCTGGCCAGTGGCACTCACATGCCTGCCCCACCCCAGTCACCATCACTTGACTGTTTCACGTTCTCGGGCACCTCCTTCTTAGCTCATTGTCTCCCCATCAGCCTGGGAGCTGCGTGACTATGTGGCTGTTACTGAGTGGTCACTGCTGCATCCTCAGGGCCTGACACACAGTAGGTGCTTCACAAATGTGTTTAATGAACGAGGGAATGAATGGCCAGTCTCCACAGTGCAGCTGGACCTGCCCACACCAGGGGCTCCAGGACCATGTGTGTGCTGCAGCCTCACGTCCGAGGCCTTGTGGTCTGGCCTTGGCCTCCTTCTCCAGCCCCGGCCCTGGAGCTTCTCCTCTCGCTCTGAATCCCAGACCCACACTGGGCTGGGCTGCCCTCCCTGCGCCTTCCACACCAGCAAATTCCTCCTCATCCTCTCCAGGCGCCTTCTCGACCTGCCGGAGCCCACGCCTCCTGCTCCTGCTCATCCCTCCCCCAGTCCTCAGCACCTTCAGCCTATCCCCCTCCTCAACCTGGCGTTCACAACCTGGCATCAGCTTCCTCCCCAACCTCTTCTCCTGTCATCAGTGCTGATAAGCCTTGGTGCCACACCCAGTACTTGGTGTCCCCATCCCGCACTTCCACGCTTCCATGCCTTTGATTCCTGCTGTTCCCTCTTCCTGAGTGCTCTCCCTCCCCGTCTCTGCTGCATGAACTCCTACTCATCCTTCAAGACCCAACTCAAAATATCACTTCTTTTGTAAAATCCTGCCTGATTTTTCTTATCTGTCAGGACTCTATAGGTTGCAAGAGAAAGAAATCAACTCAAGATAGCTTGAGCAAAAAAGGGAACACGTCTGCTTATGCAACTGAAAACTCCAGGGGAGGTTTCAGGCACAGCTGGACCCAGAGGCCCAAATGAAGCAATACACACTTCCATCTCAGCTCTGCAATGACCTTATCAGAGATTCCCCCCCTAGATATGGCTGTGGAAGAGGGTGGCCAGCAATCCCACATTCACACTCTCTGGGTTCAGCAATCACAGTGAGTCAGTCTCCCCAGCATGCGTGCTCCGTCAAAGTTCCAAGGAAACCTCTGACGGGCTCAGATGGGCCATGCGCCCATTTCTCAACCAATCATTGTGGCCAGGAGGATGGGGTGTTTGGGCCCAGCTGGGTCTCATGCTCACCCTGGGTGGTGGAAGGCTGTGGGTCCCAGGACCTCTGGGTACCAGGAAGACGGCCCTTGCAGGTCCCGGTCACTCTGTACATACCTCCCCCTCAGTCTCCACGCATCCCCAGCGCTGCAGGTTCTGTCCCCCGACCCGGGACCCTGGATGCTCACAGCCTCACAGGACGAGGAATCCCATCTCCCTCACAGCTGGGTCCCCGGCGCCCACGCGGTGATAGCCCCAGAAGAAAGCCCAAGAAACTTTTCGCCTGACTGAACAGAGGTGGGCTGCACCGAGAAGACTACACGTGCCGGGTGTGTAATAACGGGTTAACCATCACCCCTGGCAGGCAGCAGATCTGCATTTTCACGGAGGCCTCAGGGGGACACAAAGCTTAAATGGCAATGCAGAGCGTCGGGAGGGGGTGCCCACGGGGCCTCGGCAGAGCCCAGGCCCAGCAGCCCAGCCTGCGGGGGCCACTCGGCCAATCCCGACGAGCTCGCTCAAGGGCTGCGAGTGGAAGGGCTGGGAAAATAATTACCGAGGAGGCCCGGGAGGGAGGCGGGGAGGCTGGCGAGAGGCTTAATGAAACTGCTAACGCGTCCGCGATTCCTGCCTGCTCGGGAGAGGCGGAGGCAGACAGCCATGTTGCCAGCTCCCGCGACTGAGCCTGCCAGGCGGGACGGGCTGGGCACAGCGAGGCGGCAACAATAGGCACCTCTCCATCATCTGCCTCTCAACACGGGACTTTCAAAGGGCACTCTTAACACATTAAAGTCGCATGACAGTATATTTCAATACATCTCATACAAATGGGGCTGGAGTCGGTTCAGATGCATTATAAACAGAAGGGCTAAAATTCTGATTAAACGCAGAATCCCAGAGATCTAAGGACCAGGGTGTGCAGGGTGTCTGATCTCATTTTCCAGACAGGGGCCCCAGGAGGTCAGCCACCTCTGGGGCGCCAGGGTTGTTCCAAGAAAGCATCTAGCCCTCCGATGAGCAGCCCCTCTCCCCCGACCCCATGCGGCTTTTCATTGTCAGAAGAGCTGTGAGGCAGGCAGACGCTATGGTCCCCCTTAACAGATGCGTCCAGAGAGTCTTGCCCAAAGGCACAGCACAAGGCCAAGGGGGCAGGGGCACCACCCAGGGCTCAGACTCCTGGTCCAGCTCTCCATCCTCTACAGGAGGTGGAGGCTTATTGATCCACGCAATGTGCACTGTGGTTTGCAGTTTACAACATCTCATTTCAGCTCCAGATGAGAAAATGGAGGCGCAGAGAAGTTAAGTGATGTGCTCAAGGCCACACAGCTGGTTGGTTGTGGAGCAAAGACTCAGAGCTGGGTTTTCTGACTCTCAAACCATGTGCTTTTTGTTTAAACATTCTACGGTGCACAGGGGGTTCCTAGTACCCTCTGGTGGGTTGACAGAGAGATTTGGGGCCCCAAAGTAGCCCATACCCGACTTAACCGGGGTTCTCTGGGCAGAAAACAGGAACTGGGGCAGCTGCCTGAGGCAGAAGGACCACAGGACAGCGCTCGCTATGCTCCACTCTTAGTGCATCAGGCATCCCCACTGTACAAACAAGGGACCTGAGACTTGGAGAAGCGGATTCACGTGCCTTACAGAGCGCACCCTGTACTAGTGAGTGGCACAGCCTGAACCATTCAACCATCCCAAGGGGTGGTCCTGGCCCAAGACTTGCTCCCCCCAGCCTCGAGCAGGCACCTGGCCAGCCGGGTGCTCATGGCACCCAGTCTGAGCTACAGACTCGAGGCCAGTGACACCAGTACCAAGTAAGGCCCAGCCCCCTGCCACCAGCCCTGGATGTGCAGGAAAGGCTGAGAGACAGGAGTGGGTGTGGGGAGGGGTCTCAGTGCCTGCACACTGAGCCAAGCATCCCCTGCGCGCACCCTGGTCGACAGCCTGGTCTGGGGGACTCTGGGGCCAGGAACTTGCTGACTGGCCGGGTGCCCCCATATCACAGCTTGGTGCAGACAAGGTCTACAAGGAAAGGCTGCCACCTTCACCTCACAGGTGTCCCCTTGGAGCCTTCCAGACATGCCTAGGCTTGAGCAAACTCCTTTCCAGGGGTCCCAACAGCTCATGCAGTCCTTTCCCCATCTGTTCCTGGATTTGTTTCCCCAGGGAGGCCACTAGATGGTGAGGCCACTTCTGAACCCCCCTGTGGGGACAATACCCCAGGGCAGGAGGCATGGGCTGGGTGAACGAATGAGTGAGTGAATCAATGATGGACCAAGCCAATGCCACCTGACTTTGTGCCACAGTCACTTCCCAAGCAGCCTGCACCCAGTGTGGGAGCTCTGTTTCTGTCCCGGAGATGGGAGTCCCAGCCCATGAGACCACCCTGGCCCTCAACCATCACCAGACAAGGAAGCTGAGGCTCGGAGGGCCCGGGGCCTCACGGGAGGCGCAGCACCAGGATTTGGACCCAAGAAGCTGGACTCAAGTCTGTGTCTCAGCCCCAGGCTCTGCCTTGTCCTCATTTCCAAAGACGAATCCACACATGCGCCCTCGCCCAATCCCCCCACCCCAGGGGGCACGACCATGCCCATCCCACGGACAAGCATGCCGGGGGCAGAGCAGTCAAGGGCCCAACCCAAGGTCACGTGGTCATCAGGACGCACACGGTCTCAAACCCCTCCGATCTTCCAATCCTCATCATCCATTCCACACGCCAAAGCCGCCTCCTTCTCCATCATCAACGAGGTAAAGAAGGGGAAGGGAGGGGGAGAGGGAGGGGAGAGGAGAGGAGGGGAGCCCCCCAGCCCGCAGCAGGCTCCTCTCTGGTCAGGGGAAAGGCCTCTAATGAAGGCCCGGCAGATGCCGCTGAGCTGGCGGTGTCAGCCTGGAGCCCTGCGGAGCTGCGGGGCGCGCATCTCTGCTCCCAATTAGCACACAGGTCCTCCATCAAAGCACACGCCTGCTGCCAGGAGCAGAGGCCAGAGGGACGGCCCTTCTAACAGTGGGAGGAGGCCACGCTCTCTGGCAGGCCCTGGCCCCTGCCCCTTGCCTTTCTGGGGGGAGTGCAAACCCCTTCATCCCCTCACTCACTCACACCCTCTCCAACCAGCCAGCTCAGGGCAGACGCCGCCACCCCGGGGGACGCGCTAATGAAGATGGCCGACATTAATCTCTTCCCTCTCCCGACAGGTCAATTTATAGTTCCATGGGGAGCCCTGGCGCTCGGCCAGAGGGCCTGACATAACTCTCCCTGTTCCCCGGGAGGGCGGTGGGGGTGGGCTCCACGGAGCAGAGGTGGCTGAGGGCCCCAGGGGACATGAGAGGGAGGGCCCCTCCGCCTGAGTGCCCACCATCACTGCCCCAACAAATCCAGGTGGGACCTGGGCCTCTAAACGCAACGGTTGAGGGGCAAGGCCTGCAGGTAGCTGGGAGCAAATCCGGTCCTCAGCTCCTCCATCCAGGGCACCCTGCTCACCAGCAGGACACCCCAAGGAGGCAGGCGGATTGTGACTTTCCACTCCTCACTGACCGCCGGGGGGTCTTGAGAGCCCCTCTAAGGAGCCTAGGTCCATCTGCTTCTGACAGACTCTCCAGTGTTCATTCCTCAAAGATCACCGGGCTGGCCACTCTGGGTTGACCCTGTGCTGGGCCCCTGCTCTCCGGGGGCTCCCAGTCTGACGGGGGAGGCTGACACAGAAGCATGTTGCGCCACGCTGCACCATGTCGAGAGCCATAATGGAGGGATTCACCAAGAGCCGGGGTGCCCGTTGGAAGGAGCGCTGACCGTACCAGCCCGAGAGAGGTGGGCTCTAGGAGGCCCACACACAGGAGAGGGCACAGCTGGGCCCTGAGGATGAGCAGGAGCTCAACAGGCCAGAAGACATGGGGGAGGGGACGTTTGGGGAAGAGACCACCTCCGGCAGGGGAGACCTAGTGCTCAGGGGCTCTGTGACAAGGGGACATCCAGCTCTCAGGGGTGTGGCCGGAAAGGCGGGCAGGGCAGACCAGAGAGAAGCCCGGCCTCAGGAGACAACTCAGGAGTTTGGCCTAGTTTAGGTCTGTGGACAGCTGAGGAGTTCAGAAGCTCAGAACTGCATTTAGAAAGACAGCTTTGGCTACGGTGTTCCAGACCGATGGTCAAGGACTGAGAGGGGAGGTGCAGTTGCCCAGGTCAGAGGGTAAAAGAAGGGAGAGGTGTCTGAGGGGCAGGACCCACAGAACTCTGTGGCTGGATGGATGGATGGGCAGGTAGAGGTGTCTGGGAGGCCACAGGCCCAGGGTCTCCAGTTTGGGTGCTGGTGGAGGTGATGTCATCAATCTGGGGTAGAATAAGGAATTGGGCCTGATGCTAAACTTGTGAGCCTGGAAGGTCCCAGGAGGTCCCAAAACCCAGGCCTGGGCATGGGAGAAGCCAGGACCCAAATGTTGGCCCCAGGTGCAAAATTCTCAGCAGCGCCGGACGCCTCCTCCTACAGGCAATTCATTTCCTTGGCAGAGGTGAAACCAGGGAACTGCCCCCCTCCTGAACACTCCAGGAGGAAGCAGGGGCCTGGGAAAGGCAGCCCCACAATGCTGGACAGAGCCCTCCTGCTGGAAGCATTCGGGCCAGGCTGCCCCCGCCTACCCCAGGGCCAGAGCCCAGCGCTGCCTCTGCAGTAGGAGCTCCACGAACCCCTGCTGAACCCATGCCCCTCTCCCCCAGGCCCTGGCCCCTACCCACCTCCTACCGCCCACTGACAGGGCTACCCACCCCGCCTCATCTAAGCCCCTCGGTAACCCTGGGAATGTCCCCATTTTCCTAGGCTAGAGACTCAGGCTCAGAGAGCCAAGGGACTGGCTCGAAAACTCTCAGCTTGTACTGCTAGACTAAAGATGGAACCAGGGTCCAAACGACCCCGAGGCGCACACTCTTAAAGAAAGAGAGAAAAAGAACAAGGCAGAAAGAAAGAACCTAAAGGCCTACAGTGGCTGCATTATGGTAGTGGGACAATGGCTTATTTTTTTCTTCTTCTTTACAATGAAATATTCATACCCTCACTCCATGGTTGTGTGAGCCCTAATGGGGAAAGCTCTGACTTTGGCATCAAGCAGCCCGGGGGTCAAATCCTGGCTTGGCCACTTTCTAGCTGGGGACCCTGAGCAAGCTACTGGCCCTCTCTCAGCCTCCGTTTTCTCATCTGTACAATGGGGACAAAAAACACCCACTTCAGAGGAGCCGGTCACGCCCGGCGCACAGTAGGCACGCAGTGAGTGCCAGCCTTAAGCATCACACCCCCGCGTTCTCGCCACCTGTCCGGCCTCCAGAGGGAACTTGAGACGCCCCCACGTGCCAGACGCTGGTGCTGGGCGGGCACCGGGTCCCTGGGAGGGCGCCCACCCACCCTCCCGCCTCACCCGCCGCGCCCGCGCTGCCCCCTTACCCTAGCGGCCGGAGGGCCGGCATCGGTCCCGCAGGAGAGCCCAGGCAGCGGGGCCGGGCTCCGGAGCGCGGGGCGCGGGCGCGGGCAGGGCGCGCGGGGGCGCGGGCCGCGCGCTCCGGGCCGAGCGCCCCGTGGCCGCCGCGTCCTCGCCTCCAGCGCGGGCCCCCGCGCCCCGGCCGGCCCGGGGGCAGGCCCTGCGCCGCGCCGCGCCGGGGGGGCGGGCCTCGCGGGCCCTGGAGAGGCGCCCGGGCGGCGCGGGCTCCCGGCGGGCGCGGGCGGCGCCGCTGCGGTGGCCCCGCTGCTGAGTGGTGGGACGCGATTTACTGGCTGCAATTCCCGGCGCCCCTCGATGGCACTTAAGAGAGACCGGGAGGGAGCCGGGGAGAGCGGGCGGAGAGCAGGCGGGCGGGCGGAGGAGGGGCGGCGGGAGCCGTGCGCGCCGGCGGGGGAGGGGCGCGGGCGGGGGCGGGCGGGCGGGAGGTGGGGAGAGGCCCGGATGGAGGCGGCGGGCGGCCGCGGCGCGCCGGGCTGGGGTAGGGGGGGCCCTGCCTCCACCCCCGCCCCCCACGCCTAGACCCCCACGCGCTGGCGCCGCCGGTGGGAGTTAGGTCAGCCCCCACCCGACCGGCCCACCCCGCCGCACCCGTCAAAAACACCCCTCCATCCGACCGGTTCAACCCACCCCACCCTCCCCCTCCACAAACCCCCACCATCCACCCGGCTCACCGTGCCTGCCCTCCTCCCGCTTCACCGCCCGCCACTTCTGACCAGCCTGCTCCACCTCCCTGCCCCCTCCCCACCACCAGCGCCTCTGGAGATCAGAAACTCTTGGCCCACCGACCCAATCCAGCCGAAGCCATGCTTGGTTTGACCCCATAGTATCTTTTGTTTTTAACTAAAATGAATTCCCATCATTTAAAAATTGGGGATTTTCGCATAAAAATCCACATTTCCAGCTTAGTTTGGAAAATGGAAGTCTCAGGCAGAAGGCTCCCCCCTGCCTTGCTGCTTGGCGGCAGTCTTGAGGGAACACTGACCTGCAGTTCGCCCCAGTCCCCACCAGGCCCACCTGCCTGGCCCTGGAGGCGTGTTCCCACTCCTGCTCAGAGCCTTTCTACCCCAGTGCCTTTGCAGGGCCCTTTCCTTGGGATGCCCACCCCCACCCCTTAACGTCTCTCCTCTGGGAAGCCTCGTGGCACTGTCCCCCACCCCCAGCCCTCACTCGTGGCCACCCAGCCCCTCCCTGCTCCCATGGTCCCGAGGAGGTCGAGGCCCCCACCCCATCCTGCGTGATGCCTGGCTGGCTGGCACTGTGGCCTCTGCGGCTGCGCTCTCGCCACAGGGCTGCTGCTCTCTGGCTGCTTCTCCTTCCCATCCTGGCTCTGGTCCTGGCCCACAGTAGGCACCCAGTGAGTGTTGGCTGAGCCACAACCAAAGAAGAAGGGCTGGGATCGGGATTCCACAAGGCGGCCTGGGCTGTGGCGGGCACAGGGCACCGGTCCCTGCAGCTGATGTTCATTTTAAAAGCCCCAAATGTTCATTTGGGGCGGCTCTTGCCAACCAAGGAAGCTAATGATTTCCACGCTTCATTTTTCTCCACCTTAATCCCACTGCCAAGGCTTCGGGGCCTCTGCTGCTGCTGCCCTCAGACTGACATCAATCCCTCCCAGAAGGTGCAGGCCACCTGGGGAGTGTCCAGGAGGCTCACGGAGGGCCTGACTGTGTCTCCCTGGCACGCCTGAGGTCACAGCAGGCCTCACGGCCACAGGGTCCGGGGGCAGCAGCGCACCAATGCCCGTGGCGGGAACAGAGTAACCCAGAGAGCCCTCCTGGGCCGGCGCAGCTGTGCTGACTCCCCTGGGCAGGTGGCCCCAGGACCTCTTCATCCTACTGATTCCTGAGCAGAGCACAAGGGGGTCTAGGCAAGAGCTGCCTGTTTCCAGCCACCAGACACACCTCAGGTTTTACTGAAAACGCGTGTAACAAACCCAGCCCAATACCAGGATCGCATTTTACAGAGAAGAAACAAGTTCAGAGAGGGTGACCTTGCCAAGGTCACAGGCTCGTAGGGCACTAAGCCAGGAGCCAGCATGGCCCCTCAGAGTGCCCCTGCCCCACAAGGAAGTGAGACCCCCTCTAGGCTGGAGCCAGAGCTGCATCTAGAAGCTGGGACCCGTCTGTAACGGAGGAGAGGCAGACACCTGGATCCCAGAGCCCTGCACACCTGGGCAAATGTCCAGGACCCGTCCCCACCTCCTCAACCACTCCCTGGCCACAGTCGCTCTGCCAGATGCCCTCTCAGTAAGGCGGCTGGGAAACAGGCCTCGCTCAACAGCCAGCAACCGTGCACAAGTCTCAGAACACCTTCCTGGGCTTCGGTGTGCCTGTCTGTGATACGGGGGACACCCAGGCCCCGGGGCTCTCAGGGGCACACACAAGACTGCAGACAAGGAGGAGACAAGGAAGAGCGAGAGCCAGAGCCAGGAGGTTAAGTGTTAGAGTCTCAAGGCAAGCTGGCCGAGTTCAAATCCTGATTTCCCAACTTCCCAGCTGTGACTCAGCTGCTCGGGGCCTCAGTTTCCTTCCCTGTAAAGAGTGTGGGGGCAGATCATAAGACAAGCAGCTGGCTTAAGAGACTGTAATGAGGCTGATGTGGGACGATGCATGTAGAACCACTCAGCACAGCCTGGCAATCCTACGGTTCAAGGCTTGTGACCTTGATGAGGGAGATAGAAGGAAACAGTCAAAAGCGTGGGCCCTGGGGGGTTCACATCCTAGCCCTACTGTACCAGCTGTGTGGCCTTGGGCAAGTTACACAACCTTGCTGGGCCTCAGTTTCCCTGTCTGTAAAATGGTAATATTAATGACAGTTCCCACATCATTTGGTTGTGCTGGTGATTAAATTAGATAACTCAGGTCCGAATAGCTCCTGGCACCAGTAACGCTCAAACAGCATTAATTCACTTCTCATTACTCTCAAGATTAATAACGGCAACCAGTCCCAAGCTCAAGGACCCAAGGCAGCCCCTGGACTGCAGGCCTGGGAGCCCCGAGGCTGCCTAGCCTACAGGCCTTGAAAGTAGTGATTGGCAGGTGGTAGAGGGGCCAGCTGAGCCCCTCAGGGTCTAGGATTGTCCTGGAGGCCACAGAGAGGGGCTGACCTGGAGAGAGGAGTGAGGGACCCTCAGAGAGGACCCCCCAGCTTCAGTAGTTCCAGATTCTCCCGTTTTACTGTCTCTATAGTAACAATTGGTATTAAAACTGTCTTTATTCACCTGTGGATTGTCTCCCCTCACCCCCCTCCACAGAAACTCTGCACATGGGGATTGCTGTCTGTCCTGGTCCTTGCTGTAGCCCCAGTGCCTAGAGCAGTGCCAAGCACACATGAGGTGCTCCACAAACATGTGCCACCAAAAAAGATCCTGAGATGGTAACATTGAGCTGGAAGGGTGGGATGGCAGAGGCCCCCACCTGTGGGCAGCCCCCCTTCCCAGAAGACAGCCAGCCCAACTGCTGCCCCCTTGTTGTCTCTGTCCCCCTATAGCAGGAGTCAGGAGGCCGGAGTCTTCCCTGCTCTGCAGTCAGGAGTTATGTCACCGTCACTGCCGTGCAACGGAGCCTCTCGAGTGAGGGAGGGACCCTGGCAATTTTCTGGCTCACAGCTCATTCCAGAGCTGCCTGGTGACACAGACGGGCCCGCAGGCCTGGGAAGGCCCTGTTCCAGCAGATGCAGCCCGGGACTCCCGCTCTGGAGCCCAGCAGGGCTTCTCCGCCCCCAAGACTGGAGGGGCTTCCCGGCTGAGCCCCAGGATGTCATCTGGGGGCTGGGTTCCCACCCCCTCCCCAGCCGCAGCCCCTCATATGTGCGTGGCACTCCCCCGTTACAGTTTACAAAGTGCGTTCACAGACATTATCACATCGGCTCCTAAACGCCCCCTAAAAACCACAATAAATCTCTCGCTCTGGCTCCCGAGCCCACCGGCTGCTGCGTAATCAGTGAGCAGAGGGGCCTCGGGGCCCAGAGCCTGCCAAAGCTGATGCCAGCAGGGGCAGACGGGGGTCCACGTGGGCGGGTGGCAGGTGGCGGGTGGCAGGCCCAGCTGGAGCACTGCAGGAGTGAGGAGCAAGCCCCAGGCCCAGTCCTGCAAAGGAGAAAAACGCTGCCTGGACCCCCCGCACATCTCCCAGGAGAGTGGCTGGCAGGGCTTGAGGTGGGGAGTGGGGAACGAATCAAGGGATGACAGGACAAAGGTTAGGGAGGGGACTGGAAGATTCCTTAGCACTTAGGAGGGCCATCAGGGAGGTGGGCTGACAGCCAGGCACAGGGGCCCAGGGACAGTCAGCCGCAGCTGGCTTCTCACCTGCTTCTCTCCACCCCCCAGATAACAGCCCCCAACCAGTTCCCCAGGCTAGGCCTTCGCGCAGGCTGTCCTCTGCCTGAGTGCCGTGACTGCCTTCTTGAAATCCTCGTCCTCCTTGAAGCATAGTTCAGAACTCCCCCCAGTAGATCCCTCCCTGGCTTGTAGATCCCTTCCTGAGGCTGTACCCCAGGCCCCCAACTGCGCCTGGGCCCCCTCCCTGACTTTGAGGCCCCTTTCCCTCTTTGTACCCTGTGCTCCTTTGGGCAGTGGATTTGCAGGGCCCAGAGCTCCCCACATGAGTCACAAGCAATGGCCTGAGGCTGGGGCTGCTGGCGGGACAAACAGCCCACCCAGCCCAGAGGGCTGTAGGGGAGGGGAGACCCCTGTGACCGGCCCAGCTATCACTGCCCTTGTGTTTCCAGCCCAGCGCCCAGTCCTGGGCGGCCACAGAGAGCAAAGCCAAATCAGCCAGCAGCCGTGGTTGGGTTTTGTGTTTTTCACCATTTCCCTTGATTCTCAAAGTTATAGGAGCTCAACTTACAAATTGTGGAAAGTTCAGGAAAGTTTAAATAAGCAGGATGAGGGAGGGCCTGGCCCGAGGGGGCTGCGGCTGGCCTGGCAGGCATCCCTCCCACAGCGCAGGCCTGTGCCTCCCCGCTGCCGTCTGCCACGGCTGGACCTCTGGGCTGCGGGGGTGGCTGGTCCGTCGTAGCCGCGGTTGTGGTGGTGTCTGTCACAGCAGGCGTGGAACAGGTGGCAACTTCTCTGCGGTCACCTCTGAGAGGATCGGCATTTTCCCTTTTCCTTGATATGGAAACCAGCTGCTGGCCCCGGGCCCTGGGCCCTGGTGGGTGGAGGCACGGTGGTCCCTATGAAGTGTTTACCACGTTGTGTCTAGAGTGGGTCAAGGCAGCAGACACGAGGGAGCTGGAGGTGGAAAGTGACTCATGGGGCAGATGTCCACCCTCCCAGGAGACACTGGAGTCCCTCTGTGAGACCTTGGAGACAGACGCCAGGCCTAGGAGTATGGAGCTCAGGGAAGTCCCAGAGGCTGGCTCCTGGGCCTTGTTCCAGCTCCTTTCCCCTGATAAGGGACTTGTATCGAGAAATATGAAGAACTGTTACAACTCAACAATAAAAGGACAAATAACCCAATTTTTTTAATGGGCAAGGAATATGAACAGACATTTCTCCAAAGAAGACATACAAATCGCCAATAAGCGTATGGAAAGATGCCCAACATCATCAGTTATCAGTCAAAAC
This sequence comes from Equus asinus, assembly GCF_041296235.1. Taxonomy (NCBI): domain Eukaryota; kingdom Metazoa; phylum Chordata; class Mammalia; order Perissodactyla; family Equidae; genus Equus; species Equus asinus. The sequence continues at coordinate 19,388,051 of NC_091793.1, read as the reverse complement.
CATAATGAGATACCATTTCTCCCCCACTGGAATGGCTACAATCAAAAGACAGGCGACGGCAAGTGTTGACGAGGATGTGGAGAAATCGGAGCCCTCAACACCGCTGGGGGGGCTGTAAATGGTGCAGCCACCGTGGAAACTGTCTAGCCGCTCATCGAAAGGTTCAACACAGAGTTTTCCTATAACCCAGCAATTCCACCTCCAGGCATCTGCTCAAGAGAAATGAAAACGTGTCCACACCACAGCCTGTCCAGAGTGTTTATAGTCCGAAACCGGGACAACCCAAATGCTCACCAGCTGACAAGTGGATAAACAAAAGGTGGTCTAGCCGTACCAATGGAATATTATTTGGCCATAAAAAGAAAGGAGGTACTGATTCATGCTATAATATGAATGGATCTTAAAAAAATAAATTATGCTGGGGCTGGCCCCGTGGCCGAGTGGTTAAGTTCGCGCACTCCGCAGCAGGCGGCCCAGTGTTTCGTTAGTTCGAATCCTGGGCGCGGACATGCACTGCTCATCAGACCACCCTGAGGCAGCGTCCCACATGCCACAACTAGAAGAACCCACAACGAAGAATACACAACTATGTACCGGGGGGCTTTGGGGAGAAAAAGGAAAAAATAAAATCTTTAAAAAATAAATAAATAAATAAATAAATAAATAAATTATGCTAACTGAAAGAAGCCAGACGCAAAAGGTCACATGTCTGATTCCAGTTACATGAAATGTCCAGAACTGGCAAATCCACAGAGACAGAAAGTAGATTAACGGTTACCAAGGGCTGGGAGCAGCGGAAACGAAGAATGACTTCTAGTGGGTACAGAGTTTCTTTGGGGGATGATAAAAGCGTTCTGGAAGTAGATAGTGGTGATAGTTGCACAACTCCATAAATATACTAAAAACTACTGAATTGTACACTTCAAAAGGATTAATTTTATTTTATGTGAGTTATATCTCAATAAAGCTATTCTTTTAAAAAGATGGGGTCCCCACACCTCAGTCTACCCCACAGGCCCCCGCTTGCCCAGGCTCGACCCTGCCCCTCCCAAGCTGCCATCTAGGGACAATGGTGGGTACCAGGTCGTGGATGTCCTGATATGGGCACAGGACGCTGCTTCCTCCAGTGGGTCTGGCTCCCACTTTTCCTCTAGTTATTCTTCCTGAAACCCCCCCACTCATCCTCTGGATCTCAGCTCGGATGTCCAGTCCTCGGAGAGGCCTTACCTGATCCCAGACCCCATGACCGATTCTCTCTCCTCTCACACAGGTCCCGACCTTCGATGCAAGCATGGTGCCAGCATGGAGTAGGCATACAATAAACCTTAGCCAAACGAGGAAGCAAAAACAAGAAGCTCCGTCTAAGGCTGGACATGTGAGGAGGTGTGGGTGCAGAGGGCCTGTGCCCGGTGGGCTTTCTTCGGGGTGATGGGAACCATGAGGATAAGAAGGGTGGCATGACAAGCTCAGGTTCTAGAAGGATCCCTTTGGCTATTCTGCAGGGGATGGACCAACAGTACAAGGCTGGGGGTATGAGGCCAGGAGGAAGCCATGGCCTTAGTCCAGGCCTGGAGAGGCAGGGCCCAGCTGGGATAGAGGCTGCACGGGTGCAGAGGAGGGGCACACTGGGGAGGAGTTTGGGAGCCAAAATCCAAATGACTTGGAGACGGCACCACTGTAGGGGAGAGGGAGTCCAGGATGGTGCCAGGTTCTGGTGGTGCAGACGGCTGGGGGAGGATGGGGACATTTCCCAGGTGGGGAGCACTGTAAGAGGAGCAGGTCTGGTGTGAGGTTATGTGAGTAGCCAACTGTGGGACCCAGCAGGCAGCGCCATCCCCCTTCCCAGATCCACTGAGTCACCTGGGCTGCTTCCCGTACCCACCCCCCACCCGATGCCCCATTTTCCTGGGTCAGGTCTCAGCAACTGAGACCAAGGCCACAGCCTCCTCACTGGTCCCCCCACCTCGAACCACCTGCCTGTTCTTATTCGTCCTCCATGGTGCCACCAGCACACAGTGGGACATTCCCCAGCCCAGAAGCCTTCGATGGCTCCCCACTGCCCTCAGAACAAAGGCCAGACACTCCAGCAGGGCCCACGAGACTCTCCACGGTCGGCCCACCTGGCTTTGCAGCCTCCACACCCATCCCATTCCACACACTCTCCCCTATTCTGTGCTTTGGGAGTGCTGTGCTCCCCTGCAAATGCCCCTTCCCCTCCTGTGCCTGGGTATAAAGACCGCCTCCTTGGGACCCAGCTCCCTGAGCCTCAGCAGCACGTAGCCCTCAACTTTGCCAGTCTCTCCTGGAACCCAAATCAGGAGGCATGACCTGACCAGGGTTTTTTAGTGATAGTGACTTAATTTGAAATGACTTAGAAATGTTTAACAATCAAATCACATGTAGTCACAAACTTGTCAAGTGACCTTAAACTGGGAAGAATTAAGAGTATCCTTTGGTCTTACTCTGGCCAGTGGAGAAGTTGCTTCAGGCCCCAACACACTGGATGTCAAGTTCATGAGAGCATGGACCTGTCTGCCGAGTTCACGGACGCTGCCCCAGTACCTGGGACTGTACCGGGAAAGTCGGGGTAGAGGTGGGGCTGGATGGGTGGAAGGAAGGACAGCAGAGGGACAAGGCAGGAGGGCGGGCAGATGTGTGGGTGAGAGCAGGGGAAGGAGGGTCTAGTGGAGAGGGTTCGTTTTGGCCGTGGGCCACTGTAAGCCCAGCCCCTAGTCCGGAGCACAGCTAGGACGGCCCTTCCTGAGGGTGGGCTGGGATCCATGTGGGCCCCGTGGGCGCAGAGAGCCCCAGCTCTCTAATCCACCAGGGGCTGCCAGCCGGAGCCCCCTCTTGGCCAAGGGCATCTGACTGTTTGGGGCTAAACCACGCCCCACCCCTCGCTGGTCCTCCCCCCAGCCCGCTCGTGGGTCTCTCTCCTCCCTCAGGGCCTCAGGGCCTCTGCTGAACCTCTAGACCCAGCGGCCTTTCCAGCAAATTGAGCAGAACTCTGGAGCCATCCTCCACACCTCTGCTCTCTCCCTCTCCCACATCCAATCCATCAGCAAACCCTGTTAGAGATTTCCAACAGCCTCCTTACCCACCTCCCTGGGGCTGCCCTTGCACCTCCCCCACCTATTCTCCACTCAGCAGCCAGAGGGATCCTTTCAAATGGTGAGTCCAGGAGGCCTCACCATCTGGCCCCCATTTCCTCTCGGAGCTCATCTGCCACGCCGCCTCCTCCTCCCTCACTCCCCTCCAGCCACAACAGCCTCCTGCTGGTCCCTGACCTACCAGGCGTGCTCCCTGCTCCAGGCCTTTGCCCTGGCTGTTCCCTCTACCTGGAATGCTCTTCCTCCAGAGAGCCATCTGACTCCCCAGCTCACCTCCTTGCCATCTTTGCTCAGATGTCACTTTCTCAATTAGACCTTCCTTGGACATCTTATTAATAAATGGAAAAAAAAACCCATCCCTGTTTCCCTTCCCTGATTCATTTTTCTTCTTAGCACTCATCACTCTGGACCGCAAGATGTTTTACTTCCTTATTACGTTCTTTGTCTGTGTTCCTCCATTACAATGTCATCTCCGTGAGAGCAGGGGTCTTGGCCACTGCTGTGTCCCCAGCACTGAGGACGGGATCTGCAAGGTATATTGAAGTGCTCGATAAACATGTGCAGAACGAATGAATGAACGAAGGAATGAATGAAGCTCTCCAGGGTCCAGGCCTGCTCCTCCTGGGCTGGCTTGCCCTAGGCCCAGCACCCACGTAGATCCTACATGCTCCATTGCTGCCTTTATCCCTTGGCCACTGGCTCCTCTAGCCCACCAGGATCACTTGAAGGAGTCCCAAAGCCCGTCGGGCACTGCCTCCCCCACGCCGAGGGCTGCCCACCTCTTTCTCTCAGAGGCTGTCGGGATGGGCGCAGCCACAGGGGGCTCCAAGCTGAGTTCCAGGGAAGATAGTCCAGGGCCAGCCCAGCCTCTGCTTGGTTCAGAACCGTTTACACAGCACCTTCCCCAACGGGCCCAGGAGAACACCAGCAGCCGGGTTTCCTGGGAATGTCACCCCCAGCCACCACCACTTTACATTCTCCTGCCCTTCCCCCCTTTAGTCTTCCTCATTTTCCTACGTGAGCCTCAAATCCAGCTGGCCAGGCAGACAGAGTGGATGGAGTGGAGTTGTGGGGTCCCTGAACAAATGAGGAAACGAGCTCAGAGAGGTCATGTGAGCTGCCGGAGGCCCCCAGCAAGGTCCTGGGCTTCCCTGGGGCCGCGGCCTGATGAGCCTGGATGGAGAGTGCTGGCCCCTCCCGTGCCACCCCCACTGCACCAGGGACACTCAGCCGCAGGTGGGGAGTCCCCAAGCCCCCTCCAACCCCAGGAGTGATGAGCAGAAGGGAGCTCCAGCGAGATCAGCTTGGGGACTGAGGCCAACAAATCGATGAGCAGTGACAGCTTGACTGCGGCGTTTCAAGGGGACTTCACACGGATGCGGCTGCGGAGACGTGGCTCTGGAGACCGGGGAACTTGTTGGCCTGGAGGTCACGTGTGTGTGTGTGCGTGTGTGTGCATGTGTGCGTTGTATTATAGGGCACAGGACTCATGAACAGACAGATCACTGTGGGCCCCCAAATCCACATCCCCTCAGCCCAGCGGTCCAGGCGGGGGCCTGGCAGAGGGGAAGGGCACACGGGAGGGCGGGGAGGGGTGTCTGGACCATTCAGGCAGGGGCATAACAGGACAGAGTCCTAACCAACAGAGGGCCAGCAAAGTCAGCCAGACCCAGGTGCGAAACCCGACTCTGCTGCCCACTAGCTGGACTTCAGGCCAGCAGCCGAGTCTCTAGGCCTCAATTATATTACCTGCCAAATGGGTCTAATTACCCCACGTCGAAGGGTGGTGAAGATTAAACAAGATGATGTAGGCATTCAATACACGGGGACTATTTAGGTCACTGGTAGCTTTACTAGAGCTCGCACCTGCGCAGGAGAATGGGCTGCCCATTCATTCCAGAAGCGCTCACCAAGCCCCCTCTCTCCCTTGCCATGAGCAGGGCACCAGACATAAGGCCCTGCCCTCAAGGGACTCACAAATAATAATAACAATGCGCATGAACGTGTGTGTCCCAGCTGGCTGACTTTCGGAGGCAGTGTGGTTTGCTGCTTTATAAGCACAACCTCATTTAATCCCCTAGAGAACCCTGTGAATGGAGGGAGGGCTGCTATTGTCATCCTACAGATGAAAAACAGAGAGGTGAAGTAACTTGTCCACGGTCACTCAGCGGGCAACAGGCAGAACCAGGATCTGAGCCGTGGATCTGAGGCAGGACAGAAACCTGCCTGACCCGCAACACTGACCGCTCAAGTTAAGGCAGCACCTGGGGCTGTGGGAACACCGGGGAAGGAGAGTGTTGAGGGAGGTGGCTCAGGAAGGGACTGACAGGGAGCACTGATGAGCGGGGACTTAGAGGCACGAAGGTTTGGACAGGAGGAGGAGGGGAAGGGCAGGCCCGGCAGGGAGGACAGCCTGGGCAAAGGCCTAGAGTAGGGAGAGGGCAGCCTAGCCCAGCCTGCGCCCCGCTGCTCTGCTCCCAGCTCCACCCTCTTCCCTGATGCAGCTCTCAAAGGCCCACTCACACCCTCTTGCCTTTGCCTATGCTGTTCCCTGTTTTCATGCTGTTCCCCTATCTTTTTGGCCTCCAGGTTCAGTGGTGGCAGGGCAGGATTTGAAGACAGGCTCGTGGATTCCCATGTGCCTTTCCTGCTGCACAGCCCTGCCTCTCAGAGAGGGTGACACTTAAGCTTGGAGAGACCCAGGGTAGAGAGGAGTCTGCCAGGAAGAGCATGGTGAGCTGGGGGAAAAGAATATGCAAAGAAATAGGGGCAGTCAGGATTGTGCCAGGCTCTGTCCTCCTGCACAGCGCAGAGTGCCCCCCATCATGCTCCAGGGCTCCGAAGCCAGTGCTCCTTCCACTGCCCTGCCCAGGGATGGCAGGATACAGACAGAGGACGCCCACGCCCTGGGATGGAACTCGGCTCTGGTGTTGCTCAGCCAAGTTGCTCCTGCTCCCTGAGCCTTGGCTTTCTGTCTGCGACATGAGACCATAGGCTCAAGCTCAAGGATTATTCCAGTGAAGGTAAGGAAAGCCCCCGGCCCAGACTAGGTGCTCCACAAACACCAGTTGCCTGGAGCGCCAGGTTCCCAGGTGTTGGAGCCCACTGGGGGGAGATTCACTCGGCTCTCTGGGTCCTGGCATCTCCTAGCCAAGGAGCTCTGGGTGGGGCTGTGGCCAGAGCAGCGAGTTACTGCAAAGACAAAATGTGAGCCCTGCCTCCTGGAGGCGTGTCGGTGGTGGCGAGAGGCCCGGCCTGCCCTCAGCACCATGCTGTCCAGTCACGTGGGGCCTCCCCACTACTCCAGTTGCTACCAGGGCCCAGCCCACCCCAGCCTGGACGCCCAGCTCCCCAGACAGGGAGGCAGCAGGGGTCCGTGGGGCTGCTCCCCAGGGCCAGGGCTGCTGGAGGTGGCCCCCCCCCCCCACTCTGGCCTCAGAGCCTAGCTGCGACAGGGGAAGCTTGGGAGGCACAGGAGGGGACAGTGGCACTTACCAGCCCCTTTCTCTGGGCCAGGAAAGGGCTGGCGGCTTACAGCACTCCCGGACTACCAGCACCTCTGACAGCTAGGTGTAACAGTCCCATTTCACAGATGAGGAAACTGAGGCTTGGAGAGGCCAAGGAGACTTGGACCGCTCAGGCCAACAGAGCCCTGACCTTAATCTCCCTCCGCCACACGCAGAGGTTGTTGAAACTCCAGCGATGACAGGGAGCTCACTCCTGTAAAGACTCCATGTTGGGCATATCCGAAAGAAAGTTCTTCTTAGTGTGAGCTGAAACGGGCCCCCTGACATGCCCACCTTGGGCCCCAGCACCAGCTCCGAGCCGCCCATGGAGCCCTCCACCCCCAGAGCAGCCTTCAGAGAGCGAACACAGCAGGACATCCCCAGTTAACCAGTGTGCCTCCCTTGGGACCTGCTCCTCTCCGAGCCTCGGTTTTCTGAGCTATAAAATGGGGATAACAACAGCCCCTGTGTGAGGGGCGGTGTGAGGCCTTAGGGAGTCAATAACCCAAGAACATTCTAGGAGCATCCAGAGTCTTCAGAGAAGCTCCAGCGAAGGGGAGAGGCTCTGAGAGCTTTCTGGAGGCCTGACTTGCTGTCCCCAAAGGAGGAAGTGGCCTTGACCAGCGCAGCCCCGTGGGGTCTGCTGGGACTCAGTGTCGGAGCCTGTCATGAGCAGGCTCTCACCTGCGCGGTCCTGGCTCCCCCAGGCCTGGCGCCAGCTCACCTGGTCCTCCCAAAGGATGTGGCTCAGTCTTGCTAATGGACAGCAGGGAGTGGGGCCAGGCAGATCTGGGTTCAAGTCCTTTATCTGCTATCCACCAGCCAGGTGGTAACGTAGCTGCCAGTCACCTCTGCTCGGAGCCCTGGCTTCTCCAGCTTCGAGGAAGGGCTTGTTTCTCAGGGCTGTGGCACTCAGCAGTGTGTGCAGCCAAAGCTGGGTGGCCCCTCAAGTACAGAGCCAGGTGTGCCCCAGGCCTGGACCCACTGGGGACAGCCAGGCCACCCGCATCATTGTCTTCCCTGCTCTCTGCTCATGGAGGGAGGGACTGGAGAAATGCGGTTCAGGAAAAGGGCCCCATGTCTTTGCACATGCTGTTCCCTTGCTCACCATGCCCTTCCTGACAGACTGCTCTCTCCTGGCAGACCCGCAGTCCCTCCAGGCTTACGCCTCACCCTCTCTGTGAGGCAGGACAACGCAGCAGGAAAGGCACGTGGTCAGGAGTTCGCCAACGGGAAAACTGCTCCCAGAGAGGGGAAGTGATGGCCCAGGACCATGCCGTTGGAGAGGGAGAGCTGGGATTCCAACCAGGCTGCACCGCTGCTCCTGATGCCCTCCAGGCAGCACTGAGACCTTCCCTAATCCATCCCCCCAGCCAAGCTGCCCACACACAGGCCTGGTACATTCCCACCTCGGGGCCTTTGCCCACACTGCAACCCCAACCTGGAAACTGGCCCGTCTCTCCACCTACCTGGTTCTTATGAATCCTGAAGGCCCCACCTACTCCTGCCTGCCCTCCAGCTAGGTAGTAACAGTCCTGTTTCACAGATGAGGAAACTGAGGCTTGGAGAGGCCAAGGAGACTTGGACCGCTCAGGCCAACAGAGCCCTGACCTTAATCTCCCTCCGCCACACGCAGAGGTTGTTGAAACTCCAGCGATGACAGGGAGCTCACTCCTGTAAAGACTCCATGTTGGGCATATCCGAAAGAAAGTTCTTCTTAGTGTGGGCTGAAACGGGCCCCCTGACATGGCCACACGGGCCATCCTCAGCCCCGGAGCACCTGCCCACCTGTCCAGCGGACCCTCCTCCCTGCCTACTTCCTCTTCACCTTTCCAGCCACCTCATGCAGGCCCCCTCCTTCAGGAAACTCCCTCCGACCAGCTGGACCAATTCCTCCCCAGAGCTTGTTCCGGACACTGCCCCCCAACTGCACGCGCTTTGTGATTTCTTGCTCAGTGTCTGTCTCCCTCCTCAGTGGAGGGCTCGGTGGGTGGCGGAGGTCTTGGGCACAAGTATCACGTCAGCATCCAGCACAGAACCTGGCACAGCCCAGGTGTTCGATACGTGCTGTGCGGCGTGGCATCCATCCAGCTCCACTTTCATTCCCAAACGCTCATGGGGCACCAGGCATACAGCAGCGAGAAGCCAGGCAGGGCCTGCTCCACTGCAGGCTACATCCTAGTAACAAACACATCCATGTATAATGTAAAGTCAAGTGGGAACAGGTGCGCTGAGGAGCAACCAAGCGGGGAAAGAACCCTAGAGTGGGACAGGATGGGGGAGGACGCAAGGGAAAGTCTCTCCAAGCAAGTGACATTGATCAGATCTCAGAAGTAAAAGAGGGAGCGATGTAAATATCAGAGGAAAGGGTATAGAAGGGAGAGGGAACAGCAGGTGCAAAGGTCCTGAGGTGGGAATACACATGGTATGTTGGAGGAATGGCAAGCAGGTCAATGAGCAAGGTGGGGTGGTGGGAACTGAGGTCAGAAAGGGGACAAGCGGGGCCACGGGCAGGACTCTGCTCTGACCCTGAATGAGCTGGGAGCCACTGCAGGGTTCTGGGTGGAGGAGTGCAGGATTGACCTAAGTTCTAACAGGATCGCTCTGGCTGGTGGAGAATGGAGAACGGATTCCAGCGGGGGCGGGGGGGTGGGGAGGAGCAGGGAAACCATGAGGAGGCTGCTGCACTTGCACAGGTGACCAGCGTGGGTGGCGGCCGTGGATGTGCAGGGAAGGGGTCAAAGTGCTGACAGATTTTGAAAGGAGAACCAATGGTATTTGCTGATGGATTGAATGAGGGAGGAGAGGGACGGAGAGGGAGATGGAAGTCAGGATGATCCCGGGGATTTTGGCCTGAGCAGGTGAGTGGAAAAATGGAGGGGCCATTACCTGAGAGAGGGAAGGTTTCAGGGGGGCAGGTTTGAGGTGAACCTCAGGGGTTCGGTTTGTGACCTGCTGAGGTGGAGCTGCCTGTGGCCACCCAAACGGAGATGTGGCAGAAGGCGCTGGTGGACAGGGCTGGAGTTTGGGAGGGAGGCCCAGGCTGGGTGTGGGCACCTGTCCGTGTCTTGCACATATAGGTCCTCAGTAAATGCCTGCTGACCTGGCCTGCAGGGCCTTGTGAGGGACACAGAACTGGCCATGGCCCAGCTCCTGGCCTCTAGGAGAGGTGGACAAGGGCCCCAGGGCCAACCATGGAGAGCCACACCCTGAGAGGGGCACGTGTGGCACCGCCAGCATCCCTCAATGATGCGGCGGGAGGGCAATCTGGGAAGGCCTCCTGGCCGAGGCAGTGTAAGAGTCTTGGCAGAAAGAGATGGGGCAGGCATTCGGGGAAGGCAGGGCTCTGGCTTCAGAGGTGAGGTGGGAAACAGGAGGCAGAAGGCCCCCCGGAGCCAGTGGAGCTGGGTTTACACGGATGAGTGCAGGAGCCTGACCCCCAGCTCCAATCCAGGCTCTGGGACCTTGGGCAAGATACTTAGCCCCAGAGCTGTCCGTTTTTGCCTCTAAAATGATAGGGAATGAAAACCACACTCCCTTCACGGGCTGGTGTGAGGATCAAATGAGTTAATCCACGTAAAGTGCCCAGAATAAAGTGACACAGGTGCTCAGTAACGTGACCTGCCCATTAGTGCTGCGTCCACAGAAGGCAGCGTGCTCCAGCTGCCAGGGAGGATGGAGGAAGGCGGGGAAAGACGGTGCCGAGGCCCAAGTGTGAGGTACCTGGGGGACTCTGCTCCCTTCGGGCGACAGGGAGCCATGGGAAGTTCTGTGCAGAGAGATGAGGGATGTTACAGCCAGTCCTTGATTATCCTCCACCTGAGCTCAGCTCGACACATCCCTCACATCCCAGGCCCGACAGTCCTACCCGGCAGCCTGCCTGCAGGGCTCGGGGCACACCCCACAGTGACAGCCGGCCCTCGGTGAGCGCCTACCATGTTAGTCCTCACAACGGCCCCGTGTGAGCTTGGTCCTAGTATCACTGCGGCTTGACAAGTGAGGAAACGAAGGCACACAGAAGGTCCCACAGATCAATGTCGTCATGCAGACAGTGGCTGGCAGAGCCGGGGTGAAACCCAGGTGGTGGCTGCTGGCCTCTCCCGGCTCTGACACTGACCCCGGAGCCCTCTGAAGTGGCCGGGCATCGGGAGCGTCCAGCACTATCCATTCTCCCAGTGGGCAGGGCAGGGTCATGGTGCCCACCCACAGGGGCAGAGACCAAAAGGTGATATGACTTGCCCCGAGCCCCACAGCTGGTCCAGGGAGAGGCTGAGACTCCGGTCCAGGTCTGTTAGACTCCAGATGCCCTCACTGGGGGCCTGGCAGGTGTGACCCATGGAACCCTGAGCTTCCTTTAACCTGGGCCTGCATCAGGGGTGACCTCCTGCAGTGGGGAGCCATTTCTGAGGCCCTCGGTCCCCTGAGGAGGATGGGGAGGCAGTGGATCCCTCTGCCCGGCTGCCCTGGGGCTTTCCTGGGGCTTGTGTCACAGGCCCCTCTACAAGCTGTTCCCCTCCTGACTTTATCCTTTCAAAGAGGTTTTTTATCCCAACAACCACCCCGGCCCACCGGGCGGCCCTGCCCTGCCGAGAGGAGACCAAAAAGCCGGCTTAACGGCATCCTCTTAACAGTTCCACAGCCAGAAAAACCAGCAGAGGGAAACAGTGTTTGCAGATCAGGTCAGGTGCAAGGTCGCTCCATAAAAATGGATTCCCAGAAAAACATAAACCAGCAATTTACCCAGTGAATTTCACTGGCTTCAAAAAAAAAAAAAGCTATCCCATTTGAATAACGAAGGGAGATAAACCATCCCCAGTTCCTCCTTTATCAGTGAATAAGGACACACAAAAACTCAGCAGAAATGGAGCGTACACAGGCAGCTTCGGGTCTGATTGATTCATAAAAACCAGCATTTCTATTGAAATAGGATGATGTCCAAAAGATCTGTTTGCTTTAAGAAATTGTATTTAATACAAGGCAAGGGTTACTTTTATTTTTTGTTTTTTACACAAAGCTCACCTTCTCCCGACTTCACGCCTGTTACTATGGCCGGGGGGAAACTGATTTCAGAATCCATCTGACATGTCGGATTTCTTTGTGGCATCCACTTCGTCGCTCAGCAGCCAGCCATGATGTCATAAGCCCATCAGATTTCCGGTAGGGGGAAAGCACTGAGGAACTGGAGAGGATGGATGGTTCTTACCCGTCAGGAAAGGGGGAGAGGGGCTGCGTGGATTGGGGACGCAGAGGGGCGGGAGTCAGGCCCAATGTTTGTGATATTAAATGTCAGGCAGAAACCTGAAAAATCCAGCCACCCAGATGTTGGCTAAATATCCAGATGTCTGGCACTGAGCAGATCATGCTCCCCACCCCCAACCTCCTGTCCCAGGGGCACTTAACATTTCGGCTTTGACCTCAGGTCCACAGCGAGCGCGCCCTGCCAGGAGCTGTACATCCTCAAGGCTGCCCACCCTCGGGTTTGGAATTTTTCTGTAAATCTTTACACACGGATGACAGGAGTAACTAGGTCCAGATTTTAAAAAGCTGTTGAAGCAGTGATTGGAAAAGTTCAGTCCTTGGAATTAGCTTCCACAGAATACACTGTGCAAGCCAAAAAGGAGGGAAAATATCCCTCAGCCAACACACACACAAACATATGTGACTCTTAAGCCATAGGACTTAGAAACCCAAAACAAAACCAGCGAGCCTGAGAACCAAGGACTCCCGGGCTGCCACGGAGAAGCCACGAGCCCTGCCCCAGGAGCACGCTTCCCCCGAATCAGAAAAACACCAAACAGCTTTGTTCTTCCTGACAAAGCCCCTCGCTTCCAAGAAGCAGACAGTTGCCAACAAAAGCACAGCGTAGAGCTAATTTACACTGAGACTCGGGGCTTCAAGGAGTCATAAAGCACAGAAGTGGAAACGGCTTTGCCTGCGAAGCTGCCTCCCCACAACTGGCCTTGGGGACCCCGGGGCCGGGGGAGCCCCACATGCCACAGACGGAGCAGGGTGCTGGCTCCCCGGCGGCCTGGCCATGTGCCCACTGAGGCCACCTCCAAGGCCTGTGACATCACGGCTAATTGCCCATGAAAGGGAGCCAAGAACGGCAGGCCCTTGGGGCCCAGAACCTACGACTTCACAGGGAGCTGGGAGGAGAGGCAGCTGGGGAGGGGACCGTCTCCAATTAGAACCAAGGGCTTGGATAACGAGAAAAGGGGTGGCCAGTGAGAGGGCATCTGGCAGAGGGCAGTGGGAGGGGAGGGGGGCTCAGGGCTGGAGGTGGGGGGTGCTCTGTGGCCTCATCTCCTAGAACAACCCCTGTGCTTTTCAGATGAGGAAATTGAGGGCCAGGAGTGGCTGAGTGGCCTGCCCAAGGTCACCAAGCTAATTAGCAGGACAGCCAGTCCTGGGGAACAGAAAACACGTGCCTGGAATTACACAGCTCTTCCCTGAATGTTATCTAATTTCATCCTCACAACACTCTGTGAGAGAAGGATTATCATTAACCTCAGTTTCCAGAAGAACCAATGGCAGCTCAGAGAGGTTAAGTAATTTGCCCAAGGTCACACAGCCCATCATTAGCAGAACTTGGCCTGAACTCCGAATCCAGTGCTCTTTCTGCTTGGGGGGAGCGGTGGGGCGCAGGAGAGGCAGCTAAGGTTTAACCAGGAGCAGTGAATCTGATTTAAATACATATTTAAAATGCTAGTGATCCCCACACAACAGAAGGGAGTAAATCATTGCAAATGAGTTTTTTAAAGCCATTCCAGTCAGGAGGGCCGGGTGGGTGGGAGGGTGGGGAGGCCACTTTGATTCTGTCCCTGCCGCAGCCTGAAGAAAGCATGCAGACGCTCTCTCCTGGCGCAGGCAGGCCCCAATCCCCTGAAGTAGGGAGGGCGGGGGCGCTAAAAGCTTTGTCGGGCGGGAGCGTAATCTGCCACAGGAAAGGGGCCAGAGCGCAGGGCCGCCAGAGCCGGAGGAGGGAGAAATGCACTGAGTACAGAAACTACAGAAAATAAAAACAAGACTCGAGCCTGCTAAGCTCGATTCCCTCTTTCCAGCCAGGAGCTGAAATGAACTGCAGGTCACCTGGGCAGCAAATTTGTGGTCCCGAGGCCTGACTCTGGGTCAGAGAGGCGCTGCCCAAGGGCCCGTCCGCCCAGGATTGGGAGTGGGGTGGAGGGAGGCCAGGCAGGTCCTGGGGCCCTGTACCCTGGCCATCCTGGGGACCCCGCTGGCCAGCACCTTCTCCCAGAGCAGCATCTGAAGGAAACCCGGCCTCCAAGAGCTGAGACAGAATAATGAGGAGCAGGCTGGTCTGAGCTCAGAGAACAGGACAGCCCCTGTCCCCTGGCCTCCCCGCCACGGTCCACTTCCCCTCGGGCGGGCCAGCCTTGGTGCTTCAGTGGGTCGTTGCGCCAGGCCTCTCCCTGCCCTCTTCCTCACCAGGCCTGCTGGTTTCCTTCACTTTGTTTCTGTGAACGGCAAACGGGGTGTGGAGCCCAGGATTCGGGCGAGGGGAAGGGAAAGGAAAGTTTCCGCCATCTGGATGCATGATCTGGCCCAGCAGCTCCCGTTTTTCTGAGGAAATTCTGCTCATCCTTCATTTGCTTTGCTATCACCTACCCACAAGAGATTCAGGTCCTGCCCTCATGGTATTTACAATTGATGGGGGGAGACAAACATTAACCAAATAATGACAGAAAAATGTCTAGGAAGGGAGTGGTCCCTAGGCTATCAGAGCCTGTCATAGGGGAAGCATCAGGTCAGGGAGGTCCGGGAAGGCTTCCTGGAGGAGGTAACACTGGCACTGAGGCCCAAAGGATGAAGAGGCATTAATCCCTCTGAATCACTGTCACCTCTGCAGAGAAGCCTTCCCTGATGCCCACCCAAGGCTGCCTCCCCTCCCCATGCCCCCTTCCCATCCTGACTGTTGTTCATCTATGTCACTGCACTGGTCTGGAAGCTCCGGGAGGACAGACTGGGTCAGTCTTGTTCACCTGTGAGTTGCCCGTGCTTGGGACATAGTAGATGTTTCATGACTACTTGTTGATCAAAAACACAAACAACATGTGCAAGGGACGGTAGGAGGAATCATAGCAACTAGGAGGGTGTGGGAGTAAGAATGGGGCAAAAGGCACGGAGAGTAGTGGCGGATGAGACAGAGCGGCCCTACGAACAACCCTGGATATGTAGGTATCTCCTCCCGACGCTGGGCTCCCTTCTGCCCTGCCCCTGTGGCAGAGACAGGGGTTGGGTGTCTTCCGTCCCCTACAGGAGATTGTCCCAGAGATGCCCGGCCCCACAGAACCACCCCAGGCCCAGCAGCCCTGAGGACCAGGTAGGTGGGCACTAGCCACACTCCCAGACTGCCTTGCCTCCTCCATTCATTCCCTCCCCTGGTGCTGTGGGGCCACCTGAAGCCACAGAGAGGCAGTGGGAGGCAGACCAGGGGTCCCAATTCAGGGCCCCCCCGCCCCGCACCCCCACTCCCACGCCTGCCACCCTTTCTCCTCCTGGAGGCAGAAGTGGAAGGAGAGAAAAGTCTGCGTCCCCACGCGGCGGACCAGCGTGTGTCGGGACACCAGGCGGCCTCTGCCCCCGGATCCCTCCAGGTGCAACGGAGACACCCCAGGCTCCAGGGAGACAGGGCGCCCTCGGAGGACCAGTCTGAAAGGCTCGAAACGCATCCCCTCCGGCGTTCCTCTAGGACCCAGTTCCGTTTCTCCCTCCCCACCGTCCCCCCGCCACCCCCGCAGCAGCAGCCGGGCTGGGGCTCGGGGTCCCCCCGGCGCCTCCAGCTGAGCCCGCCCCCGCCCCAGCGCCGCCGATCCCCCGGCCGCTTCCTCCGCGCCGCCCGCCCCGCGCACTCCAGCAAACTTTCCGCCACTGCCGCCCGCCCGCGTCTACACCTGCTCGCGAGTCTGCGGCGCCTCAACCACTGGCGCGTGTCCACACGGCCTCCCCCGCCCCGGGTCGCTGGAGGGTGCCTCAGTCCCAGTCCGCGTCTCCACCGGCTTCCCGGCGCGAGCTACGCGGACGCCAACCTCAGCCTCTGGGATCAGTCCTGACTACCTCGGGATGCCGGGGGCGCCCCGGCCGGACCCCTCGCGCTCGTCTACACCGCCCCGGCATCCCCCAGGTCACTGAGGACGCCTCAGCTCCGGGGCCGCGTCCACACCGCTCGAGGCTCGCCAGACCCCAGGGCACCGGGGGACGCGGCCCGCGGGACCGCCGCTCAGCGGGTGCCCGACCTCCCCCGGCGCCCCCACGCGCGGCGAGCCGGCGGGGCTGCTTACCTTGCCCGCGCTCACGCTCCTGTCCCGGCGGCGCCCTCTCTTTCATACATTTTGCAGTACTGTCGGCGAAAGAAAATGTTATAAATCCTCTCCCGGTCTCGTGGCTGTCCCCCAACCTCCCGGCTTTCCTCTTTTTTCGGCCTTTAGGACAATACTGGGCCCCAGCGGCCGGCCACTGGCCACCGGGCTCCAGCAGGCGCGGCTGAAAGCGGCGGGGCGGGGCCGGGCGGGCCGGGGGCGGGGACTGAGGTTGGGGCGGGGCTTGGAGGGCCTGGGCGGGGCCTGGGTGGGCCGGGGGCGGGGCCTGGATGGGGCTGAGCTGGATGGGGCGGGGCCGGAGGCGGGGACTAGGGCTGGGGGCGGACCGGGGGCGGGGACTGAGGGGGCTGGGCGGGGCCTGGAGCTGGGGGCGGGGCCTGGGTGAGGTGTGGCTGGGCCTTGGTGAGGCGAGGCGGGGCGGGGCGAGGCGAGGAGGGCGGGGGCGGGGCTGGGCGGGGCCGGGCGGGGCCGGGCGGGGCCGGGCGGGGCGCGCGGACTCTGGCCGCCTTCCCCGGGGAAGCCTTGGCCTGCGACTCGCGCTCCTGTTCCGGCTCCTGATTTGTCGGCCCGCCGGCGACGCTGACGCTTGATTGGCTGAGACGAAGAAGGGGCTCAGGCAGCACGAGTTGGGGGTGGCGGGTTTCGTTCTTCGCCTTTTCTTTCCTGGGGCTGTTGCTGCTCTTTTGGGCCCTCCTGAGATCTGCAGCCTTTTCATCTCTGCTTCCGTGCCCCCTCATCATAACACTTCATCACCCGAGTGTAACTGCGCTTCTTTGCCCTTCTCTATCAAATAGGCAGCACCTTGAGGTCAGGACCCGGGCTTTGTGGTGCTCACCACTGTATCCCCAGGGCCTGGCACACAGGAGGTGCTCAAAACGTTTTTGTTGCTTGAATTAATGGAAAATGTGCACACAGGTTTTTAGCGCTATCTTTAAGGCTGGTAACATCCCCAGAAGATGGTATTACTATTCTCTTTCAAGAATAGGGAGACCGAAGTGCAGAGAAATGCTGTCACCTGGGAGCCAATTGCTGAGCTGACACTGGGACATACTTACATCACTGGACCTCAGATCTCCTTTACACAGCGATGCCCTGGGGAGTGCCAGGGCCTCAGTTTCCCGTCTGTCAAAAGACAGTGTTGGTTTAGAGTAGAAGATGGGTTAGATGTTATTTCAATGAACGTGTTGTACTAGCACTGCGCTTGGAAGTATGAAAGAAACAGGCCCGGCTTCCATGTTAAAATCCTGGTACCCTTTCCCTCCCTGGGACCGCCTGACCCCCAAATCACAGAGGAAGTTAAAAGGACTCCACTCAAACCAGGCTACCTTGCCCACCTCTGAGGTTTGGGGGTGTGCTTGTGGAGGTACTCGCGCTGTCATTAAACAAATTGACTTGAGCAGGCATGCTTTTGGGGGGAGGGGAGGGCAGTCCTTGGGACCTTCCCCGACCCCAGGTGGGTCCTTTTGATTTCAGGGTGGTCTCTGAGATTGATAGGGGAAAACGCTTCCTCTGATACAGGAGGATGTAGGGCTGCTCCCGGAGTTGGGCAGAGGAGGGTTAAGCAACCAGAGAAATGCTACCTGAGATCCTGGGCAGCCACATTCAGTGCTGAGGAGCTGGCTTAGTGGCACAGTGAGTTCTCCTTGGGTCTCCGTCTTCACATGGCCTTCTTATAAAGACACCAGTCACTGGATTTAGGGCCTACCCTAATTCAGTGTGACCTCATTTTAATTTCATTACATCTACAAAGACCCTATTTCCAAATCAGGTTATGTTCACAGGTTAGGACTTCAACATATCTTTTTGGGGGACACTATTCAACCCACAACAATCCTCAATGAGGAAAGAACATTCTGGTCAGAGGAGAAGAGCAAAAGCGGAGGCCCTGAGGCTGCCCAGGGTAGATTACCCTCTGAGCTGCCCACTGCTCTCCTGGGGCTTATCTCCAGCTCATCTCGGTTCCTGGTACCTGGCAGCTGCCTAAACAGCCAGGAGGGAGGTGACCCTCTGGATATCAGGCCTTCCCAGGCTTCTCCTTCCAGCTGACCCTGCCCAGCCTGGGGACTCAGGAGAGCCCAGCCTGCCCGTCCCTCCTCCCCCTGCCTGCCTGGTCCCCACCCCCACCCGCATCCCACATGCACAACGGACAAGGATAATAGAAGCTATTTCACAAGCAGGTGGTGATTAATCGCCAAGTTAATTAAAGAGGCAGTAATTATGCTCGGATTTCAGAGGAAGGAGAAATGTCTTGGGCAGGGGTGGGTGGTCAGCCGAGGTCTCCCTAAAGAGGTGGGGCCGGAAGACGGAAAGGATTTGAAAAGACCGGGAAAAAAAACAAGTAACGTTTTTTAGAAGTGGGTGCTTCAACCATCGCTATGGTGTTTTATTTGACGGTCAGGCTGAGATGTTCAAGCTCGTCTCTGTACTTTTCCATGTCTTTGAAATATTTCATTAACAGTAACAACAAAAAAAAAAGGCAGGGGGAAGCTTAAGTATTTCTAAACCCCAGTTTGGGATTTATAAATGGCCTCAAATACCAGTGTGCCCCACTTTACACAATGGAGAGGGCCTTAAAATCATGTGTAAATCGAATCCCGTTTGCCCACCCGGTACATCTTAGCACCAGCCATGCTCTATCTTCATTTCTGATTGATTTTCCCTGGCAGAGGCACAGAATTCTTTGCTTTAAGTGTCAGGCTCTCTCCGTCAAGTAGTTAATGACCTATAAAGCACTTAAAACATACTGGAGGAGACGCTCTTGGAGGCACCCCGTGGTTTACCCTCTTCTATTGTCAGTAATCACCCCTCATTTATTTCCTCTCATTGGTTTGGAATTTGCTATCAGCTTTCCCTAAAGTGGAGCCCACCAGGAAAGGTCCAATTCCCTGTGGGCCTGGATGGGTGCTGGAGTTGCACCCAGGGGCAGCAGCAGCAGGTAAGGAAGGCAAGGTCCCTTTCCTCAAGAGCCCTGGTCACCTCTTGGCTCACCTTCCCTAACTCCCTCATACCTACTGCAGCTGTGGCCACCATGGCCTTCCCAGTTTCTCCCCACCACCTGTCTACCGCCTCCACCTGTCTCTTGAGTCCTGACCCATTCTCTTGGCTGCCTTCAGAACACCTCCCCCTGGTTGCCGCCTGGATTTCTCCCCACATTGCTGCTCCACTCCTGTACTTCTGGTGGTGTTTACTGAAACCAGCCTCGGTCTACTGGATGGGGGCGTGGACATCCCTTCACCCAGACACCTTGACACCAGCAGGTCACCAGGTCTTCTTGCCTCCCACTCCCCAAAGTGGCTCTAGAGTCTGGTCTCCTGCCCCAACCTCCGCTTTCTCGACCCCAGTCCCAGCCCCTAAGTTTGTGCCTATCTCAGCGGCCTCCAAATGGAACAGGCCACTCTCCCCAGAGCCACTCACTCAAGTTGCCTCCTAAAGAACAGTTTAGAGGATTTTGTTTTGTGGCTCTCCGACCTCCGTGTGCATCTCAGGCCTCAGCCTGCTGTCCAAACCCCTCCACAGCTTGGGCCTGGCGTCATCTCCCCAGGCTGGCCCCAAGCACCTCACCTTTCCAGCCATCTCGCTCCTTCTGTCTTCAGGCTTTTGGTTATGGTATTCTCTCCCCGGGGAGCCCTCACCCTTCAAGGTCCTGTCTTCCGGAAAGCTAGGCAACTTTGCTCAGGCAGAGTTACCACCCTCCTTGGAGCTCCCACAGCTCTTCCCACAATGCATTTCCCCTAGGTTCCTCATTCTGCCTTCTCATTCATCCAGGGACATTTATTGAGTGTCCACTGGGAGAGGAGTTGTTGGGAGCATCAGCTCTGGAATTAGACAAGTCCAGGTTCAAATCCAGTGTTTCCTCTTGCCAGCTGGGTGAGCTTGGGCATTCACTGCCCCTCTCTGAGGCTCGGTTTCCTTCTCTGCCATGTCCCAGAGCTGGTGCCTGCGCTTGGGCAACTGGAGGAGGACGCCAGCCTGGCGAGGTCAGCGCTGGGAGTGAGAAAAGAGGCCCAGGGTTGGGAGGAGCACAGAGGCCCTGGCAGCAGCAGCCTCCAGGGTCAGAGCTGTGAGGGGGCATCCACAAGGTGCACGGAGCCAGCTGGGCCACTGGCTGGGGGCCTGGGAGGCTGACCAGGCTGTTCCAGGAGGGAAAGTGCATCAGTTTTCTGGGGCTGCTGTCACCAATTACCACAAACTTGGGCCTGAAACAGTACATGTCTATTCTTACAGTTCCGGAAGCCGGAAATCCACCACCAGTCTCAGGGGCCAAGACGAAGGGGTTGGCAGGGCCACGCTCCCCACAGAGGCTTTCAGGAGACAGTTTCCTTCCCTTTCCAGTGGCTAGGGCTGCTTTCCTTGACTCATGGCCCCATCCTCCATCTTCAAAGCCAGCAGTGTAGCATCTTCAAATCTTTTTCTCTGCTTCCATTACCACACCGCCTTGTGCCTTCTGTCTGTAACCTCCCTCTGCATCCCTCTCACAAGGACCCTTGTGATTGTAATAATCCAGGATAATCTGTCCATCTTAGAACCCTTAATCACATCTGAAAGGTCTGTGCCGTATAGGGTAACATTCACAGGGTCCAGGGATCAGGATGTGGACGTCTTGGGGTTGGGGGGAGCCGTTACTCAGCCTACTGCAGGAGGCAGCTGAACAAAGAGCCTCGGATCATGGGTTCTGAAGTCACTTCTGGGGCTTGAATCTCAGCTGCACCATTTGCCAGCAGTGTGGCCTTGGGCGAGTTGCTACGTCTCTCTGATACTCAGTTCCTCATCTATAAAATGGGAACAGTGCCTAGCTCCAGATAAGAACTCAGTAGGTATTTAAGTATCTATTAGGCAGAAGGAGCTGCATGTTCCAGAACCTGGAGGTTACGAGAGACCCCAGAAGGCCCTTTCTGTAGGAGGGAAGGAGGAAGGGCAGGAAAGGGGACAGGGCAGGGCAGGCTGGGGTGGAGGACAGAGCTGGGCCAGGTCCCAGGAAAGTGTGTGTGCATGCGCGCGTGTGTACTCTGCCCTGGGAGTAGTGGACAGGGGACACAGACAGCATTTAAACAGGGCAGTTTTTGTTTCACCTTATTGAGATATAATTCACATACCATAAAACGTACCATTTTAAAGTGTACAATTCAGTGGCTTTTAGCATATTCACAAGGTTATGCAACCATTACCGCAATCTAACTCCAGAACATTCCCCCATAAAGAAACCCCACACCCATCAGCAGTCATTCCCACTCCCCCATGGCAGGGCAGGTTTTAGGACAGAGCATCCTAAAGCTCTCTTCAATCTCCCAGTCCAGGCTCGAACCCAGAAAGAGGACAGCGGCAGCACGAGCACTGAGATGTGGGGCTGGAGTGCTGCTGAGGGGCCCTCCCAGCTTCCTCATTTTATCCAGAAGCAGAGGTGACCATCGCACAGGCTGAGCGAGGCTGAGGTGCGGAAGCTCAGGGCTCGCTGTGTGTCACCACAGCTACCATTTCTAGTTCTGGACCTGGTCACTTGGCTCCGGAGTCTGCCTCCTGCCTGGGACTCACCTACACAGACATATCCTAACAGGTCAGGGGGGCCAGCAGCTCTCCTCGCACCACGCCCGACACATGGCACCCCAGGGCTCCCCACCTCCCACAGGAGGCAGCAGGCTATGGGGGCTGCTGGAGGAAGGTGGGGGGCATTGGAAGCTGGTCCTGCCTGGTTCCCAGAGAGGCCAAAGTAGGGGACCTTTTTGAGGCCTGAGCAGCCCTGAGCCTCCCCTACCGATCCAGCCACTCTTGAGGTGGCTGTGACCTGGCTGGGACATGAGGGACCCACAAGGGGCTTCTACAGTGCTCCCACCTTGCACCCGCTGCTGGGCTCAGTCCTGCTGGCTGCTTGGAGGGTCTCAGGCCCCGTGTGGTCAGGGCTGTCTGGCCTAGCCTAGAGGCAGCTGAAGCAGGAGGGAAGGCCAGCTGGTGAGGCGAGGGACAGCAGTCGGGACATTGCTGAGTCGGCCGAGGCAACCTCTGGCAGTGACAGGGGCTTCTGGGATCAATTAGCAGAACCACTCTACCAGGACTTGCTGCTCCTGATGCATACTCCACAGACACGTGTCATCGTTCGGAGCCTCTGACAGCCTCGGCAGCCAGGAGGTGAAGCCAGGGGCTGTGGCTGGCCTTTCTCAAGTGTCTGGGCCTCGCCTCCAAGAGCTCACACAGAGCCTGCCCCTTCCCATCAGGCGGCAGGCGCTGGCCTTCCAGAACCTTCCAGAACCTTCCAGAACACGTTCCTTGCCTTGCCTCTCTTGGTGCCGTGGATGCAGCAACATGTCTGTCTCAATTTTCTCGTATGTAAAATGGGTTGTGTACTAACCAGAGAGCACTTCCTGGAAATTGGAGGAAAAAAATCATTCTCCCTATTTCATCAAGAACCAGCACCACTTCACCAGCAAAAGGAAAGGTTCATTTATTTCTTAAACAAGTGGCTGTGGAGCCCCCACTATGAGTCAGACACAAAAAGAGACCAGTAGGATGTTCGCCATGCTCAGGAGGCCCAGAGCCTCCTGGGGGAGATGGGTGTGTGTGAACTGATTCATGCGAGGAGGTCGGAGCAATGAGAGAAGTGAATAAACTGCTTGGTAGGGTAGGGAGTGTTAGGGAGGGCTTCATGGAGGAGGTGGCACTTGAGCAGGAATTCCTGCTCAGGTTCAGAGTGGGGAAGTTTGGCACCTTAGGGAATAGCAGCCATGGATGGGAACATGGATGGCCCTTGGGGTGACTTTGGGCCAGTGGGAGCTGGTCAGAAATGAGGCTGATGGACTGCATGAGGACACAGCCCCAGCACAGGGCCTGGCATCTAGTTGGAGCTGGACAAATGTTGTTGAAAGAATGAAGGGTTTGTGAGAGCCCTGAGTGCAGGGCTGGGGGCCAGTCCGCCACCCTGGGGACAGTGGGAGCCACTGTGAGGTTTGTATAGGGTGTGAGGGGGGCTCCAACTTCATCCTTCTGCATGCAGATGTCCATTTCTCCCAGCACTATTGGTTGAAAAGATTGTTTTTTCCTGTTGAATTATCTTGGCCCCTTTGTGGAAATGAATTGACTGTAAATGTAAGGTACTACAGGGCTTTGAGAGGGAGGAGCGATGGTGAGGTCTGTGCTCTCGAAAGCCCAGTTTGGTGGCAGAAGCTCAAGGCGGGAGAGGTTAGAGGGAGGCTTAGATAGGTGGGCTCCATGGAGGAGAAAAGCAGCCCCCAGATCAGCCCCGGGCCCACGGAGGGGAGCCAGGTACAGGGCTGCGCCCTGAGTCAAGGCCATGAGGTCAGCCAGAATGTGGTCCCCAGGCCAGTGGCACTCACGGGGGAGTCAGGATGGGGGCGACAGAGAAAAAGCCGGTGCTCCTCGGCCCCTCAAGGTCCACACACCGGTAAAATTAAACCCTCTCCAGATATAGCCACTGCAAGTAGGTTTTCAGGTAACGAGAGGATTGTAAACGTGAAACGATGCCAATTACAGCAGCATTATCCTGGATTATAAAGCTTCCAAGAGGCGGCTCGTGCCTCCAGGCGTGCTGTGCCCAGAAATTTCCAGGGGAGCCTTGGAATCCACGTCCAGGCTGCCTGAAGCCAGGCCCCACAGGTGGTGCGGGCTGCTGGGTGGGTCCAGCCCCACTACCTCTACTGACCTGCCTCCATTTCCCCAAGGAGATAGACCCCTGCGGCAGGAGGACACTCCCTACCCCTACGATTCTGAGATACCCGGTGTGAGCAACGTAAGGCTGACAGGCCATCTCTGAAGGAAATTTGTCCTTTCACGGGCTTCCCCAGCCCTGGGGGCACCGAGCCCCTCTGAGGCTCTTCCTGGCCACCCCCCGTACCCTCCTCCCCTGACCTACGGAGGCAGTGGGACTGCACACAGCTGGAGCCAGCCCTGGCTGCCCCTTCTGGGCTGTATGGCCTTTAGCCAGTCTGCTTCTCTGAATCACAGTTTCTGCTTTGGTCCCCCACTTCGCGGAGTGTTTTTGGGATTAAATGAGATGTTGTAAAGAGCCCGAGGAATAGAAACCAGTCCAGCCGCCATGCAAGATGCTTCGGCAGTGTCTGCTCAGGTGGTAAACATCCACTCCCTGGAAGTTGCGCAGATCTGTGCAAGGATGTTTCTGCAGCACCTTCTGTGAGGGTGGATTGTAAACAACTGAAAAGGCCATTACTACGGGCCTGATTCAATTAGGATCTGTTGGTCCTGTGGAATCCTTTGCTGTAATTAAGGAGTCTGGCAGCTCCCATGTGCTGTCATGGGCAGATCCCACCACGTGGGGCTGAACAAAGCAATTGCAAACAGCACCTGCAGAATGATTCCACGGAAGCCTTCAGAACCCCCCACAAGCACCCAATGTCTTATGTGTTCATGTCTATGCAAATATGCACGTAGATGCAATAAGAATAGCCCAGAAGAAAACATGCTCATATGACCCAGTGGTCGCCTCTGGGGAGGGGACCGAGCTGGAGGCTGTGAGGTGGCAGGAGCATCAAAGAGAATTTCACTTTGCTGAAGTTGAAGTGTTTCACAGCAATATATGCCCACATCACCTGCATAGACACACACACAAAATCCCAGTCCAGCACCAAGTGCAGACAGCAGGCCTGACCCATGCTCTGTCAAGGGCCGGAGGCCATAATTATGACTGCAGGCCAGAAGGAGCCCGGGAAGGAGGGTGCCTCAGTGCCTCATGCCAATGTCCCCAACTCTAGGAGTCTGGATTCAGGGATGAGGAAGTCCCTCAGGTAGACAAGGGACATCCCCTGGTATTTAAGAGGGACAGAGAGACGCCGCTCTGTCAGCCTGGCTGGGCCAAGGCCATGGCCCACCTCTCGTGGCTGAGCAATCTGCAAAGAAAACTATTGAACTACATAAAAATCCATCCTGGAAATCCCAGAGGCATCCTTAGAATGGAGCATGGCCTTTAAATTAGAATGTAAAAAAAAAAAAAAAAATGGCAGATTTGCCTGTAACTTGCTTTCAGGTTAGTGAGGGCTGGTGGCCAAAATGCAAACGGCTGTGCTTGCCTGAGGCGCCTCCACCCCCAGTGCCTGCGGGATCCTGAGATATTGGCTGTGAAGGGAACCCCAGCCCCACTGGGTTTCTGTGTGTAACCAGCACGTGTTCCCATGGAAACTCGGCTTCGCAGAATCCTCTGGAAATTGTTGCCAAGGAGGGGCCACTGCTTCCCACACCCACTTTGCGTTCCTGGGTTTGTTTTCAGGGATGATTTTCTAGAGCAAGTGCTGAGAGGAGCCGGAGCAGAAGAGAGGGTTGGAGGCTGAACCACTGGATGGGGCAGGATGGGGCAGGATGGGGCAGGATGGGGCAGGATGGCCATCCTGCACCGAGCTACGGCCCTGGAGAGGCTGGTGGAGGCTGAGGGAGTCAGAAGTAGTTGAAATGTTTCAGATGCCCCAAGGTTCTGAAGACAGCGGCCGGGCACGACCCAGGAGAGCAGGGCCGGCTATGCCAGGAGAGATGGTGGGAAATCCTTGGGCAGAGCAAAGGCAGGCCAGGCAAAGAAGCATCTGCTGAGGCCTGGACATGCCCTCTCCCCGCTGTGGTGGGTCCTTGTGGTGGGGAGCACACAGGAGGAAGCAGTGTCCCCTGAGGCCTGGGATCCGCCTCAGAATGGCTGCCACCACCTTTCAGTTCTAAGGCTTCCCCTCACCTGGGTCTCACCTGTTCCCGCTCAGGCACCCTGCCCTCCGGCACTCTTCCAGGGGGCTAAACTCACCCCCTCTCTGGCCCCTCCTGAGGGCTCTCCTCACACACACCTCTCAGCTTGCCTTGCCCCCAGCGCAGGAGCTCCCTTCGGGGGCAGCCACAAAACCTGGGTCCCAACCCCCGGGAGGCCTGCCCCTCATTTAGCTGACCCCCTCGGCACCGCCCTGTGGCAGCCTGATTTTCCTGGAGGAGGAGTGAAGAAGGAAACGCACGCCTGCTGAGCCTGGATGAGCGGGGAGTCCCCTTCTGTCCTCACTGAGCTGTCTTGATTGTCACTGAAACCGAGGCTCAGGTGGACACGCTGCTGGGAGGTGGGATTTGAGACAGACCAGTGGCCACTCAGCCCCAAACGACCCCCAAGGGCGGTTCCTCTCTCTCCTCTCCTCCACCCACTCAGAGCTGCACACAAGCCTGCCTTTAAGGAGCTCAGTTCGAGGCCCTCTCTGTCCCCCACTCCTCCATCACTGCCACCTGCAACCCCCTGCGGTAATCTGCCACCCCTCACCCCTGTGCCGCCCATCTCCTTGGGCTCTCGGTCCTGGGGGCTGGGGAATGGGTGCTGAGTCTTCCTTGCTCCATACTAGCAGACCCAGAACATTCTTCCTCCACCTCCCTTGTGTCAAACACCCTCCAAGCGTCCTGCCCTTCGCCCTTCTACCTCGACTTTCCTCCTCCTCCTCTTTGCTTCCCGAAGACCTCAGAACCTGCTGCTTCACAGCCTTGCCCTGAACCAGGCTCGGCCGCCACACTGGCAATGTCTGTGTCCACTGAGGGGTGACAGGTGGGTCCCCGAGGGCCTCATAGGCCACAAGGAAGAGTTGGGACTTTGTTCTAGGTGAGGTGGGAACTGTAAAAGGGTTTGAGCATAGGGAGGGACATGACTGACGTGAAGTAGACTGTCGGGGCACGGCAGCCATGCTGGGGCCTGGACCAGGGGTGGGGTAATCCTGCCAGGCTCCCCTCTCTGCCACTGGGCAACTAGAAAAGGCTGACTCCCAGCCAGAGGGCCTGGGGTCCAGGGACTCAGGACAGAGAGGTCCAGGCCCGGCAAGGCGGCCTCCTGCTGACCTTGCTGCCTTTGGTTTTCCTGGGGAGGCGCCCAGCACCCTGAGCGGCGCTGTGCCCCCTTCTCCACCCCACCCCACTCACCACCCCCGCCTCTGCCTCAGGCTGTTGGAGTCAGGAGCCTGGAGGGCAGCTCTGCTGGAGGCAGCTTCGCCTCCCTAAACAGGCAGCGAGTTCATTAAACTCCAGCCTCCCGGGGAGCAGAGGCCTCTCTATTCAGCCTTATAAGCCAGCTGAGAGCTTTCCTTGCTGTGTGCTCACAGGGTGGGCCCAGAACGGAGCTGGGAGGCTGTGGACTGTCCTGGGGGTTCAGGGAGGCTCAATGCCATCCCAGCAGAGGGCCTGGGACTTCTTCGAGATGTCAGTCAATGTTCACCCCCACCCCCAGCCTTCCTCTCCCCATGGGAGCGGCCTGACCTGCAGTGCAGAAGGTGCTGCCCAGACCTCGTGGTCCAGTGCTGCTTAGGGGCCAGTGGCAGGCCACCCCACCCTACCTGAACACATTTGGGGTTTGTGTGAGAGGGTACCTCTGGGACCTCTGGGGCAGCCCAGGGCGTGGGGAGGGAGGATTGGCCTGCCCGTTTTATGAACGAGGAAACAGTGGAAAGCTGAGGGAGGGATAGGGGAGAGCGACATCCTGGGGCATCCGGACCTCAGCCCCGTCTGCCTGTGAAATGGGTTCCCTTTTCAGTGTGTGCTGCTGCAAGGGTGACATGACGGGTAATGTGAGCGCACAGAGGAGCAGGAATGGCTCAGGGCCGGGCCTTGAGGGACCACTGTCCACGCAGGGCCTGAGCATCTGCAAAACGAAAGGACCCCTCTGCCCATGCGGGGGAGGCCCCGGGGACCAAGCCACAGCTAGACCACGATGGAGAGAGGTGGCCTCGAGGCAGCGGGCCCTGGCCCTGGGCCAGGAGGGGGGGGCTGGTCTAGCGGGCTGGGGCACAAGGCAGATAAAGACCAAGGAGGAGGGTGGGGTCAGGATGTGCCAGATGCAGGGGCCTTTGGGAGTCTGGGTCTTGGGGTGGAAGGAGGAGCAGCTGAGGCCCTGAGGACGGAGGAGGTGTGAGGAGCAGAGGGATGAAGCAGCTGCCTTAGTGAGTGTGGAAGGCCAGGCCAGTGGGACACAACCTTGGGGTCCTTGTTGGGGGCAGAGAGCTCCAGGCTGTTCACCTCCTAGTTAGCCAGCACCTCCCCTCCCAGCTCAAAACATGCCCCCGCCTACTCCAGGCCCCAGCCTGACCAGCACTCAGCCGCCCCCTCAGCCTGCCGCTCTGTCCCTGAGGCCAGCCCAGCCTCTGTGGTTCAATCTTACCCACACCTCATACTTCCTACGCCAGCACCCTGCTCCCTGCTGATGTGGCCGCCTTGTGCCTTTGGCCTAACTGGGCAGCAGGTAGGGAGGTGGGGGCGTCTGCAAGGTTACTCCTTTATTCATCCGCTCCGCCATGCTCTGCACACAGCTCTGACAAGGGTCCCTTGCCAGGTCCCTCTGGAGGAACCCACAGTCAGCCTTGCAGCTGTGGTGCAGGCTGGCGCCAAGAGAGCCCTTGGGTCTCGAGAGGGTGAGGAGGCCTTGGGGAGTGGGTGGTGTCCAAGAGAGCCCCTGAAGACTGAGGAAGGGCCCGCCTGGTAGAGGGAAGAGCTTGGGCAAAGGCCTGGAGATGTGGAACACTCAGTGGGTATGGCTGGGGCACAGAGTAAGAGGTGGAGGCAGGCCAAGGCAGGAAGGGCCTTGACTGTAGGGGTGAGGTGATGGGGCGCCCCGGGGGCCTCACTCCTGGTACAGAGCAGGTCCTCTGGAGGGAGGGGCTGCCCCGGGGCCTCTGATCCTGGGCAAGACCTGTGGGTGGGGGGAGCTCATCCTAGAGATTTTCATAGACCATGTTAAATTCACTGTCATCCTTGAATCTGTGCAGTTTCTCCTGGAAAAAAAAAGAAATAAAAGACGATAGGAAAGGAAAAGAACAAACTTGCACTAATTTAGTTTTAGTCAGAGGCAACCATGCGTGTGGCTTCCTGCATAGCTGTGACAGGGAGGCCTGTCCTTGTCCCCAAGCCCGTCTCTCCATTCTCTTCTCCTAGCTGTCCACTTGACCCCTGCTGTCTGCCCTCCAGCCCCGTGGACCTCCTCTGTCCTGCCTCAGGGCCTCCCCACATGCTCTTCCCTCCATCTGGGGTGTTCCCGTGACCAGGCCTGCTCCCCAGCAAAGCCCTGCTCCCCCTGCAGGGCTCGGCTCAGTCTCTCCAAGAGCCACGCCCTGCAGCCCTGGTCTGGCCCCTCCCTGGAACCCACCCCTCATGGGGGCTACCAATATCTCTGTGTGCTTGTTGGGTTAGTGACCTGTTCCTGCAGACCCGAGGCTCAGGAGGGCAGGGACATGTCTGGCCATCCTGGCTAGCAGCCCAGGGGCTGGCACGGGGTGAGCACTGCCTGGGATGGCCCTCACATCCTTGGGGGGGTCCCACGGTGGGGAGGCCCTGCTTCCAGAGCCAGGGCTGAGTATGCAAAGAGCAGAGAGAATAGGAGATTCAAAGAGCAGTGCCAGCCCGGGCCCCCTGGGCCAGGGTCCCCAGCACCAGCCCCCGCACTTCCTGTGATCTCTTCCAAGGTGCCCATGGGCCCACCCACCACCCACGGGCTCCTGCACTGGCTTAACAACCCCTTGCACTTACGGCGTCCCTGGTGCAGACGTTACTGACGTTACTTGACTGGGAACTCATTTGCATTCAGGGACAGTTGGTTTTGCAGGAAAGAGTCGCTCATCCACTTTACAGATGAGCAAACTGAGGCTTGAGAGAGGATCGTGATCAAGTGATGCGCCTCAGTCCCCATGGTGATAAAAACTGAGCCGCAACCAGGCCAGCCCAGGCTGGCACCAGCTCCAACTCCAGCCGCCAACTTCAGCCAACACCAGCCTGGGGGAAGCTGATGAGAAACCTAACACCCCTTGCCTGATTGGCCAGTGTAGATGCTACACTGGGCCTGGCGGTAGTTATGACTGCTCGCTTGGGTCCCAGTATGACATTTGATCCTCGTGGCAAATCTATGAGGTGAGTGCTGTCAGGCTCCTCAGTTTACAGACAGGAACACAGAGGTCGGCCCCTTGGTCTGGGCTGCACAGCAGTAAGGGATGGAGCAGGGGTTCAAACCCACCAGTGCTCCCAATCTCTAGGCCAGCTGCTTTGGGAGAGGGCTTCGATTCTACAGCAGCTGGCTCCCTCCTGTGGTCCCCATTTCACAGGTGAGCAGAGGGTCAGATGGGAGGGAATGAGGAGCCGGGCTTACTGCCCCAGCCTGCGTACCTGGGAGAGATGCCCCTGGGTGAAGGGAGCGCTGCTGGCCTCGTTCTGGATGCAGGAGTAGACCTCGGTTTCTCTGCGCTGCAGGGCCTGCAGGAGACGGCATGAGGGTCAGAGAGGATGCACGGAGGGGCAGGGCAGCTGGGCCACCCTGCCTGTTATGGACCACCCCTCCCTGCGGGAGCCAGGGGCCAGGCAGAGCCCTGTGGGCCCTAGTCTGCGAGAAGACGCCCACCTCGCCCAGCCCCGCCACCCACAGTCACACCTTTGCACCTGCCATTCCCTCACAGAGCCGCCTCACCCCTTTCCCGCTTGCACAGCGCATCTCCTTTCTGTGCCCCCTGCCACCTCCCTCACCCCACCTCTGGGTCAGCCCTGGCAGGCTGTCTCTGGGCTTCCACCTGGCCGGCAAGGGGAGGGGCCCAGGCCCACTCCTGCAGACGCTGCCTGTCCTCGGGCCCTCGGGCACCCTGGCAGCCAGCAGCCCCCGGCCGTGACACCCATGGCCATGGCTCCAATCGGATGCCCTCCTGGCATCCGCTCTCTCTCCCCAGGTCCAAAACCCCTGCCCTGTGAGGGTCTTGTCCACCCATCCCACCGCAGCCTGTGCTCGTGGATGACCTAGGCACCCACTGGGGTCACACTCCTCGCCCATCAAGCTGTGCCTGGCTTGTCTCTGGGTCACTGAACCTACAGCTGTGCTCAGCACACTTGGAGAACAGCAGTGAATGAACTACGATGAGGAGCTCCTCACTCACTAAGTGTGTGTCTTGGGGCCACACTCACTCTTGGCCCGGCTATGAGCAGTCTGACCAGAGGGTAGGGTAGAAAGAACCAGGGCTTTGAAATCAGACAAGACTAGGATCAATTCTCAGCTCTGACACACGCCAGCCTTGGGCAAGCCCTGAACCTCTCTGTGCCTCAGTTTCCTCATCTGTATAATGGGAGCAATCATATCTATCTTGCAGGCCCAATGCATAATTAAATGAAATATTTGTGCCTCCAGGCCCCAGCACAGGGTCTGGCAAACAGTAAGTGCTGAATAACTGTTGAATGATCATCAAGGGAGGCTTGATGGCTTCTTCGCCTCTCTGCGGTCACAGCCTGGACTGTCCCTCAGACCCTGATGGGCCCCGGGGTCCCATGTAAGGGGCAGATGTTGCTCTTTAGGGTTGCTGGAGCAGAGCCGCCAACAGCATAAGCAAGAGGCAGGAGCCGTTCCTTCCCGTGTGTACATGTCATATGGATGCCGGCTGGTTGCCAAGGAGGTGGTTTCCCTGGCAACAGGCAAGCAGGGGTTGCCGAGGCAGGCTGGAGAGACAGGTGGTGCTCTGAGGCAAGAGGAGGGAGGAGAGGTGGGGAGGGGAGGAGGGAAGGAGGCGTCGAAGGGTAGTGGGGCATGAAACCCGTGTAATAAACCATTCGGCACCTGAGGGGCCCTCACTTCAAGGGCATCACACAGGGATAGCAAGGCAGCTCTGGGCACCAGCTCAAGGGGCCTCTGATTCAGAAAGAGGGTGGATCTTAGGAGAGGGGCTTCTGACCTGCCTCCTGGTAGGGAAGGGTGCAGGGCCGCCCCAAGGAGGAGCCCCATTTCCAGAAGGCAACTTCCAAGGCCTGCTCTGGCCTGTCAGGTCTACCTGCCCGCCCAGAGCACCAGCCACCACCGGCGAGCCTGGCACACAGGATGGGGATCTGCTCCTCAGACGCCCTGTGCCCCCACCTCTGTCCACCCAGGCCTGGATTGCCACAGATCTGACAGCCCCTCCAAGCTGGACATTTCTGGTCACAGAGAGAAGAGAGGAAAAGGACCTCTTTGCTGACATCTAGGCAGGGGAGCAGATCTGGGGTCCCACAGGTGGTTCTCTTCTCCTTCACATCCGGCTCTCATGGGTTGCCTACCACACATGAGCCCAGAGAGGCCCAGAGTTGTCTCAGGCCACACAGCCCCTCAGTAGATGGGAACTCAGGCCTCCTGCCCCCAGCTCTGCAGAGCCACCGGCCCTGGCATGCCGCCAGGGGATTTCTGAGCCAGAGAAGAGCACCCTGCCCCGGGAACCTGCAGGCCTCTGCCCCACGCTGGCGGGCGGCTGCGCTGCAGAGGTTGCTGCCAATTAGCAGCTGCTGAGTGAAGCCTTTGACAAGTCCTGACCGCTGGCTGCATTTGCATTCAGGCTGTGACCCGCATCGCTAGGCTGTGAAATGCAGGGCGGCCTTTGTCAACAGGACATCCTCGGAGGCTCTGAACCAGACCCTCCTGGTGGTGATGGGGACTGCCTTCCCCAGCCTGTGCCTGCTGGGAGAAGACTCTCCAGGCCTCTGAATGGGCTTCCCCGGGCTGGGGCTGAGTCGAGCCTGGGGCTGTGCTGTGTTGGGGCTGGACTAGGCAGCGCTGGGCAGTGCTGGGGTGTGCTGTGCTGTGTGTGTTCCGTCTGTGCTGTGCTAGGTCTGTGCTGTCCTGGGGCTGTGCTGGGCTAGGGCTGTGCTGACCTATGGTGTTCTTGGGCTTGGCTGTGTTGGGGCTCTGCTGGGCTGTTTTGTGCTGTTCTAGAGCTGTGCTGTGCTGTGCTGGGGCTATGCTCTGAACTGTGTGCTCAACTGTGCTGTGCTCTGTGCTGAGCAAGCACTGTGCAGGGCTGTGCTGTGCTGTGTTGTGCAGGGCTGTTCTGTGCTCTGCTTAGGCTGTGCTGTGCTGTGCTGGGCTGGGCTATACTGTGCTGGGCTGGGCTGGGCTAGGCTGGGCTGTGCTGTGTTGTGCTATGCTGGGCTTGGCTGGGCTGGGCTGTGCTGGGCTGGGAACGTTTGTCTGGGACCCAGGCCCTCCAAGTCCTCTGCCTCCTGCTGCCCAGGGGGCAATGGTGCTGACCTGAATGGTCATTGGCCCTGGTAGAGGTGTGAAGTCAGTGCCAAGGCTCTCCTCTAGGTGGGCTGAGGCCAGAGCTGAAGCTAGCTGCCCTGGGCCAGGACCTAACCTGAAGGTCCTGGACATCGGTCCACCTATAATATGAACACCCCCCCGCCCCAAGACCACGGAAACAGAGCTGCACTCTCATGGGCACCTGCGGGGAGAGACCTGCATGGTGCACCCTGGGGGCAGATGGGTGAGACCTGGGGTGTTGTTCAGAAAAGAGTGGAGGAGGAGAGCCTCTGCTCTGGGTCAAGTTCCTGGAGCGTCTGAAGCGATGGCCTCCTGCAGTGACAGCAGTCCAGGGAGGCAGGGCTGGGATGGGCCTCCCCTAAAGGAGGAGCTGGTGATCGGGAGCCACTGAAGGTTTCCAAGGGGGAGGCGACAGCATCAGCCGTGCGTTAGAAAGGTCCCTCCTGCCACAGTGAGGAGCCAGAGGGGCTGGAGGCTGAGAGCAACACTGAGGGCACCAAGCTGGGCAGAGGCTGCAACAGAGCTAAGGGGAGGTGCCCAAGGGCTCTGAGGGAGTCAGACCATAAGGCTGATGCCCTGCATTTGCCACAGGGGCCCGCCCTGGGCCCAGCCCTGAGCCTCATGGAACCAGGGTGCCTGGAAGGTGAGACAGTCCTCCACTCGTCCATGTGGCAGTTGATCGCTGAGCACCTACTGTGTGCAGGGGGGGATGCAAGATGGACCACAATCACAAAGTAAAAGGTGACCAAAGGCCACAGAGAAGGAAGATAGGGATGTTGGGGTCATGGAGGGGGTGAGGAGGTTGCAGTTTTAAAATGGAGGTCAGGAAAGGCCTCACTGCAAAGGTGCCGTATGAGCAGAGAGCTGAGGAGTGAGGGAGTGGCCTCGGGTCAGCTACAGAAAGGATGCTTGGGAGCAGGGCACAGCCGACAGCAAGCCCCCACGGTGCGGCAAGCTGGTGTGTGTGCGGAGCAGCAAGGAAGCCAGCGTGACTGGAGCAAGTGAGTGAGGGAGAGAGACAGCGGGAGGACATGTGGACAGAGCTCTCGGAGGCCACTGTCAGGGCTCTGACGTGGACTCTGAGAGAGAGGAACCTCTGAAGGACTGCAGCCATCATGAAAACGTGCCTCGCAGACCTCAGCTCCATGGATCAGCTTTGACTAAGGGCCCAGGTGCTGGGCTCCAAAACATGCCACATGGGCTACTCCCAGCCAATGGCTGAGCACGGCAGGAACGCCATCACAGCCTCCCGCTCTGGGAGACACGGGGCTCCTCCAACTTGGGTGCTCCCAAGGGCCTTGTTGAACCTTGCCTAGACTGTGTGGCAGTCGGAGCTCCCTCTCTGCCTTCCTTTCTCCATCCTTCACTCAGCACCACATCTGCTTCAGTCTGACGGCCCTCCCAGTCATCCCCATTTGCTCTCACAGGTGGCTTGTCTAATAAAATTATTGCACATCTAACCCTGGTTTAGTGTCTGCTTCTCAGAGGACCTAGACTCACAAGGACTCTGAGCAGAACAGAATGAGATCTGTGTGTGGGTGGACAGGATCACTCTGGCTGCTGCCAGGTGGAGAACAGACTGGGGCAAGGATATAATAGCTGGGCTGATTAGAAATCAATTGCAGGACTCCAGGCAAGCAATAGTGGTGGCTCCCACCAGCGTTAGCACTGGAGGGTAGAAGGGTCAGATTCCAGATGTGCTCTGAAACAAGATATGCTGATGGATCAGATATGGGTGGTGACAGAAAGAGAGAAGGAAATGGCAACTTCGAAATTTTCAGCCTGAGCCACTGGAGGGATGGAGTGTTCACTCACTGCAGTGAGGAAGAGGCATGTCGGAGGTAAGGAATTGGAGTTTGGTCTGAGAGAGAAGCCGATGAGACGTCCAAATGGAGTTGCTGGTGGCATTCAGAGGAGATATCTGGGCTGGAGATATAAATTTGGGAGTTGTCAGAGTGTAGATGGTCTCAGAACCTTAAGGCTGAAGGAGATCACCAGGGGGCGGGAGGAGGGAGTGAAGATCAAAGAGAAAGGGCCCCAGGACTGGATCCCAATGTTCAGAGGTCAGGGTTCCTAAGGAGGAATGAGTGAAGAAGGCAGAGGAGGCATGGCAGTGAGATAGGGGCATCAGGAGAGGGTGGAATGTTCTGGAAGCAAGTGAAGAAAGTGTGTCACGGAGGAGGAAAAGCTCGATGGTGATCTCCCGATGCTGCTGATTCATCAAGGAAGATGAGGATGGAGAACTGACCGTTGGATTTCACAATGTGGAGGCCAACGGTGGCCTTGAGAAGGAAGGTTTTGGTGAAGAGGTGGGCAGAAACCTGACTGAGTGGGTCAGAAAGGAGAGAGAAACTGCAGAGTCTTGACAGTTCTGTTATAAGGAGTCATAGAGAAAGGGCAGAGTCGCTAGAGGGGGATGCGGGCTCAAGGTAAGGAATTTAAGATGGAGGAAACCATAGCATGTTTGTAAGCTGCAAATGTAATATTGTATAATTAGTCCTATTTTACAGATTATGGAACCAAGACTCAGAAAGTTTAAACTGCAGAACCCACGAGCAAAAGAACTGGGCTTTGACCCCCAGTCTATCAGACCTACTCTAAATTCATGCTCCTTAATAGCTCAATTTTAAAAACAAATTGGAGTAGTATAGGTTTTTTTTTATCATGAGCATTTTCCCACATGAATAAAAAGCAAAAATTGATGTAACAAAAAGGAGAAATATACAAATCTACAATCATATGGGCAGATTTTAACTCACTTCTCTTAACATCTGATAGACAAAAAAGTCAATAAGGATATGGAATATTTTAACAACGTGATCACCAACTTAACTGAGATGTACAGAGCAGTCACTCAGTCATGCCCAGGGTAAGTCCTTTTCAAGTGCAAACAGAATATAAGCTGAGCCACAAAACAAGTCTTAAAAGACTTCAAAGGATTAAGGTCATGTAGAATATATTCTCTGATCACGGTGGAATTAGCAAGAAATAAAAAACAGAACAATAACTACAAAATAATTCAACATTTGAAAATTAAGCAAAACACTTTTAAATAATCCATGGGGCAAGGAGGAAATCTCAGTGAAAAATTTAAACTGAAAGATAACAAAAATATGACGTATCAAAACTCATGGGGTGCAGCTAAAGCCATACTTAAAGGGAAGTTCATAGCCTTAAGTGCATAAATTAGAAAAGAAGACAGATTGGAAACCAATGCTGTAAGAATCCATCCAAAGAAAGTAGAGGAGGAATATATGAAAATCGTTCCCTGGAGGTTCGGAACAAGACAAAGAAGCCCGCTGTCACTACTCCTGTTCACCATCGTACTGGAAGTCTGAGGCAGCGTGATAAAGCAAGAAAAAAAGAAGTAAAAGCTATGAGGATTGGAAAGGAAAAAGTGAAACTTCCATTATTTATAGATGACAGGACTGGGTTCATAGAAAATCCAAAGGAATTTACAGAGAAACTATCAGAATTAATGAGTGAATTCAGCACGTCCATATACAAAAGTCAATCATATTTCTACATACCAGCAATAGACAATTAGAAAATGAAATTAAAATGGGGATAACACCTGTAACCTAAAACCCTATTATGAGGGTTAACAAGGTAGAAGGTGTAAAGTCTGATCACAGTGCCTGGCATATAGTAGGACTCAACAAACAGATGGTTTCTGATATCATCACCATGGTTATTAACGTCATTTTTATCTGCCAGGTCCAACCGCAGCTGGTACGGACTGGTCTTAAGGATGAGCAAAGTCTGTGGCCTCCCTTCACATCTCCTTTTGGGTTCTAAAACCTCTTGAAGCCACCTTGCACCCCTGAGGGGCAGTGGGCCTCTCCCCCTCCTCCCGAGAAGTCCGCCTCAGCCTCCGAGAAGTCTAAACACCGGCGAGAAAGATGTTCCACGCAGAAGGGCATCTCTCCCATTGAAAATCATCTTGGAGAAGGCTATCTATTCACGTGGAGAGAGGTTCACGAGATATTGTAACATGAACAAAGATAGCTGTACTACTCCAACAAAAAAAGTGTGTGTGTGTGTACCGGTCTCTTCGTATGTATTTATAGGAAAAAAAGACCGGAAAGTATAGAAGTCAGTGTTACTAGTATTTATCCTGGAAGAAGATAGGCCTGGGATGGTGGTTATTTTCTTCTTTTTGATATATATAGAGAGACAGCTTCCATATGTGAGTGTGCACGTGCGTGTGTGTGTGTCTGTATGGAGACAGAGAGAAATGTTTTTATTTAACAGCTGACACCAGAATTGCTCATAGGGAAAATACCAGGATGAGCTGCTGGGAGAATATGGGGAAGTCTGGGGCCACGTGGGAATCAGGGGCTGGTGGAAATTCCCTGGGCTGGGGGGCTGATGGCCCTTCGAGAGCTGGCCGTGTCATCTGGAGCTGTCATAGCTGCCCTACAGGGACACTGACTTTGCCTCATCCCCAACTGCCCCGTCCTCAGCGAACAGGGCCATATTCTGCATGCACTCTGTATGGTGTTTTGTAGAGATTGAGGAAGGACCCGGGTTTCACGTGTGAGTCAACAGGGTCGGGACAGGAACAGTGAGCGCCCACACAGGCAGAGTCCTGGTGCAGAGGCAGCCGGAGGATGTGCCCTTGGCGAACCTGTGGGACCTCACAGGGCTTTGAGCACCCAGATTTGGAGCCAAGATCCTAACCTGGTGGCTTTAGAGCTCACAGAGTTGAGCCCCACTGACGCTGACTGGCATTTGTTCCGCACGTTCTCTACAACGAGCGCATGTTACTTGTGGGACTAAGATAGACGTAACTGAAAACAAAGTTTGTCGTCTTCCCAGCTGCTGGGCAGAACGGCCAGCCAGGCACAAGTCTGAGCCCCTCCCAGGACGATTAGGAAGACCACTGCAGAGACAGAAAACGTTTACGACACAACGAAACAGTGTCCCAGCCCGTGTCTCCGCTTAATCGTAAAGATAAAACAACGTCTGTGTGCGGTGTGGAAGAGGGAACGCGAAGAGTTAAAACTCGTTGATGTGTGAAGGGCGTGGAGCAGTGCCTGACCTTTTTCCTCTTTTTGTGGTTTTTGTTGTTGCTGCGACGTTGTTTGTGCAATAAAAACAGGAAAGAGTTAGTGGGCCGGTCAATGTCATTTGGTCAGATGAAGAAACTGTCTTCATTCCTCTCCAACTCATGCCCTTGATATCCCTTGTTCCAGAAGTGAAGGGGTCTGCCACGGAGGGGAACGGGGTGGCCCCTTACATCTGCGTGCCTGCTGGGGGCCGGGGGCCATACACGTGTAATCTCAGTTCACCTTCATAGAAACCCCACCAGGCAGGAATTCTTGTCCCCAGTTTACAGATGAGGAACTGAGGCTCAGAAAAGTCACGCAGCTGGTAAGTGACCAAGTCAGGCAACCGGACCCTGAGTCAGGCCCGAGAGAGGCAGACAGACTCACTGTGTAGATGGATTCAGCAGGAGGCTGCTCCTGGCCACTGGCGGTGCTCGGGGCCGGGCACTTCTGGGCGGGGTGCTTCCGTGGAGCCTGCATCTGTTTCTGGGAGGAAAGGAGTCAAGGCTGTCAGGGCTGGGAGCAGCAGGTCCCCTGTCTCCACCTCGCCCCCTTCCGCCCCCCAGACCCGCCGGGGAAGGATGGCAGATGGTCATGAGACCACACGGAAATTGACCACTCAGCACCTTCCGCCCACCTTCTCCAGGGAAACCTGGCAAATGCCCCCACCACCTCCATCAGACCAGTCATCTGCCTGGAGGTTCCATAAAGGACAAAGACCCCCCACGAGGCGTTGCCCATGGACACAGGGCCTGGCTCAGGGTAGGCGGGCAGTGGAGGCACAGCGCCGGTGTGATACGGCCCCCGGCTCTGGAGCTGACTGTAGTCTGTAGTGGTGGTCCTGAGCGAGCGCCAGACCAGGTGTCCAGTCCCGCTGTGCCCCCCACTGGCTCGGTGGCCTTGCACAAGCCACTTCCCCTCTCTGGGCCTCGACTTCTTCAGCAATAACCCTCTCTGTGAGGTTGCTGCAAGGATTCAGGAAGGTGATAAGTGGTAAGTGCCTGGCACTTAGGTGGCCCTTGGCCAACCAACGCACACCTGTCAGGAACCTCCTGTTAGCCAGGCACCGTCCCTGCCCTCCTGGACCTGAGGACCCAGTGGGGAGACGGAAATGCACTAGGACTTTCACCAACGTGTTGTGCATGTGCTGATCAACAGGGACAGAGCCTCCTCACACAGGGAGGGAGCAAGCCCCTCACCCGGCCGGAAGGGATGTTTAAGACCTGAGGGCTGAGAAGTTGGTTTGGCAGGAGAGGGAAGAAAGGCAGAGGGAACAGCATGTGCCAAGGCTCGAAGGTGTCGAGGAACTTAAAGATGGTCAACTTGGCCAAAGAGGGAGGCGAATCCGCCCGGGATGGGTCAGGACGGCCGGGCAGGACCGCGTGAAGAGAGCAGACAGTGGAAGACACCTGAGCCGCTCTAAGCAGCAGGTGCCAGGATGGGAAAGCGCATGCTGGCTGCTGCGTGAAGCACTGGTGGTGGTCCTGGAGGCAGGGGCGGTGGGCCTGCGGGAAGGCGAAGGCTGCGGGACAGGAAGACAGTGAGGAGGCAGTGCGGTCAGCCCTCCAGAGGCAGAGGGAGGCCATCCCGACGTGCCCCCTCGTGGCAGGCGCCACACTGCCAACAGTGGAGCAATGGCAGCCTCACCTCGGGGTAGGAGCTAATTAAAAACCCTGGCCGCCTGCCAATCCCCAGCCCATTTACTGGGGATTAGCTCTCGAGAGCTACTTAACTCTCAGGCAGAAGCCGGCGCCACCCCCAGTCACAGCATAATAATGGCTCAGGATGATGGAGCCTCACTGGGTACCGGGTGAGTTCTAAACACATTACCTGCCTCATCTCATGTGCCCCTCAACAAACCTGCAAGACAAGTCTTCTATCATGTCTGTTCCCAAGGTTCAGAGAGGGCAGGCAACTTGCCTGAGGCCACAGAGCCAGAAGCAGCAGAAGCAGGATTTGAACCCAGGTCTATGAGATTCACCAAGATGCTGACCTGATAGCACCTGGAGATTTTGCTCTTGTTTTGTTTGAATGTATAGGTCTCATGGGCAGTTAGGTGCTGGCACTTTACAGTTTACAAAGAACCCTAGGATTGGTCTAATTTTCATTTAATTCCCGTATTAGCCTGAGGACCCGGGCATGGAATTCCCACTTTACAGAGGGGGAAACTGAGGCTTGCCCAGGGAGTCAGTGACTGTCCCTGGATCGCGCCCAAATGCCTTGCTCTCAAATCTAGTGCCCCTCCGCTATGCCGCCTGCTTCTTGAGGGGTCTGTCACAGTCAGAGGGCGTGGCTCACCCGCAGGCAGCTGGGGGGCTGGTGCCTCTCCCCTCGCTGAGCCAGTGGCCTGGACACTGCCAAGTGGACATGAGCTCATGGCTAGGGACCATCCTGGACCCCATGCTGAGCAAGACCCAGGCCAGGCCCTGCGGTTTCTAATGAGACTGGGGGTGCCACTGTGGGGTCATGGGAAGGAGCCCCAAGTCTCCCAGGAGGGTGAGGCAGACTTCTCAGGGTTTGCACTGTCTCCTGAAGATAGGAGAAGAGTCTGAGAAAATGTCCCAGGCCGCGGGAACAGCACATGGAAGAGCAGGACATGTTGGGGACATGCAGAACCATGGACTGTCAGACAGTGGGTGACAGAGTAAAAGATGAAAGAAGATGAGCTGGGAGGCTGGTGAGGGCTGGGCCACAAAAGGCAGGATGCCACAGTGTCTCTGCTCGGAGGGGCGGTGAGAGCAGCCAGGGCAGGGAAGCAGTCACATTGGGTCAGATTCGCATTTTATAAGGCTCCCTCTGCAGCCTCAGAGGTGAAGTAAGAGTTGGGAGGAGCGGGAAGCGAGGAGGCATGAGCTCCCAGGAGGGGCAAGCCTTCCGGGGGAGATGAGGAAGGATCCTGGGGAGCGCAGAGGGAGCCCCCCTTGAAAAATCAGATGGATGCATTTTAATATAGGGGTGGGGATGCTCCGCCCCTTGGAGCCAGCCTTGCCCTCTCCGCGTGCCCTGTTCCAGGCCACCCACATTTGTGCTTCCAATTGTGATTTTCAAATGAATAAACCCATTAGAGTGGCCGTCAGCAGCTCAGGAAACCTGTAGTGCCTCAGTTTCCCCATCTGCAGAATTGGAGTGATACTGTTGCCTTGCCCGCCTCACAGCCTGTCACCTCAGCCTCATCCTTCAGGTCTCCGTGCTCACTCTCCCCATCATTATTCCTTCCACAAGCACCTACTATGCGTCAGGCTCCCCCAGGCCCTGGGGACGCCAGTGCCCTCTAGGGCTCATGCCTGGTGGGGGAGACAGTCATGAACTCAGAACAAGGGTGTGGGGAGCAGAAGGAGGAGGTGAGGCTGCAAGAGGTGATGGAGCCCCAGACTATGGGGTGGGGGCAGGGAGACAGGGCTGGATCCTGGATAGACTGTGGCGGGACTTGCTTAGGGCTCAGCTGTGGAGGGAGAGAGGAGACAAGCACAACTCTGGGGCTTTGGGCTGGAGCGTCCAGGGGCGTGGTGCCACTTACTGAGATGGGGCAGATAGAGAGGGCAGACTCGGGCGACTGAAGAATGCTGGCCTGGATGAGGTAGGTGCAAGCACCCTTAGGCCCCCACAAAGAGCGGACATGGTCTGGAGCTCGGGGAGGGGTCTGGGCAGCGCCAGGAGGTGGAGAATGCAACCCCTGGGAGCAGAGAAGTCATCGGAGAGCGTAGACAGGGCAGCAAGAGCTCCGAGGAAGCGGCCTGGGACATGCTGATGTATACAGTCCACAAAGCTGTGGGTAACCCAGCACAAGGCTGCCCGGGGGGCCTGGAAGCAAGGGAAGGAGAGTCCCATGGAGAAGGGAGACCTGCTGTGTCAGATGTCCCCAGAGCGTAAGGATGGATCCTCAAAGTCTGCTCCGGAGCTGGCCTTGACCCTCCGGCTGGGTGGAGCCTTGCACCTGCTCTCCGGGGCAGGAATCACTTGCCTCTTCTGGGTCAGTAGCTTCGGGCTTTGATTCATTGATATCCGCAGCCGCCTGTGCTCCTGGGGTCCTCCAGGCCTCCTCGGCCCTCCCCTCTCGGCCCCCACAGCCTGCAGCCTGGCCTGGTCTCCAACTGGAGGCCCCCACTGCACGCTGCCTTCCTGTGCTCAGATAACGGTTCACATCGCCTGGCCCGGGAGGTGGCACCCCCAGGGTTGGCATCACGAACGTGGTTCCCGCTCCAGGAGCTCTGGGGACGTCTTTGGCAACACAAACCCGGCAGCGGCTTCTGGCCTTCTGAGTGCTCTCTCCTTCAAGGCCAGGCTTTCGCCCAGCCCTTCCTCCCCCAAGTTCAGGGAGGGACAGCAGGAAGCACTGGGGCATCGCGCTCCTGCTGTGGGTCAGGCACCCAGCTGGTGCCTCCAAATGCTCTCTTCCACCCTTTCTGTGTGAGGGGCCGTCGATCCTTATCCTCATTGCTGGAGGAGGATATCCTCATTGCTGAGGCTCAGAGAGAGTCAAAGCTTGACAAGAGGGCGGGGGCCGCGTCTGTCTGCCTTTCCACTGTGTCTGGCACTTAGCCCAGCACCTGGCACATACTAGACACTCAATGGCTATTCCTGGAAGGAGAGGAGGGGAGGGAGGAGCCAAGGCCCTGCCACAGGGTGAGAGGCTGGGACCGGAAGCCTGGTGTGGCTCCAGGGTGTACCCTTCCACCTCCCCTCCCAAGCCTTTACTGAGCACCTACTCTGCGCTGGGTGCCTCCCTGGCCTCACAGGACACTGAGATCCAGTCATTACAGCCCCATTTCGGCAGAGCAGGAGCTGAAGTGGGGGCCCAGGGTCAAGGGCACACCTAGCCCCGGTCTGGCCCTTGCCAACTGAGCTTCATGGCCACGGAAGGCACTGGTGCAGTCACTCACATAAGCCTCATGTGGGGGTCCACAGGCTGGGCGTGGCCCCTCATCACCCTGCCTGAAGCGCAGTTTCTGTCCACAGCCTCTCCCAGCCCAGGCGCCCTGTCCAGCCCCTGGTGGCTGCTCAGTAGCCATTCGCTGGGGCTGGGGCTGCGTCCTAATGCTGGGACTCGTGGGAGGCTGAGGGGAGCATTTCCCACTGGTCTTCTGTCTTCCTGCTCAGCTGTCCCTGTGGCCAGGCAGGAGTTGAGGACTGAGGACCCACCGAGAGGGCAGGGCGCCTCTGGACCTCCCAGCGCCCGGGCGGAGAGAAGGGGCTCCCTCTGCAGCTTGTCAGCAGGACGAGGCCAAGTTAGGACTGGCTCGTGCCAGGGTCATGCCTCACATCTGTGGCATCCCAAGGGGGCTCACAGGACAGGAAAGGAACCAGAGGGAGGCTGAGGTCATCACTTGGACTCCAGCTCAGAGAAGGCAGGAGAGGCAGCCTCTGGAGTTTCATGGCAGAGACAGCGGCCATGCTCAGCTTCTTCTACTGCCTCGGAGCCTTTTCTGGAAGAACGACAATGTCTGCAGCCTTGAGGCAAGGGTGGGAAACCGAGGCAGGGTTTGAGTCCCAGGCCTGCCCTGCACCGGTTGTGTGGCTCAGGCAGGTCCTCCCCGCTCTGAC
This sequence comes from Equus asinus, assembly GCF_041296235.1. NCBI lineage: Eukaryota > Metazoa > Chordata > Mammalia > Perissodactyla > Equidae > Equus > Equus asinus. Next base: position 19,344,527 of record NC_091793.1, on the reverse strand, counting down.
CCCAGGCAGCCTCACCCGTCCTTCCATCTGCAGATGTCTGCCGGACTCTGGCCCCGCAGGCCCTGATCCAGAGGCACCCAGGCTCTCCTCGCGGGAGCAGAGCAGACCCGTAAACTGGGCGCTAGCAGACTGCGCATGATCTCCTCAGTGAATCCCGTGGGCCTCACCTTCAGGCTTTAACCCACCTCACTCGCCACTTCTCCTGAGGCCGGCCTGGTCCCAGCCACCGGCGCCTCTGCCTGGACCATTGCAGTAGCCCCTCGCCGGGTCTGCCTTCCACTGCTTCTCCTCACGGCAGCCAGAGGCTCCATCAGAATCTCCGTCCCATCCCGCCCGGTCTCTCTCCAAGCCCTCCAGTGGCTCCCAGCTCACTCAGAGTAAGAACTCAGGCCTGTTCAATGGCCCTCGCCCCGGCCCCCCGCCTCCACCCTCCCTCCCTCCGCTCTCTGCACTCGGGCCACACCACCACATAGCCCCCCCTGCAGCTCCTGGGACGCTGCCAGCATGCTTCTGCCTCGGAGCGCCTGCACCTGCTGTTCCCCTGCTGGACACACTCTTCCCGATGCACACCTACCATCCTTCTGAGGGCAGTATGGGAAGGCCCTCCGTGACCCTTTATTTAAAACAGCAAGCTGCCCCATTCCCACACTCACTACCCTCCTCACTTTGCCGTATTTTCCCCAACACCTAGCACACTGCTACGCTGCGTATTCACTTGTTGGTTTATGGTCTGTCTTCCCTCAGCTGGAGCACAAGTTCCACAAGGGCAGGGATTTCTTGGGGGTCCATTTTGGTTATCGCTGTATCCCCAGGGCCTGAACAGGGGCTGGAATGAGTAGGTGCTCAATAAATATTTGCTGAATGAAGGAGCAGATGAATTCCCACCTAAGGGGGCCTTCCCTGGGTGTGGATAGGGTATGGCTCTTGGGTGCAGGGGCTTGGCCTTCCTGGACCCAGGGAGCCCCCCTTGGTGGGGCCGCAGCCCCCTCCCCACACGCAGGGCCTTTGCTGATGGAGCTGTTCCCTCAGGGAGCAGAGAGCAGAGGTGCTGCACTCTTGGTCCCAGAGGGTGGAGCAATGGCCTGAACCGCTCTGATGGCAGCCTTCGAGCAGCCAGGACAGAGGCTCCTGGAGTCCCAACAGCCATCTTTGCACCCCAGAGCCTCACAGAAACTGGTGCCCACTGGGTACTGCATTCCTTCACTCAACAAACACTTCCTGCCCGCCTACCACGTCCTGGCACACACGGAGCCACGAGAACAGGATCCCCTCGGTCTCCGTCTTCATGTGTTTGCTGCCTGGTGGGGAGGGTGAGCATCGAACAAGAAACCACAGGGCTGGGTGACGATGTGAGCGGGGAGCCCCACTGGGGAGACACCCCTCCCTGCATAGGTGCCATCGCAGCATGAGCAGGAGTCAGCCAGGCGTAGAGCTGGACCAAACTGCCCCATCCACCTGCACTCCAGCCCTGACTCTGCCACATGCTTGCTGTGTGACCTTGGGCGAGTCACTACCTCTCTGAGCCTCACTTTCCAGAGCTGTAAAATGTGAGGAAACCTCCCTCACAGAGTTACAGTGGGACGCAAATGAGAGCTCGCATGGGAGGGTGCCTGGCGCACAGCGGCTCTTATGAAATGCTTCTTCCTTCCTTCCAGGTTGCTGGGGATCCAGAAAATCTGGAACAGGAGCCCCTAATCCGAAGAGCTAGAAATGGTAAGCACACAGGTCTGCAGCTTCCATCAGATACTCAGAGGGACCCGTGACCCACGACCCGGAGAAGGCTGAAGAGCCCTGGTTTCTTGTAATGAGATCAAAAGGGGCCTGGTGAAGGCAAGTTGGCAGCACAGGCCCAGCCGCAGGGGAGGGTGAGGAAGGGCCCCTGGTGCGAGAGGCCATGAGGAACACCTATGACAGGCACCCCTCACCAGGGCCTACCGGACGCCCCTCGGGAGGCATTCCTGAGCGCAGTGAGGGGGCGGAGGGGCGGTGCTGCCGTGTGTGTGCATCCCGTACCTTCTTCCAGAGCAGCAGGGCCGTGCCCACGATGCTCAGCACAGTCAGGAGGCCAGTGAAGGAGCAGAGAAGGAGCTTCTGGGGGTCCTGCGGGGGCTCCCGGTACCCCATGTCTAGGAGCGCAGGGAAACAGAGCAGTCAGTTACCCTGGAGAGGTGGGGCACCCCGGACCCCCAAACCCTGTGTTCTCCTTTACCCAGGTCCCCGCTTACAACACCCCCCACAAGAGCCCCCAGGCCCCCACCTCGCCTCAGGCCCTCACTCCCACACTTGCTTTGGCCAAGCCCCTCTCTGGCGCTGCCGCGATTCTTGTTAAGGGCCAGGACCACATCTTTTGCTTCTTGAGTGCCTGACCTCAGTGAACTGGCTCCACTGAGAGCTGCTGAGGGACCCCGGTGAGTCATTTCATGCCTGGGGGGGGGGGGGCTCCTCTTCTCCACAGGTGCAACAGTGATTACACGGGCAGGCGTGGTGAGGGTGAAGGGACGGGTTCTCACAGGGCATCCTGCAGGGCAGGTGGCTGCTCTGCACCAAGGGTGGGTGAAGGGCACAGCCCAGCCCCTTCCCTTGAGCCATCCATCCATTCACCCGTCCCTCCATCCATCCATCTGGCTGGCAAAAAATTGAGGAGTGCCAACCACGTGCCAGGCATGCCAGTGTCTGTTATTTACCAAGCCCCCTATCACCAGGCACGCGCCCTTGTGTGCAGGAGCTCCTTCACCCCCAGAAATGATTTTGGCAGGCTGGGTATTGTCATAAAGACCAGGTCCAATGTCACATCCTGGCGAGCGGCTGAACTGGGGTCCAAACACAGGTCCCTGGAGCTCCGAAGCCCCAGTCCTACCAGTGGGAGTCTCAGAGGCAGGTCAGAGAGGCATGGCTTCGGTGATGGGCTGTTCTTAAATTTTTGGAGTCAATACTCCTTTGAGAATGTGATAAAAACTAGGAATCTATCCCCAGAAAGATGTACATGAGCCGAGGGTTCGATCACAGGCCGCCACAAACATGCACGTGCACACGCCCAATTCTGCACTCACCCAACCCCCGCCCTATGTCAAAGGGACTCTGAGACCAAGGGGCCAAGGGACCTCTCTCAGGTCATCTGCTAGAGGTGGCCAGAGGCAGATCCAGAAAGGTGGGCCTTTCCACACAAAGGGGGACGTCTCGGCACACCGGCATGGCCAGGCGCTTCCTGAGGATGCTCTGTTCTGTTTCGCCAAAGCTGAAAGATGAGACAAACATCCCCCACTGTAGATCCTATGCCCCAGACTCTGCTGCATGACACCTCTGGGCCCTTCAGTTGGGGAGGAGGCACGGAGGAAGCCTCACCTCTGACCAGGATGAAGGTGCCGTTGCCTTTCACTCTGGAGCCGGCCCAGGAGATAGAGCAGTAGTAGGTGCCGGTGGCTGATGAGTTGGGCAGCTTGAGGGTGACCCGGCACTCCTGGGTGGAGGTCTGGTTCTCTTTTCCCGGGTTGAGTTGGCAGCCAGTCCACTTCTCAGAGCTCCTGTGGCCCTGGAGGTCCACGCGATAGTAGTGGACTCTGACGTCCTGCAGTTCGGGGGCGTACGGGTGGGTGATTCTGCAGCCGAAGGAAACAGGCTCGTTGGCCAGTGAGACCACAATGGGAGGGCCAATGTGGATCACTGACTGCCCTCCTGCAGGGGAAGGAAAAGGAGAGAGTGGGGGCTCACTCTCTGGGCTGCTCCAAACACCTGCTTCCCCGTGAGGACCGTGGCTCACACTCGCACCTCCTGTACGCGTGTGTACAGGTGTTGTCCCAAAGGCTTTACACATGACTCTGCACCTCCCAACACAGCCAAGGCAAAGTGTGGAAGAGCTCCATTTTACGTAGAGGAAGAGTCTGAGGGTCAGGGAGGTCAAGCTGCTAGCTTTCAATCTTTCAGCAAGTACCAAGTGGAGCTGCAACCCTGCCCGGGGCTGGAAGACTCCAGACTCCACGCTGCCAACCACTCTCCTTCCTGAAGGCCAAGAAGCTGCGTTGGATGAAAACACAGGCCTGAGAAGATTCAAAGCCAGGGAAGGAGGAGAAGCAAAGAGGAAGGAGGCAAGAAACAAAATAAAGAAGCCCTTCCTGGCAGTGGACACACAGAGGGAGGCAGGTCTGCCTGTGGCTCGCCCTGGTCTGAAGGAAGAGGTGCGCCAGGCAACGGGACAGACAAACCCTTCCCTGAATCCGAGTTCGGAGAAAAATGTCCAGCTTTATGGACTATGACAAGCGACGCCCCGAGAGCAGTTCTCCGACAGCACAGAGGTGTTCCACATGGAGCCGCCTGACCGTGATGTTCAATGACCAATGACCGTCACAAAGACAGTTCTGCAGGAGCACCCCCCCGCCACCCGCCCATCAGAGGCACCTGGGAAAACAGTTTGAAAGGCCCCAAAGCAGCAGCTTTCCCAGCTGGGCCTCCCGTCCCCCTGCAGGCTCCTGAGATGCTGGTCAGATTCTGGGCCCGGGTCAGCAGCTGCCACCTCCCCACTCCCAGATTTCAGGGCGCAAGTCCCCTCAGCTTCAATAGGCCCTGTCCACCAGCACCTTCCTTCTCCAGCAGCCGAACAACAGACAGTTCTAAATTGAGGTCGGCAGCGAGCAGCCAAGAACACGCTGGCCAGGTTGTTAATCGGGAGAAGATCATGCGCTGGAGACGCTCGGAGGGAGAGGCAAGATTTATTTTGCTGGGGACGGTGAGGCGTGCGCCTCCCGCCTGCGGTGCCGGGCTGGCATGAGGCCAGGCTGCTTTCTTCTCTGGTGTCTTCAGCTCAGTCCTGAGCTGGATCCCAAGAGGAGGTGAGGCCGGGCCCTCCAGAAGACTCCGGGACAGGGACAGAGACGGCCCTCCACACCCGTTAATCTTTTGAAGCGCTGTTCTCCCTGATATTTTGAGCTTCCTGTTGAGCAACTCAAGAGACAGCCCTTACCCCCAAAGAACTAAAGGCTCGGGCAGTGCCAGGGCACGACTAGCGTGTCTGGATGTCACAGTGCGTCGGCTCTGTTGTGTGTCACACGTGACGATGCTCCCGTGTGGAGAACCCACTGCCCAGGCCCCGGGCCCCCCTCTAGGGGTGGAGCGGCAGGGGATTTCACGCCACACTCTGTATCTTGGGCTCTGTTGTAGAGTGGCTGTCATTGCCATTGAACTATAACAACACATTAGTTTTGTCATAAAGCCAGGAGCATTGACTCAGGGCTGAGGTTCGTCTGAGGTGTGGCAGGGGCAGGGCGGGGGTGCAGAGGCAAGGGGGAGGTTGTTGCATGCTCCCCCAGGGGCCCAGGTGGGCCACGGAGGACAAGAGGCCACAGGCGTGAGGTGAACATTACTTGCCCTGCCATCCTACCTGCACACACCGGCCACTTCCTGCTCTGCATCCACCCTGCGTCCCCTCTGCCTGTGGCTTCCACCTCCTCACCTAGCCAACTTCTACTTAGTCCCCAGACTGGGGAACTGCTGCTGACTTCTATCCACATCCTGCCACGTGGTTCTGGCAGTGGCCTGACCTTGGGTCAGGCTAGTGCTTCCTCGTGAGGGTCAGCGGTTGGAACCCGACCAGAATCCCCAGGGAAGCAGTGGCTGTGCCAGGGCCTGCCCCAAGGCCTCTTCACCTCCTGCTCCTCCTCTCCGTGCATCTAAGAGGCCACCCCAGGCCCGGGGAGGCTGGACGTGCTGTCAGTGCTATGAGACCACCTTCCTGTTTGTCTTGGCAGGAAAACGTTCATCCAATTGTCTTAAAAATTCTCCCCACTTGAGGTATCCCTCTAGAAAATGATGGAATCTGCTAGTGCTATTAAGCCAATCTTTACAATTCTGGGGAAATCTGTAAAAACAGACAACTATTGTTCTGTGTTCTTCTGGGATTCATTATTTTAAGGTGAGAGGGTTAGGATCATGAAAACGCGTGACCCTGGCTCTGGTCTGACACCGAGAGGAGGACCTCAGACCTCGGATGAAACTGCTATCTCCAGAGTGAAGAGACGAGGCCGTCCCTGCAGATCAGAAGGACCGCCAATCTGGAGACAGCAGGCCGAACAGGGAAGAGGGGGAGGCTGCAGATGCAGCGAAGGCAATCTGGCCTGATGACGTAGCTAGTTGCTGCCACTGCCCCTTCTTTTTATTGGGGTGTCAGCACCCCAGAGCTTGGACTATAGCAGCCGGGCTCCCACACTCTCTCCTGGACCTGTGCCTCCAAGACACACCTTCTGGGGTGCAGGCTGCTCCAGCTGGCTGCTGAGCATCTCCCAGTTAAGGCTCAGTGCTACCGACAGGTCCACAGTAATTTCCGAGTCCACGAATTCTTTCCAGCTGCCATTTGTTTGTGCCTCCAACAAACCTTTAAGGGGTACCAGCTAGGTCACAGGCCCCATCCAGGACCTGGAGGGGCTCCCTGCCCTGGCAAGGTCCACAGTCTAACAGGGAAGTCTGGGGGGCAGGGCAGGGAACCACTAATTCCGTGTGGGAAGAGGCATGCTGGTGACCTGGGGGTCTGGAGGTCATCAGTGAACTGCCAACAGGAACACACATGTACAGTGGGGCTGAAATGGCCCAAGGACAGAGGGGGAACAAATGTATAGAAAACACACTCTGGCTGGGTGTGACACTGGCCCTCTGTCAACCAGACACCACGACAATCCCATAAGGCAACTATCGTAACCCCATTTTGCAGACAAAAAAAATCAGAGGGTCTTAGAGGCCCAAAGCCAAGAGTTCCTATGTGGTGGAGGTGAGATTTGGACCCCAGTTGGTCTGACTGTACTGAGGAAGAAGAGCCAGCAGGCACCCTGGGCGTTGGAGTCAGAAACCCGGCCAAGTGAGACTGTGCGGGGCTAGGAGTGTGCTTGGTGGCACCAAGCACAGGAGATATCAGTTGCTAAAGAGAGGGGTTCGTCAGACTCTGGCAGAAGTCACGGACTTTCCCAATTGGAGGCTGACAGTGGCTGCATGGCAGAGGGCAGGGGTGAGGAGGGGACCTAGATAAAACCAAGGGGCGCCCAGCCTGCCCTGCGTGTGCCTGCTTCTCACCCTAGACCCAGAGGGGCTTCAGCGGGACCCTCACAGAGCTTGAGGCTTGTCCCCTGAGTGCCACAGGATTGGCACAGTGGCTGATGTCTGTCTTGCACCCAGTGATGGCTGCATCACGCTTTGTCCCTTGTTCAGGCAAAGGGAGTGTGTCCCCAGGCGAGAAGGAGGGCAGGGTAGAGCTAGTGGGCCTGGGATCCTCTTAGATCCATGGGCTGCCAAGAGGGGCGAATGGCCCAGGGAGGAGGACTGGGGGCGACCCTGGATTCCTGGGGCTGAGGCGGGACGGAGAGCCACCGGAGCCCGGCTGGCACACCCTGGTGGGAGCTGCCGGGTGGCCCAGGAAAGTGCCCTAGGGAGTCCACTCCAGATCCTGCCAGCGCCCAGATCATCGGGCCACCTGTCCGCAGCAGCTGGCCGTAGGGCTCTCTGCCCCGCCCGCTCTTCCCCCTCCCCTGCTTCCACCCAGCCGACGTGTGGCGAGGGGCCCAGAGGCCCTCACCCCGGTCTCTCACACCGAACCCAGCTGGCCGCTCTGGCGTGAATCAAGTTCAGGATTTGGGCAGTTACTTGGGGCTGGGGATTTGAAGATCTGGGCCTTGTTTGTGACTGTAAGTGACCACAGAACACTGAGTGACCGGAGCAGCCTAGACCAGCCCGCTTTCCCTCCAGGCGGTGGGGGAATCTCCCCACGCTGAGAGGGACGGGCAGCGGGAGCAACATGAAGTTCCATAGGATAATTCTCCAGGAGGCCTGCACCTTCTCGTGCTGGCCGGCCAGACAGGCACGGGAAGGAAAGCTCTTCAAGGAGTCTTGAGTGTTCTATTGAGTGGGTGGATGGATTGATTTGATGGGCAAAAGGGAGAGGGGCCTGGAGTGCAGGTCGGAGGAGGAAAGGAGGGGGCAGCAGGGCAGGGAGAATTTGAAGGCCGGGTCCAGGAGAAGTGTTTCTGGATGGGAGGAGTGTGAGCCTGCGTGAATGCACATGGTGCAGCCCTGGTGGGGGAGGTCCACGGCGGGTGGGAGGGGCCAGGGAGCAGGGACAGTCAGAGACGGGATTGGGAAACAGTCACAGCATGCTGTCTGGGAGGGCCCGCTCCCGAGGGCCACCACCGGAGCCCAGCCCTGCCCCAGAGCTTGGCTGCTTACTGTGCATCTCCTGGTCCTCCTCCCGCCCCACCTCCCGCCCCACCTCCCCCCAGCTGCAAGCACGATCAGTTCCATTGGGCAGCCCAGGCCGCGACTAAGCCCCACCCACCCACCATGCCCCGCCCACCCCACCGTTAGAAGAGATTGTGTTTTCAGGGATGGCACATCCTTGACCCCTCATTTCTGTGCAGTTTCAGGGACTGCTAGGAATCCTTGGGGCGGGCCAGAAATAGGGGTAGGGGGTGCCTGGGAGAAGCCCAGTTTCTGGAGACAGGAGGCCTGGGTTTGTGTCCTGGTTCTGCTGCTCAAAGACCGTGCAACCTTAGGCAGGTGGCTTTACTTCTCTGAACCTCAGCGTCTTCCCCACTACATGGGGAGATTAACAATACTAACCTTACAGGGTCATCATGAAATTAAATGAGGCCGGGAACACAGCGTGCCTGCCACAGGGCCAGGCTGCCTTTTCCCCAAGACAAAAACGAGGTAGGGAAGTCAGCCCATCCTGAGTCCTCCTAGGAGTCTGGAAAGGCAAATGCCAGCCTGACTCTTCCAACTGCATAAGTGACAGGCCCACAGCGCAGGGCGCACGCAGCACGGAGTGGCCTCTGGGCATGACAGGACCCTGGGGGCCAGCCCTCCTTCCCTGACCAAGCCTGTCTACCGACTTGGGTCCCGTGCAGGGCTGGACACAAGGGAACGGGGGACGCCCTGGGGCGCAGACCTTGGGTGTGGCCCTCGAGCGTGGCCCTCGAGCGCCCCTGACTGGTGAGCTGTGTGTGGCAGGGGCTCTGAGCTGAGAGCCCTCCCCCAGCAGCCCCCTCCTGCTCTTCCCCATCTTGCTTGTCTGTTGCCCTTGTTGGGAAAGACTTTGTCTACCACCCTGATTCCTTCCTTTTCCGGTTCTTCTTTTGAATCTGTGGCCGCTTGAACTGTGGGTTTGAGAGCTGGTTGGAGGTGCCCTACTCCCACCCCTGGCCTGGGGACCCCGTGCTGAGTCCCTGTGGGGAGAGTTTTGCAATCAAGGAACTTGACTGGGTGTGTGGAGGGGTGCTCACCCCATCTGACCTCCCCACCCCAGCTCAACACCCCACTTCCACCTCGACAGCTCCGGAATCCAGCTTCCTCCCCTCCCCAGCTAGGGCCCGCCTGGCGCTGCCCTGGGGGAGCCACAGCCATCCTGCTGTGCCCTCCCTGGCCCCGCTGGGCACCCCACCAGAGGAGGAGACCCAAGAAGGAGTCTGAAATCAATTTACAGGGTCAAGACAAGCAGTTAAAAAAAACAGAACATGGAGCATTTCATGCGTAGTAAGGGCATGTTCGTGACTTGGATTCAGTTATATTCATACAACTGAGTTCAGACAGGGCCGCGCTATAATGTGCATCCCTTAACTTTGGGCCACCGTTAAAAAACAATTGATAGCCCCTGGCCTAGAGGACCCAGTCCACGCTCCAGGCCCTCGCAGACCAGCTCAGTTGCCCTCAGCCCTCGGCTCACCCCCGACCAGCGCCAGGCCTACCTCGAACCTTTGTTGGTGCTATTCCCACTGCTAGGAATGCCCTGCTGTTCCCTGCCTCTCCCCAGGCTGTGGGGTCACCCTCTCGGTCTGCAGGACTTTCTCACCTCCTCCCTGAGCCCCTCCTGGGGGCGCGGCCCTGCCTGCCCAGAGCAGACTCTCAGGCATCACTGTGAGGCCACGTGATGATAAGAGCTGACCTCCCTGGGCACGCTCCCCTTTCACAGATGAGAAAAGTGAGGTTCAGGGAAGGGAAGAGCTTGCCCCAGCAGTGCAGTCATCAGTGGCAGAGATGGGATTTTAAGCTGGGTCTCCTTGGGTCCTTAACCCCACACTCTTAGCCACTGCTCTACCCTATAGTTTAAAAATCTCAAAGGAAGCAAAAGAAAAAACTCCAATGAAAGAACTGCACTCTTTTAAAGGGAGGGAAAAATTCAGAGGCCATTCCCCAAATATGGGTCAGCTAACAGCATGTAGGGTCTGGGGCAATGGTACTCAGTCCTGACCCTGTAGCATTAGGGGGTCGCCCATCTCAAGCAGAGCTCGTGGCTCCCAGAGCAGAAGCAAGGGGCCCCAGGAGCCCTCTACAGACCACCTTGTGGCCAGGCCAGCCAAGTGTCCAAAGAGGGCTGGCCAGCGTCCATCCCTCCCTCACTGCTGCGATGACATCCCCTCACCCCCAGAGTCTGGCACCTGCCCCATCTCTCTCCACTCTCTCCAGCTGCCCTGGCTTCCTCGATGCTCGTCTCCTACCGATTCCTGGGCTGGGCCTGGGCCGCAGCTCCCCCTCTGCTAGGAACTGAATCCCTCCTATGCTCTGAGTATCAGCATCATCAGCCAAGGGCGTGAGAGCCCAGACGTGCTGATCAAAGGTATCCATTCTGACTTAGGTCGATTTTAAAGGAAAACACTTTGATGCCCCAGCTACAGAAGAAAGCGGTTCCCACGGTCTTTATTTTTGGCATAGAGTTTTGCCCTCCAGTTTAATTCTGGCATCTCTCAGAGCTGTGCCTTTTTTCAAGGCCTGTCTGAGGGGCTGCTGGGATGACACAGGTGCAGGGCTGCTGGTTTTAGCACAGGGCTCTGGCCACTGCCTGAGCATGAGTACCAGGATGCTGCAGAAAACAGGTGGGTCCTTCAGGACACACACCTCAAATGGCACAGGGCCCGGCGGCTGATTGGGGAGAAGCGCGGAGCAGGCATTGGAAGACAACCTTTGAATGGATGTGTATTATGGAGGTTTTAATGCTGATGCCCTCTGAACGGAGGCATCATACTCGCTGTCACATCTTTCAACACCTCCAAATTACAAAGATGCACACGGATGTGGCTTACCTCGGGGGCTGTTTCTACAGCCGGCCTGTGTCCCGTTCTCACGCCTCCAGACTCTGGACCCTGGGTGCACAGTGACCATGCGGGGACACAGACCAAGTGCAAAATGTCTAGTGTTTGGTCCCAGAAATGTATAAACTTCACGGGTGTTAACTAGTACTTCACAGCGGATACCTCCCTTTCGGCCCGTTTTCAAAGGCAAGTTGCTCCAAGCTTGGACTTGTTTGAGGGTGTGGCCTGGGGTACCAGGCGACTCGGTTTCTCCCTTTACACCCCACACTACCCTCAAAGAAGGGTGTCAGGTGGAGTGGAGGGTGGCAATAGGGACCAAGAGGTGGGGTGGGGGTCCTGCTCCTAGTCTCTGAATGGGGGCAGGAGAAATGGAGTGAGGGGGATAGATCCTACCAGGGTACCCCCAGAGTGTGTGCCCATGTGAAGTCCCGCCAGGGAGGGCCAGGCTCACCACTGGGAAGGGAGACTGGGAAGTGATGAGATAAAGGGGAGTCTCGGGGCTGCAGAAACCCAAAGGAGGGGACCCCACCCAGCTGGAGAGGGCGAGGGCTCCCCAGAGAGGTGACCCTTAGACTGGGCCCTGCTACTTTTGTAAATTATAATTCTTCAGGTCCCCCCCCCCATCATAAAAGTGAAACATGCTCACTATAGAAATTCTAGAAATCACAGCAAAGGATCGAGAAGAACATGGAACTTGTCTGCAGGTCTGCCACCCTGGCGTCACAGCTGTGAACGATTTGATCTTTCTTCCCCGTCTCTCACTGAGCTGAACTTTGAAGGAAGAGTAGGAGGCAGAGGAGGGGGAGGGGCACAGAGAGGGGGGTTTAAGCATGAGAAAGCTCCTGGGTGGAGCTGCTAACAGGGCACTGAGTTGGAGAACTCCAGAGCTCTGGTGGAGTTGAAAGAAAGGGTTTGCGGGGTGGGGGGAGTCGTCCTGGAAACCTGGGGGAGCCTCTGGGGGCTTCTAAATTGGGAAGTGACATGATCATATTTCTCGTTAGAAAGATGACAAGAGAAATACTACTGAGTTCCAAACAGCCTTCCTTGGCCCCTAAAACTTCACATTTATGACTCATTCTGTGGGATTCAGTGTGTCCCCCCGCCCACCCCCGGCCTCCTTTTAAAATACTACTGCTTCTGGTTGTCAACACCCTAACTTCTTCCTGTAGATGCCTTCGCCCAATCACTTTCATCCCGACTTTTCTTAAATCTCTACCTCCCCAAAGACCCCGTACCCTCCAGACACAAAATCGCCCAGTTGCCCTCCGTCCTCTCCTTCCGCATCCTCCAATCTGCCAGCCCCGTCCCTCCCTCCCAGCCGCCGCCTCCCCTCCCATCTCACGCAGGAGCAGGTCAACAGAGACCCTGGTGGCTCAGCTGTGGCTCCTGCTGGTTCTAGCCGTGACCCTGACCCTGCAGACAGCTCCCTCTTTGACCTTCTCCCTCCCCCCAGGGTCCTCCCAGCCTGTACCTTTGCCCTTTGCCCTTCGCCCTTTGCCCTTTTTCTGGCTTTTCTTATATAGCCCACCTCTTAAGTTTCTATCCTTGTTCCCTGGCTCTGTCCACACCCTCACCTGCCCCAGGTGAGCTCAGTCACCCCCCTCATACCTCTGAGCTCCATAGCTCAGAACCCCAGGTGACTACCTGGGGGGTAGGGCCTGGTCCTTGGGTTTGTCAGGGCCTGGGAGAGTGGGTCAGAAAGGACACTGCAGGGAAAGAAGCAGTTTGACCTTGACCAACAGTTTGGAGTCACCAGGTGGGCAAAAAAGAGGACATCTTCCAGGCCAACACCAGGAGCAAAGGCTCATGGGAGGTGGTCAAAGAGCAGGGTGGGGGCTGGCCCAGTGTCACAGTGGTTAAGTTGGGATCCTGGGTGCAGACCTAGCACTGCTCATCAAGCCATGGTGTGGTGGTGTCCCACACAAAATAGAGGAAGACTGGCACAGATGTTAGCTCAGGGCATATCTTCCTCACCAAAAAAAAAAAAAAAAAAAGTGTGGTATGAGAGAAATGGGCAGGAGCCTGGCCGGGGCAGGGCCTGGAGGGTCTTATTTAAATGCATTTCGGGGCAGTGCGGCTGTCTGCAGCCATGCTCCAAGGACACATGGTGATCATCCTTATACATATAGGTTGACTCCTGGTCCCCTAGCTCCCTAGGACAAGGTCCGAGAAGGGGAATTGCTGATTCAAAGAGGATGCATATTTTAAATCTTGATATGTGTTGCCAAGTGGCCCTGAGAAATGTGACCTGGACCCTATGACCAGCACTGTAGGCACCTCCCGTGCCTGCATGCTGACCGGCTGCCTGATGGGAGGCTGCGTGATGGAAGGCTGCCCCTGCCCTTGGGCTTGGGCTGCGCTCGCTCTGGGGCCCCTCCCCTGTCCCTTGCAGCAAGCAGAGTTCTGGCCCTGAGCCTCAAAGGAGCCCCAGCTCCAGCCCTCCCCTCTCTCCCCCACAGCCCACGCAGTCCTGGTGCAGGAGGGGAGCAGACACCTGCCAGGCCCACCACACCACCTTGTCCCCATAATTGAGGCCTCACGGTCCCTCCCCGAGGGGTCCCAGGTGCCAAGCCCTGGGGCCATTGGTGGTCCTGGACGCGCCTTCCTGTCGCCACTGGCAAGAGGCCTGATCGGGGGGGTGCTGAGCACCATGACAGGGAAGTAGGCGTTCAGAGAGGTCAGGAGGCTTGGCCAAAGTCTCCTGGGACTCAAACTCAGGCAGTCAAACTGTCCTTGCCAGGGGGCCAGGAACTCCGCCTGCCAGTTTCACCTTACTCCCTCCCCGTCCACCCCTCCAGGCTCCCCCTGAATTACCCTCTTCCCTTCCTCTGGCTCCAGCCCCCACCCCAGTGCCTGACACCTGCACTCCCACCATGGCGAGGCCATGCCCAGACCCACAGTGAGCAAGGAAGCAGGTGGAGCGCCAGAGGGAGCAGGTGGAGGGCCAGAGGGAGCAGGTAGATGGCCAGAGGGAACAGGTGGAGGGCCAGATCCTGTTTCCGGGTCCACATTTACCCAGCACTCCCTCGTCCATTCTCTCACTCACGAGACATGAGGGTCTTGTTACTCCACCTGCACCAGAGGAACCCAAGGCTCAGGGAGGACAAGAGGTCCACGCCTGCCCCACTTCATCAAGACCACCCCCTGGGCCTCAGGTGCCTCTCCTGGTGGCATAACGTCTCCACCTGCTCAGAGCACCCTCTGGAATTGTCTGTGGCTGAGGAATTCGTCCTGCTATTGTTAGCATTTTCTGGGCATGCCCAGGTGCCGGGCACCGTGCTGGGAGTCAAGGATTCAAAGCCAAGTGAGTCCGAACATTTCCTGCCCTCTCGACGCTCACAGTCCACACAGGCAGGTAGACAGCACCAAGAGAAGTGGCCTGAATGGGAACATGGCCCCTGGAGGCACCAAGCACACATGTGTCTGGAGACACACACGAGTGTGCAAAGCCCCAGACCAGAAGCTCCTGAAACACTGACCATAACGATGTAAATCGCAGTATGTTCATTCAATGGGCCCTCAACAGCAGGGGTTTACAAACGTGTTCTCTAAAGGGCCAGATAGTAAATATTTTACACTGTGCTGGCCATATGGTCTCTGTCACAGCTACTCCGCTCCACCGTTGGAGGGTGACAGCAATCATAGATGATCTATGAACGCATAACCATGGCTCTGTTCCAATAAAACTTTACTTATGGACGTGGAAATGTGAATATTGTATAAATTTCACATGTCGTGAAATATTCTTCTTTTGATTTTTTCCCCCACCCATTAAAAAATATAAACACCATTCATAACTCGCAGGTCCTACGAAATGGCAGTGGGCTGGATTCAGACCAAGGGCCGCGGGGAGCAACCCCTGCTCTTTAGCAATGAAAATAAACAAACTTCAGCCACATCGTCAACTGGAGACATCTTAAAAAAATATCACATTGAGCGAAAGAAGCAGGTCATGAAAGGATAGACGCAGTATCATTCTGATTATACAGAGTTCAAAAACAAGCAAGAGTCCTCTGTATCATTTAGGGATGCGCACCAAAGGATAAAACTATAAAGAACAGCCGGGAGGCCACTGCCCTGGAAGTCAGGATGGTGGTACCTCTTGGGGGGGGGTGGCGTCTGGGGGTAGGGGCCCAGGGGCTCTGGGCACTGGAATGTTCTCTCTCTTGACCTGGGTGGTAGTCACGCAGGACCTTGTCTTGTAATATTTATTGCACTTTTCTGTGTCTGTATTATATTTCACAAGTTAAAAAGGGAAAGCAATGACAATAGGACCTATTGGAACAGCGTCTGTACCCCTACCTGACAGGCATTTATAATCCACCCGGAATTGTATCCCAGTGGGAATCATATCCCGCGGCTCTGCTGAGAGCCTGTCCTCTCATCAAACGGAACCGCCCTCCCCGCGCTCTGCCTTCTGGCCTCCCAGCCTTTATTCCTGCTGTGCCTGCCACCCACCCACCTGCTCCGTCTCCTCCCCATCCCGGCTGGGCCCCGCTCCGTCAGCCCCTCCAACACTCCCCCTGCCCCACCTCCAGCAGGGAGGTGCTTCTCCTCCGCCTGCCACAGAAGCTCTTTATTGGGATTAGACAAAGATGAAAAGCAGAGGCCAGTGCTGACAGCGGCCGGAGCTGCAGGAAGGGAAGCAGGAGGCCCCTGAACATCTTTTGGATGACAAAGAGAGTGGTGGCACCTGAGTCCAGAGCACATGGGGGAGGGGAGGCAAACCGGCATCCGTGACTCCACCTCGGGCTGTGTTCTCCAGGTGGCTCTCACAGTTTCCAACAGGCTGAGAGTGGGGGCTGTGGCTTGTTCACCTCCAGGTCCCCCCAGTGCCTAGAATTGGTCCTTCTCAATGGATATTTAAGAAATAAATACAGCCCAAGAGTTCTGGAAAAGCCAGGAAGAAAAAGGGGACTGATGATTGTTAAAGACCCCGAGGCTCAGAAAGGTTAAGTGACTTGCCTGAGGTCACACAGTAGTCAACATAAAAAGGCATTGCACCTGGTCTGTCTGGTCCGAAGCCCTTGGAGGTGACTGAGGCTCGGTGGAAGCAGGGCTAGAGCAGGCGTCCAGCTGCTCTCAGGAAAGCTGAGCCTCAGGCTCAGAGGAGTCACCTCCGGGGGAAAGTAGTTGCCCATGAGACCACAAGTGGCTGCTGGACCCTTTGAGGAAAGGAGAATTTGCAGAGGGCTCAAGAGACCAGAGGCGAGCAGGCCTGAGTCCCAGCTCACAACAGGAGAAGGATGGGGAGCAGGAGAGGTCCTGAGACGCTGGGTGCGCTGGAGACCACTGGAAAGGCGGAGCCGCCCCGAGGAGCCCGTGGGCTCCCCAAGATGTCGAAGCAGCCAAGTGAATCCCACGTTTCGATGGGCTCTGCTGGGCTAGCAGGTGGCTGATGTTCTCTGAGCCCCAACCACGTGCCCTAACCACTCAGTCGCAGGATGTGCTACTGCAGATACCACTGTCCCACCCATTTAACAGATGAAGCAGCTGAGGCACAGCCACCTGCCAGGGGCCCAGGGTGAGTCCCACAGCTCAGATTCAAACTCTGGCTGAAAGCCCCGGGCCTGCATTCAACCCTGCATCACGCCGGGGTTCAGGCAAACGGGCGCATTGACCCTGGGCTCGGAGCCCCCTGTGGACTCAGTGGAGGGGACCGGCTGGGCCATGGTGCTCCATCTTGGCGGTTCATGGAGCTGGTTGCCCAGGATGATGGGTGAAGTCAGGGGAGGTTGGGGGATGTGGGAGAGGCCAGATTCCTTCCATCAAACCCTGGAAGCTCAGAGACAGGAGGGTGGGGGAGGGGCGGGGAGCCGGGCGCCGCAGGGGCAGGACCAGGACCAGGAGCACTGGGGTGCTGCGTGCTGCTCCAAGACGTTCTAGGAGACCGCGAGGGTGTTTTCCTCTCTTGTGAAAGAGCAGTTTCTCTTTTGTACGACGTTTGCTGCAACACTGGGGAAAATTTGCGGTTTGTTTGTAGTGAAGACGGTTACAAAGCGTTTTTCAAAGCAGCACCCCAAAAAGTCTCCCCTGCTAGGTTACTGGAATGTGCCGGGTCCCTTTTGGGGAGAAGCAACCACACAAAAAGAAATGAAGGGAATTAAGGGGGAATTAAGCTAAAAGTGACTAAGTGAGAGTTCAAACGCATTGTCACCAACAAGCCGCACTTCCTCGGGCCATCTTTGCACCCAGCCATGGGGGGGCAGGTAGGAGGGGGCTTGAAGTGAGCCAGATTAAAGGACTGAAGGAGATGATGTGGCAAAGGGCCTGGCCCCCCAGGCCTATGGTAAGGACCCCAAAGTCTGCTCTTGCCTCCCAGGGCCAGGGGGTGGAGGAGGGGGGAGAGGAAATTTTTCTGTGAAGAATGTTCTTTACAAAGAAACGCAAGAGCAGCCCCAGACCCACTGCCAAAGGTCCTGGCTCCGGGCTTAGGCTGACTCTTAGGCTGACTTGGGTCTGAACCTGACCTCTACTCACCCTCTGGGCCTTGGGCAAGCCACCTGGCCTCCCTGTTCTTAAACGATGCCAGTGGGGACAGCACCCAAGGGTGCCTCGAGGGGGGCTGAGTGTGGTAAGTGCCCGAAGCAGCTAATTCATGATCATAAGAATAGCTGTTATTGGTCATGGTACAAAGGAAAGGCAGAGGATGAAGCAGAAGGTGGGCAGCTCCTGGAAGCCCGGTTGAAGTCTAACAGGAAGCAAAGGGCCTGGCCTGCACAGAAGGGCGGGGCCTCCTGGGAAAACAGGAGCGCCAGACCCGCTTGGGAGAGCCAGAGAGGAGGGAGCCCTGTGTGGGCAGCCCTGGCGAGGGTCACTCCTGGGGATTCCATGGCCTGGACCAACTTGCCCCAAGGCCACCCACCCCAGGGTCTGGCTTGGATGGAGGCCACCCCGCTTCTGAGGGGCCTGGGACCAGGGAAGGAGAACAGCGTGGGCCCCCACGAAGGCCTGGCTCCCCTCGTAAAACAATGATGTGACCTCTGGCTGCATTTCAGGAAGTGGGAGGTGCGACCCTTTCTGGGGACAGTGACAATTTTGTGCCCCGGGCAGAGCGCTTCCGGTGGCCCCAGCTGGCCTCCCTTGCTCTCCCGGGCTACCACGGGGGAGAGGGGCTCAGCTGCTTGGCGGGTTCAACGCAGCCGCTCCCCCTCGAAAAGCCCTTGAGGGTGAGCTGTTCCTCCTCACTGACCCTCGCCCGACCCTGCCGCCCCCTGGCCGCGACAACACCCCTCCCCCCCGCCCCCACCTTGTTCCAGGGCCAGGAGGTCAGGCCGCCTGGCAGCGAGGCTGCTAACCCGCTGCCGGGGGAGCGCTGCCCCGGCCCCTTCAAACGCCACCTTGGCGAGGCGTTAGCTAAACATCCTCCGGTGCCTGAAGGCTCCCCTGTGAAGGCGGCGATGTTCAAACGCAGCCAGCAAATCCCCCGAGACTGCCGGGAATTAGCCGCCCGGGCGGCAGATGAAAGGCGCTCTGATGCGCAGAGCCGAGCGCGCAGAGCCGGAGCCCGCGGCCCCCGTACCTGCGAGCGGCAGCGTCCAGGGCAGCAGGAGCAGACCCAGGAGCCCGGGGCCCCGCCGCCGCGCCGGCCGGCTCTCCATCGGGGCCTCTTGCTCGGTGTCCCTCCTTCCTCTTTGGTTTACAGGAGGGGACAGCGTGCTGGCAGCCACAGTTCCCCTTCTCGTCCCCACCAAGCTCCTCCCTGGCCGCCGGTCTGCTTCCTCAGAGCCTGGACTTCCACAGGAGGAGCTGAACAGCCCCAGGGCAGGCGGTGCCCGGTGAGGGACCTGGGGCTCACCCTCGTCCCAGTCCACCCAGTGCAGTGGGCTTCTCCCCTCCTCCGCCCTGTCCCACCCAGATGGTGACAGAAGGAGCACAGGATTTGCACAAGTAACTCCAGGGCTTGGTTTAGCTGTTCACGTCTGAAACTCTCAAAACGACTCTGTCCACACAAACCTCCCCTTGGAAACAGTCCAGGAGCTCCTGATAATATGCTCATCAGAGAACAGGGTTTGGGGTCGCGGTGGAAGTGGTCAGGAGAAGGGAGGAGGGGCAGGTGCTGATGGAAAAGGGGCGGGCAGTTAGGGGGAGGGTGGGAGCCACAGGCTCCAGCCCTGCTGGGTGCCCACCGCCTCCAGGGCAGAAGGTCAGGCTGCCGGTCCTCATTAGCCCAGGGAGGGCCACTGTGGGTCCCCTGCATGGTGGGTCTCCCACACAGTGGGTCCCTAGCGCATGCCTCCTCTGACTCACTTCAAAAGTCTTTCCTCTCTGCGGCTTCCCAAAGCTGAGCTCACGCCCTCCCCCCCACCCCCGCAGACACAGGCACTGCTTCCCCTCTGGGCCCACACCACAGCCCTATCCTTGCTGCCAGCAGGCACCAGTGCAGGACAGTCACTATGCTGCCTGGACCCCTTTCCCCAGCAGGCTGGGAGCCTCAGCATCCTGCAGCTCAGCCCCGGGCCCAGGTGGATGGGAAGGGGACAGATGTTTGTCTGTGTGTCTGGAGTGGCAGAGGGCAGGGGTCTGGGGTGGTGGTGAGGCACCCGCATGCCGGCAGGGAGGAAGCTGGGGCAAAGGTGGTCGAGTTTAGCACACGCACTGCACTGCCCCTCCTTCTTTCATTAGTGCTCACTAACCCTCAAGACAAATGTGACTATCTCAGTTTTGCAAAGGAGAAAACTGTGCCCCCAAGAGACAAAGCAACTCGCCTAAGATCAGGCCAGGTTCATGGGGTGGGAATTTTACGCCCAGCTCTGTGAGACCTGAGCCTTTCTCTCCACCCCCATGCAGCCCCTAGTGATGGCATGATGGGGTCCAGTTTCCAGCCTTCGTCCGCGTGCTTTCCCCTCTGCCACTTTGCACATGAAGGGTGAAAGCCAGAAGATGCGTCGGGAGGGTGCAGGCAGGAGCAGGGACCGCCCACCAGGTGAGGAAGACGTATGAATGCAAGACGTTTCCTGCCAGCTGGGGGGCGGCGGGGACCCCAGTGGTATTGACTGTTGATCCATCACTGTGATACATGATCGCATATGTCACAGTGAGACACAGATAATCTGCTTCACGCTGTTTCCCAGCTTCTGGGGGGAGCAGGTTGTCTAAGCGCCTCGATGCCATGGTGATCGACGTCATGTTAATGTCTCCGTGCACGGAGGGAGCGTTTTAAAGGCATCGGTCTGCGCCTCCAGGAGTCTCTTTACGACTTGGCATCGAGAGGCGGCTGAGTGCCAGGCTGCCTGGAAACACGGGCTCGGCCGCTGCCTCTGCTCCTGCCTGTCTGCCCTGGGGCCGCTCTGCCTCTCACACAGAGCCCTCGGGCCCCCTCCCGGGGCAGCCCAGGCTCCAGATAGGCACTCCCAGAGCCCCAGGAGCTTTCCGGCCCCTGGGCCTGGATCCTGTCGAAGGCCTCCTGTCTGCCTGGGGCTCCTGTTTGTCTTCTTCCTCTCTGACTCCCCTGTTCCTAGGGCAGTGCTCGCACTCAGTATGTGCTCAGTAAATACTGGTGCATGAATGGATGGATGAATG
Source organism: Equus asinus (assembly GCF_041296235.1). Classification (NCBI taxonomy): domain Eukaryota; kingdom Metazoa; phylum Chordata; class Mammalia; order Perissodactyla; family Equidae; genus Equus; species Equus asinus. Next base: position 19,323,951 of record NC_091793.1, on the reverse strand, counting down.
AGCATAAAGTGGGGGTAAAGGGCCTTCTCCCAGGCTTGCGTGAAGGTGGGTGCTAACATCGAGCATAGCACACAGGAGGCTCCCAACAGGCCTCCCTGGGATGGCTGGACTCCGGGGTAGGGTGGGAGGAGGCCCACGTTCCCCCAGCCAGGCCCTAGGCTGCAGAGCGCAGATGCCACTGGAAAAGAAGAGGCCAGGGATCTCGAGTCATTGAGTGTCCCTGGGGGATGGTGCATTTCACACTTGCTCTCATCCAGTTGTCTGTCTTCCTGTCCGTCCATCCATCCATGCTTCCTTTCACATTTTGTTGGGCACCTGTTCTGCACCAGGCACTGGCCTCAGCAGAAGGACGCAGAAGTGAAAGACCCCAGCTTCGAAGAGCCCACGTCCAGGGTGGGAGAGCAGTAATCCCAGCGCAATTAAGCAATAACATGGCAGTTCAGAGCAGTTACTAAGCACCAGACAGTGTTCAAGATGCTTTTAATCTACAAATCAATTTAATCCTCACTGCAATCCCGCAAGGGCGGTCCTAGAATCACTTACACTTTACAGATGAGGACACTGAGACACAGGGAGTGAAAATAAAATTTGCCCCAAGGTCACACAGCTGAGAAATGTGTCCAGGGGAAGTGACTCTGAGAATGACCCCAGCCTCTGTGCTCCTAACCACTACTCTAGCCTGCCTTAGTGGCAGAAGTGTGCATAGAGGGAGGTGGGAGAAGAAGTGAATCGCTGGGGGCGAAGAAAGGAGGGGGTGCCCAGGAGGGCTTCAGGGAGGAGGTGGCAGCCCTGAAGGAGGAGGAAATGGGGGAGCACAGATGGCTCCTGCAGTCCTGAGGTGCCTTGTCCACACGAGGGCTAAAGCTTTCCAACTGGACCTCCGTTGCTGGCCTCCGTTTTCCGTTATTAAGTGCCTGCTGTGTGCCAGGCAGTGGAGGTACAAAACATAAGCCACGGTTTTGATCTCAAGGGGCTCCCCATCGAGGAAAGAGAACAGAAGCCCCAACAGGACTTCCAGTGCCCCCAGGGAGTGAAGGTGGTGAGCGAGTGAGGGCGAGGCCCCCGGCCTGGTGTGCTCAGTTCTGATGCTCAGGAGCTGCTGTCTCCTCTGCGTCTCCTCCCCAGGCTGCACTGTGGCAGTGGTGCACAGGAAGCAGAAGTGTAGTGGGAAGGGGACCCGTCTCCTCCTGCTCCCGCTGTGGGAAGTCGTTTCCTTCCTCCCCACAGACTTCAGCACCAGGAGGAGCCCACCAGTTGGAGGGGCCCCTCAGAATGACCCTCTGCACTGGCCTGGTGGCTGAGATTTACAGCATCTCACTCCTCGGGTCCTCGGGGTCCCTGCGGCCTGGGAGTACCAGGAGCGGATCCTTCAACTCCTTGTTTCCTCCCATTCTCTCCTCAAGCTCCCCCGCATTGGAGAGGGTGGCCTCCCTGCACTCCCAGCCACACCCGGGTTTGCCTTTGGGGTCCCCCTTTCTGTACCATGTAGCAGTCTGCACTTGGGGGGTGCTGACCCCCTCACCACGCTCCGGGAGTGGACTGGGACAGTCCTACCCCCCGGGGCAATGATTCGGCCCCTGGGAACAGGCTGTGACTCATCTGTGTCACTTCTGGAAAGAGACCCATCTAGTTGCGTGCGGGGCTGGCCCACACTGGACGCCTCCTTTCCAGGGAGGGAATGAGCTGCAAACCTGCATGGAGGCTGCCCACCCTGCATGCTGCTGGGGGATTCCTGCCCGGGCTGGAAGGCTCACCTGGCCGGTCCCCAAGGTCCCTGCTCAGTTCAAGCTGCCCTGTATACTCGCTGTTTATTAAGTGTCTGTGTCACGCCAGACACAGCTCTAAAGGCTTTTCTTGTACTGACTACTTCAGGCTTCCCAGAGACCTCATGTGGGTGGGTGTTATTATTGTCCCTATTTCACAGATGAGGAAACTGAAATTCTGAGGGTGAAAGCCACTTGCCTGGGGCCACACAGTGAGTAAGCAGTGGATGGGGACTTGAGCTCCCAGGATGGCCCTTGAAACACTATGCAATTCACTGATTCTCCCAGCGGGGCTGGTACTACAACCTTCATCCTACAGGTTTAGTGTCGGAGAAAAATAGAGAAAGTGGCCTGCGCGGGGTCACAGCCGGACTCAGAGGTGTACCTGGGCCCAGAGTCCAGGGTTTTCCTACTGGACGTGCACCCAGAGTTAGATAAGGCTCTCCTGGCTAATTCTGTTGGGAGGCAGCAAGGAGCTAGTGTCCTCTCCCAGCCCCTGTCACATTGGAAATAATCCTAAAGATCTGAAAAAACAGAGGTGGCATTATTTTTCAATATTATTCCATGTTCACCAGGTGCCAAGGCCTTGTTAGGATTAGGCTCTTGGTACAATGGGTCCCCAGGACACAAGCACAGACCAGGAGCCTTGTCACTGGAGGTCCTCCCGTGGCAAGTGCCAGAGCCTTGATGGTCCCCCACTACGGGTCCCACCTCCTTCGCCTCCAGCCCCACCTGGATAGCCCCCCAACGTTGTCCTGTGCTAATGGTGCCACCTGGTGGCACATGTGGGAACGCTCTCCCCTGAGATGACTCCTTGTTGCTTCTTCCCCCTCTAGGGGTCCTGGGCTGCCCAGAGGCGGCCACCCAACAAGGTCCCACCAGGGCTTGAGAGGTGACATGATGGAGTGGCGGAGGGGGGCAGGGGCGGGCAGGACTAGGAATGTGCTGGGGGTCCTGTGAGAATGCGGTACAGGTCATGCCGGCTGTAGGACCCCATCCCGCCTCTCCAATCTCTTCCTGGGCACCCACAGGAGCCTCCTCCAGAGCACGCCCCGCTCTGTTCTAACAAGCTGCCTCAAAGAGACACTTTATAAACTCCTCTTGGGCAACCTTCCTCTGAGCCGGTTATTGGCCGCCGGGCAAACCAGTCCCGCGGCTTTGCAGTCACCAGGGGAAACTTTCCGGGCAGGGTTCCCCAGAGTGACTTCAGCCAATTAAGGAAACAATTAGCCTCCCTTGAGGCTAATTCATGCATTGTCACTCCACACAGTTCCACCTTCTGTGGGACAGAGGGCGTCAGTCCCCTGTGGGCAGTGGGGTGTGTGTGGTAGCCGCTAATTATGCACATCCCTGGCCCCGCCCCAGAGATTCAGCTCCCGGGGGCTTTGGGAAGCCAAGGCGTCTGTGTCTTAACAGACCCAGGTTCTCACACTTGAGAACCTGCCGGAAGCAATTCCCAAGGCAGATCCCCAAGGGGCTAGGCAGGGTGGTGGTGGCTTCCAGGAGGCCAGCTCTGAAGGGGCCACGGCCAGGAGGAGCCCTTCAAAGAGATGTGGTAATCCCTCTCTCCGTGCTTCCTCCCTCACTTGTCCCCCTCCCCTATCCCTCCCTCCTTGGTGTCCTAGGGATCTACGGAGAGCCCCCTAAGTTTGCATCCTGACCTTATCTGCTAAACCAGTGGGGGCCGTTTCCTTATCTACAATACGGGAGTGAAATAACCGCCTTAAATGGATGCGATGAAGAACAGTTGGAGGAACAGAAGTGAAAACACTTTGCAAAGAATAAGATGTTAGTTGAAAGTAGCTGTTCAGCCTTAGACCTTTACTGGACCTCTTGGGGAATTCGCAGAGAACGACAGGGTCCCCAAAGGGAGACACAGCAGGTACAGACCCCAAGGGTGTGTGATAAGGGATGAGGAAATCTGTGGGGGTAGCCGGTCTTGGGGGGCAGTGGGGAGATCTTTGGGAAGCGGGGGAATGGAACAGGAGGAGGGGCAGGAGGGGAGGCCCTCGGGGCAGCAGCATGGAATCTGGTCCTGGAGCCCATCGCTGTCAGGGCTCCAGAGGCTGGGGGGGGGGGGAGGTGGGGGCCGTGGCGGGGCAGGGCTTCTCCGGAGCACTCTCCCACCAGCTCTGCTCATCTCTCCTGCTCTCCCCTCTCCTCTCTGCCCTGCAGGTTCTTCCTCTCACTTCTCTTCCCAGCCCCCTCAGGCCCCAATGGGGAGACCAGCATCAAAGTCAGAGGCCTTAAGTTCACAGACAGCAAAGAACCCAGGCCAGCACCTCTAATCCGTACAGGAGTCCAGAAGTCCCTCCAATGACCCAAGAGGAGCTTTGGTTCTCTTGTTCATTCACTCAACAAACCTCTCCAGGGCATTGCTCTGGGCCAGGCCCTGTCCTGGGCACCCTCCATCTAGGGCAGAGCTTGACACTCACAGACCTAAGTCACAACCTAGTGGGAAGCCGGCATGAAGGGGACACAAGCCCAGAGCAGGCGGAGCCTGTCGAGGGAGCCAAGCCCACAGCATTCCCAAAGTCTCGGTGAGAAGCTTCCAGGAGTAGAAGAGAGAGGCCAGCAGGAGGGGCTGGGCTGTCAGGTCCAGGCTGAGAAGCTGAGGCAGCAGGAGAGGGGCCCAGGGGAGCTGGACTGAGGCTGCCTCCCTCCTCCCCATCCTCTGATGGAAAGACCTTCTCTCTCCAGTGTCAACATGAATAAAACCGTTTATTTTTCTGTTAAAAAATTACTGGTATTGCAACTAGTATCGATGTCTATTGTTTTCATTTCACATGAGCAAATCCTCGGCCACCCTCAAGTGAAGCAGCTTTCTGGCCATTCCTGGAAGCCTGGCACCACTTACATTATGGTTTCCCAGGGGCCCGGAAGACAGCTCATTGGGAAGTTAAGAGACTTCTGCGTTCATCAGAGTGACAATCCCGTTCTGTACAAAGTGCCCTGTGACGCTTTTTGGGACCAGAAATCTCCAAGGGATGTGCTGGTTGACAATGCCCACCGTCTGTCCTTCATCTGGATAAAAAAAGAAAGAGAAAAAGTGAGCTGTACGGTGATATTTCCACTAGGTCACAGCAGACGAGCAGCTGCCCTGGGGCCTGAAGATTTCACTCACCCAGAAGCCTCCTCGCCGGGAATCCCCCCACGCCTGCTGAGGATCAAAGGAAAGCATTTTCAAGCTTTTTTCGTCTGACTTGGGCAAAAGTATTCCTGAGCAGCAGCCCGGCCTGGCGGGGAGCCCGCGCCTGAGTCACGGCCTCCGGCGGCCTGCTGGCCATCACTCTTCCTTTCTTTCCTCCCTGCGTCCATGTGCTGATCTTCATGTCAGCACCTTCAGGAAGATGAGACGCACAGAGGGCTGGGCCATCACTGAGCTGCCCATGGGACAGGGGCTGGGCTCCCTGCCAGAGGCCACTGACTTCAGAGTGGGCAGGAGGCCCTTGTTCCTGGCCGAGGGCCCGGACCCAGGCAGGGGTCCCCTCATTCCTCACCCACAGCCTTCCTGCCTCCTCTGACACCAACATCCCCGGGTGCCCCACTGCCCACTGCTGATCCTGGCCAGTGTCTGGGCGTGGGGGGAGGAGGTGGCCAAGGATGGAATGGACACTCATCTTTGCCAGACCCAAGGCTTGCCTCCATCCCCTCAGCTAGCCTGCCAGCAGGTTCTGTTGTATCCATATCTTGCAGATGAGGAAACTGAGTCTCAGAGAGGGGAAGTCACATTTCTAAGGCCACCACAGCCAGCGAGGGCAGAGCCGGGGTTTGACTCCAGTTCGGCCCGCTCACAAATGCTGCCATGTAACAACTGCTGGGGGTGTCTCGACTCCCTGGCTGGACTATGAGCTCTCTGTGGCCTCTTCTGCTCCAGCCCCTCACCTGCTCCCCTGGAGCAGCCCTCCCTCCAGGGGGATGACACCTCCCTCTTTGCAGGTGCTCAGGCCAAGCACATGGATCTCTTGAATGAATGAATGAATGAATGAGAAACTGGGAGAGGAGTCCCCATGTCAGGCCTTTTCCCTTAATACAGAGGAGAGAAGGGGCCCACAGGGAATTCTAATCAAATCAATAACAGATAAAGGTGACTTTGGTTACACACTGGTAGAAAGTGGATGTCAGAATCTGAAAGCACAGAACTTGGTCCTGCTTAGGAAAGAGCTGGCTACCGTGTAGAGCTACAAAGTGGTAGGAAAGCTGGACTCCGAACGCAGTGCTCCCTCCAAGTCAGTTCCCCAGGTGTTTAATGGGTGCCACAGGGACAGGGCCCTGTGCTTGGTGCTGAGGACACAGGAAAACTAAGACACTGCCCGACCCCTCCCTTACTCCCAAAGGGATCCCGGACCCTCAGGTCACAGTCATCACTGTGTCACTCCAAGGGACACAGCGCAATGCGGAAGCCAAGGGGGAAGGGAGGGGTCAGGCAGAGGTCAGCAGAACCGTGGCCCTCCCTGGTTCTAGACAGATGCCTCCCAAGAGTCCCCTTGGAGTTGGGGGTGGGGCTGACCAGCCACTAGTTGACCTCCCACTGCACCTGCTTGATGCCCCAGGAAGCCCCTCACTCCCCTGGGGATGCGGAGGCCACCGCAAGTGGGTCCTCCTGTGCGGTACAGCCCTGCCCTGCCCGGAAGACGCCATCAGGACGGCCCCAGGGAGACGGACTGTTTTGGAAGACCCTCTCCCCGGCTCCTCTGCCCCATTCTTATCCCAACCCCCACATCATTGGCTGAGAGTGTGCGAGGGTCACTCCAATTTAGAAAATGGCTTTTTCAGGCTCTGGCATCCACCCCTGAGAGGAAGCTCAAAGTTTAGTCGAGGATAATACTCCGGAACTTAGCCTGGCCCGTGGGAGAAGCTGAGGCCATCTTTGTGGCATACGCGTCAGGAAAAGATGTGGGAAGGGGACCGAGAACTGGCACCTGCTAAGGACGCAGGAGGCCTGCAGGCACTCTGCACAGGCCACCACACAGCCCCCGTGAGAAACTTGATCCCCGTTCGACAGGGAAGGAACCCCAGGTGACAGAAGTGAGTCAGCCAGGATCCCGCAGTGAGGCTGTGGCCGGGCCAAGCCCGTCTCTTCTCTATGAACCGCCCATTCTCAGCATAGGAACTTGGGATCTGAGGCTCACACAGTGCTGAGGGGGCTCTCGCTGAAAACCCCACAATTACAAAACCAAAATTAGGTGTGACGGTGAATTTTAACTTCCTCTTCCAAGGAGAGCAGAACTCACAAGTTAGACACTTTAAAAGGCTGACAAAGACCCTAAACATCAAGCAACCCAGAAAATTAACAGGACGTCTTGTATGAACGGCCCAACCAGCTCTGTAACACATGCCTTGATTTTGTACACTCCCATCCCCTCTGCCTGACAAGGATTCCGGAATGCCATGTTCCATAGACAGAATACAAACTCCGACCAAGTTCCTTCTGGATGAACAGAAAGACTTCAGGGCACATCGAGTCTCCTGCAGGGGCTCATCTGGAGTGCTCCCTGGATGGACGACACTGGTGACCCAAGGTGGCTCTGATGCCTTTGTTGCCGGGGCCTCCTAGGAATTCTGTTGATAACAAATTGTTGATGTCAATATTTCATGTCAAATCAGCAAGAAATTTAATCTTTTTCCATCGTGTCCATCAGGCTCACTCTTCTCCCTTCGTCGGTGGGAGCATTCCTGGGAGCCACCCGCACCCTCAGCAGCCCAATGACTGAACTCCGCATTCCTGGGAGCCACCCACACCCTCAGCAGCCCAATGACTGAACTCCGCGTTCCTGGGAGCCACCCGCACCCTCAGCAGCCCAATGACTGAACTCCGCACTGCGTGACTGTGAGCCGCATAAAACGCCCCATAATCTCAAGCCGAATGCATTCCCAATGCGCTACCCTAAAGCCTAGCACCCGGGGAGAGGGGGGAGGAAGGATTCAGAGTAGAAAGAGATTGAACTAACTGAGGTGGAAACGTCTCATATTTGCAAACTTTGCAGAAACCTATGACCATGTGAACACATTGCAACTACATATTGCAATTCAGTGGCAAAAAAAAAAAAAAAGAATTTGTTTTTACTGAACGGCACTGACTTAGCAGACACATCCAGGCAGGCAGAGCCAGGCCACCCTCTGGCTGTTGCAGAGAAACTGCCCCAAAGAGGCTGCAGCAGCTGGACTCCTGCTAGATTTTGATCTCACTCCAAAGGCCCAGCCCTTCTGGGCAGGGGCAGCCTCAGCCTTATAGGAACCTGAGCCTGGGCTGGGAGGCAGGAGATCTGGGTTGCTGGCCTGGCCCTGCGGCTCCCTTCTGTGGGGCTGGGGCCCGTCGAGGGGCTCCTCGCAAGGCTGACGGGAGAGGGACCGCCATAAGAAGCAGAAAAGTGCCTGTGAGGGTAAGAGGCCACGGATGGGCGTGGGGCTCTTCTCCCCTGCGAGGCAGCCAGCTGCTGGCTGGGGAACACTGCCATCTAGGGCTCTGCTGGGGTGGCCCCAGGAGCCTGGTTTTGGGAATTTGTCTATCTCCCCAGGCGTGGAGAAGGGGTGGTGTTTCTGAAGCAGCATTCTAAGCCAAACTCCAAACTGGGCTGTGGTTTACCAGCACATCAGGCTCCAAGAAGAAGAGCCGGAGAGGCCTCATTTCGTTTTCCCTTTCAGGCTTGACAGATGACGGAAGATTCCTCCTCCAGCTGTCAAGAGCTCCAGCCCGCAGTTTGCCTCCAACTCCATCATGCGGGACCGGCTCCTCTGCATCCTGGCTTCAAACGGCTGTTTGATCAGCTTTTCATCCATTTTCGAAAAGTGTGGCAATTTAGGGATGTTCTGAATCTTGCACTCTGACGATATATCAGTGTGGCCCCAAAGCTGACATCGGGTGGGTGCCCTGCTCTCTGCCAGCCCCTTTATCTCCCCCACCCACAGCCCCCAGGGCCCCAGCTCTCCCCTTTGCCAGACCCTTGGTGAGGGCAGGAGGATCAGCTGAATGCCCTTGGCAGAGGGTCGGAAGAGGCGCTGAGGGGAGATCTGGTGACCCCTGGAGGTCAGCTAGGAAGGGCAGGGGGTGGGGAATGAGCCAGCATCTGTCCTGACATCCCAATTCCACGGCCCCCTCCTCAGCCTTCCTGACAGTAACGGAGATTGACTGAATGCTGGTTAAGTGTTCTGCATCCCACATCTTTAGTAATAGGCTTTCTCATTTGGTAGCGAATCCAGTTTTACAGAGCATTTTTTCAGCCATTTTCTTCCTTGCATGTAGGACCCTGTGGGGAGGCAGCTCCCCAGGTTTTCAGAGAAGGGGGCCAGGGATCCAAGAAGCCTCACCAAGTTCATGAGTCACTGTGGAGGAGGGCCACAGGGCGGTCAAGTGACAGGAAAAGCCAGAGGACCTGGGTGGGAACCTGCAGGCATCAGGGAGAGGGAGCCAGGGGCCCCGGCAGGCAGGGCTGTGGGTGGCGGGGGTGGACCCTGGACCAGGGCTCATGACGGAAGCCCTGAAACCTCAAGGCTGAGGGAGGGGGCAGAACCGAGCAGGGCAGAAACCAAGGACCCAGTGAGGACTGCCGGGTGCAGAGCAAAACCAGAGCCCGGAAAGTGCAATCACCAAAGATCTGTAAAGAAAGAGCTGATCACCCCCTCCCTCCGGCCCGTCTCTCTCCACCAAAGGTGTCTGTGCCCTCAAGCTCACCTGCAACCTGCCTCCCTCCTCTGATTCGCCAAGTAAAGCTAAAGCTCTAGGTGAAGCCTAGAGCCGCAGCCAGGACCTGGGCCGGTTTGCCTTTACTGCAACAGGGCCGTTTGTACCTGAGCGCACCTTGCTTCAGGCTGGTGGGCAGGCCAGTGCGGGGCAGCTCCAGCCTGCGCTTGGTTGGTCAGCTAAATCAGGAGGGAGGGCCAGGCAAGGCTGAGGCAGAGCAAAAATCTGCTCACCGCTGGCAGTGGGGAAGGAGAGGGGCTGGCCCGTGGGGAAGGAGGCAAAGGACAGGGAGCGGAAAAAAGCCAGAGGGAGGAGCTGGGGGTGGGGACAGCCCCACCCTACTGAAGGACCCCAGGAGGACAGGAGCCTCCACCAAGGGGACTGTCCCAAGGGGTGGGCGGTAGGCAGTGGTTGATGGGGGGGATGCTGGGCGGGCAAAAATTGGCAGAACCGCCCAACCAATTTGAGAGGACAGGATTAAATGAGAAAACACACATGAGGTCCCAGCGTGCCTGGCTACTCGCCAAATCCTAGCAAGGTGCCCACTGACTGCTGATTCCTTCCTGTCTCTGATGAAAAACTCCAAAAGGATGAAATTGTTTTCAAATCTCTAAATTTGGATTATCACAACTTTATTCTTTCTTTATTTGGAAATAATGAGGGGTTTTTGTTTTTTAAATTTAAAAAATTTTATTTTTTTACAACTAGGATATACAACTATGCACCAGAGCTTTGGAGAGGAAAAAAAAAAAGAGGAAGATTGGCAACAGATGTTAGCTCAGGGCAAATCTTACCCGGCAAAAAAAAAACACATTTATTTTTAAATTTACATACAGTAAAATCCACTCTTTCTGGTATACAGTTCTGTGGGTTCTGACTAACACATACAGTCGTGTAACCACTCCCACAGTCCATATATAAAGAATATGCCGTCACCCCCTAAATCTCCTCTGGCTGCCCTTTTGAAGCCAGCCCCTCCCCCAGGCCCTGGCAACCACGGGTCTGTCCTTGTGCCTTTCCCAGAGTGTCAGAGCAGTGGAATCTTGGCACGTGGCCTCTCAAATCTGGATTCCTTCGCGTGGCATAATGCGATTGCGCTCACCCACGCTGTTTGCGGGATTCCCTCGTGTCGTCCGTGATTCTGCTGACTGCTGGGTGCGCTCCACTGTGTGGACGACCACAGTTTGTTCGTCCCTTCGCCAGGTGAAGGATGTGGGCTGTTCCCAGATTTTGCTGGTTATGAATAAAGCCATGTAAACATTCATGTCTGGATTTTTGTATGAACATAGGTTTTCATTACTTTTGGGTAAACACTGAGGAGTGGGGTTTCCAGGGCCCATCAGGTTTCCAATGGCCCCCGAGTCAGAGTTGCTAAGAGGTTGGTTGGGGAGAAGAGACCGTCAGCTCTGGGTCCCCGTAAGCAGCTCGGGGATGACAAAGGTCGATTGACCGAGAAGCAAATGTCAGCTGCCACTTCAGCCTCCTGTTCTGTGCCCTTTCCCTCGAACGTAAAATTATTGTTTTGGTTTCATTTCCTTATGTTTCCACTAATATTAGGAAGTGTCCAAGAGCAGTGAAAGAATGAAATGGTGGATGAAAACAGCCCAGAAAAGGACTCCATGGTTCCCAAAGCGATGATCAAATGCCGAATAATTGGGAATCAACCTTAAAAGCCAAAATAAGCCTTGAAAAAAAATATTCATTATATCGTCATTTTTTTCCTCTGCCACAAACATGATACATACCTCCATCCTGCCCTGAAGACAACAGCAGAGGGAATTCTAGAGGTGCAGGGGCTGCGCCCCGAAGCAGGCCGAGGGGCACCGTCTTCCCCACGGTGCCCACCTCACCGCCTGGGGCCAGGCCGTCTCCGCAGGGCCGTCCTGGACCAGGGGGCTTGGTCCACTGGACTCGCCCCAAAACTGCCCCTGGGAAGCCACAGCCACTCTGCCCCATTACCCTGAGCCCCAATTCTGCCCCAGTGTAGCCCTGGCATGGCTCAGGGTGAGGGCACCAGGCCTCCCTGTCTTGTCTGTTTCCACTGGCCATTTTTCAAACAGTCCTTATTGCTGGAAGAGTCATGGAAACTGTATTAGTCTGGGCTCCCCAGAGAAACAGAACCAACAGGAGATACGTGTATCAAGATGTATCATAAGGATGTGACTATGGAGGCTGAGAAGTCTCAAGATCTGCAGTCAGCAAGCTGGAGACCCAGGAGAGCCGATGGCGTAAGTTTCAGCCCTAGTCAGAGTCCGAAGGCGGGAGAGAACCGATGTCCTAACTCCCAGACAGGCAGGGGGAGCAAATTCGCCCCTTGTCTACCTGTTGCTCCTATTCAGTGGATTGGATGAGGCCCACCCACACGGGGAGGGGCAATCCACTTCACTCAGTCTACTGAATCAGATGTCAGTCTCATCTAGAAACACCCTCACAGACACACCCCGAATAACGCTTGGCCAAATGCCGGGGCATCCATGGCCCCCCCCCCCCAAGTTGACGTATACAATGAACCATCGCAGGAGCCGGGGAAGAACAGCCATCGTCCCCCGGCTCGCCCAGCGGGTCCTTTCGTGGGCAGCCCTCTCCTCGAGGGTGCGGCTGGGCGACGCTTCCTCAGGCCTGGCCGCTGGCGCTGAGCCTGGTTCTCGCTGCAGGACACCAGGCCCCAGTGGGGAGGAGGGTAGCCAGTGCCCGGGTCCTGGGAATGAACACGAGCTTTGCAGTGTTCCATCCGTGTTCCTCTCAAGTGGGGGCTGTGTTTCCTCCTAGTCCTGGTGCTCCTGGGCCTGGAGGTGGGGTCTGTGCCGTCCTTGCTCCTCCCTGCTGCTTCTGGACTCTTCTCCTCCATCCTCCCCACCAAGCTGACCTCTGAACCTCCTGTTATCAGATCTTCTTACCTGTTACCTGTTACCTCCCCTTGCTACAGTCATCAGACCTCCAGACCATTCTACCCTCTATCCCTGTAGATTTTGGCCTACAGACTCCTTCCACCAACTACTTCTGACTTCCTTCTTGGCGATGCCAGTATCCATGGAGCTGGGCTTTTGGCCTCCCAGTCCTTCCCCTCTGCTCCTCCAATGGCTTTGTCCTCCTTGGAGCTCAACATCCTGTTTCCACAGCACACTCCACACCCGGCGAGAGCGCCCAGATTTCCAGCACTTTCAGGTCATGACCTCCTACCTCCATCTCCTTCTTCCAGACTCCCTCTTCCAACAATCCATGACCACCTTGGGGCTCAGGAGCCACGGTCCACGGCGCCCTCATCCCATCCTCACTCAGTGTCACAATCGCACTGTCACCTGACCCCTCTCCATTCCTGTCCTACTAGCCTAGTCCCACCAACTCTGGTTACACCCCACTTTCTGCCCACCCGTCCACGTGCCTACACTCCCGACCGTGGCTGGAGACAGCACACAACCCCACTGGCCAGTCTCATTCACAATCATGACCGCTCACCTCCGTGGGCTTCCATAGGCCCTCCCGCCTTCCGGCAGTCCACTGCCACCCGGTCCAGTCCCTGCCCCTCCCCTCCTTGTTCCTCAGTGGGTGTTCCCACGTCTCCTCTCTCCTTGCCGCAGCCTGCTTCTATTTTACTGAGGAGAAGGAGTTAGCAAAGAGCCGCCGCAGGCTCCAGTCTTGGTTCTCCTCTTCGTTAAGACCAAGCCTTGCAGCCATCCTGCTTGCTCTCTTTCTCCCACACCTCTAGGCACCTCTGCCTGCAAAATATCACCAGAATACAGCCCCTTCGAGTCACTTCCACCACCCCAGACCCACACGGAGCCCCTGCCTCCCCACTGGATCATCTCGGGCTCCCCGTCTCTGCCACGTGTCCTTCCCCAGCCTGTGCTCAGCTCAGCAGCCGGAGGGATGGAGTTCAACAGAAGCCGCTTACCTCACCCTGCAAATCTTTCCCATGGCTCCTTGTCCTCAGGGTCAAAGCCAACATCCTCAAAGGCTTGCAGGCTCTCTAAGACCCACCACTGCCCGACCCCGTTACCTTCTGTCCAGTCCCCTCCCCTTCTCTCCTGAGCTCACCCACTCGCCACATTGGACTCCCTGCCGGTTCCCCAGCCCATCTGAGCCTTGGCAGTCACTGCTCTTCCCTGAGTCCCGCCCCCTCATCCAGGAGAGTCCCACCTGTCTCCTGCGTCACTAAAATGTTACTCTCCTAGGGAGGCCCTTCCTGGCCACCCCATCTAAAATGGCACTCCTCCCCAAACTCTGCATCTCCCTCCCTGCCTTGTATCCCTCCTTGGCATTTAGTGTGGTCCCTATTTTTATGTTTATTTACCTTGTTTTGTGTCCCTCTCCCCATCCTGTAACAGAAGCCCCATGAGCGTGGGGAGTACTCGTTTGTTCACTGCTGAGTCCCAGTGCTGCACCAGCGCCTGGCACATGGCAGGAGCTCCCCATGACTCTGCTCTCCTGTGGCACCCGTGCCCACCCGGGACTCCACTGGGGCCACACCCCCTCCCTTCTTGCAACTCAAGCCCGCTACTTCAGCAATTCCCTCGGCTTCTGCTTCATTGCCCTCCTACTGGATCATTTCCATCAATGTACAATGTGCAAATACACTGTAATTTCTCCCTTCTTAAAAAAATAACAACAGTAAAAGCCCCACAAAAGCCTCTCTTGGCTCAGCATCACTTTCCAAGAATCGCGCCATTTCTCTGATTCTCCTTCTAGCAAAACCCTTTGAAAGACAGTATTGGCCGTGTCACTTCCCCTCCTCCCCCTCTCTCCAGAACCCACCCCGATCAGATCGCATCCCCTCCTCTCTCTGAAATGTTCTTGTCGAGGTCCAATGACCTTCAGGTTGTAATCCAGCAGCTCTGTCCCAGGCCACACCCCACCTGACCCCTTGGCCACGTTAACGCAGAGATACCCTCTTGAGATCCGGGTGCCAGGACCCGCCCCGTCTGGTTTCTCCCCTCTCGCTGGCTGCTCCTTCTCAGCATCCTTTGCTGGTTTCTCATCATCCCAACCTCTGAATGGGAGCAAGTCCCAGGCTGTCCTCGAACCTCCTCCTCTCTGTCCACCCTCACTTCTGCGACGATCTCGCCTAGTCTTGTGGCTTTAAATCCCCCTAGAGGGCCAGGACTCTCAGCCCTGGACCTCTGGCCGGGACCTTGCCCCCACTCTGGACTCGAATGGCCAGCGTCCAACTCAATATCATCACTTGGGGCCCAGAGGGCTTCTCGGACCTTCCATGGCCAATCCCACTGTCACGCTCTCCCTCACCAACTCGCTCCTGCCACCTCTGCCTGCATCAGTGAAGGACAAGGCTCCTTCCAGTCGTGTCATTTCGGCCAAAGACCTTGGGGTCTCAGCCCCACACTTCCATCACCACGCCGCCTTTCTCACTGTGTTGGAACATGCCAGACATCCCTGCTTCTGGGCCGTTGCCCACTGTTGTCTACTCGCCCATGCTATCCTCCCCACCCCCACCTATATCTGCACAGTTTGCTCCCACCCCCCCTTAGGTCTGTGCCTTCTTCCTGAACCCTCCCTGATCACACAGTGAAAACTGCGACCTCTCCCCTCCCCATCTGGATGCCCCACCCCTCCTTGCTGTCTTTCCTCCATGGCAGCCCTCACAACCTCTCACCCTCTACATTTGATTGATTGGTTGTCTGTCTGTCTTCCTCTAACTAGAGAGTACCAGAAATGTCATCTCTTTTGTTCACTACCAGAACAGTATCTAGCACATCATAGGTCCTCACGAAGATTTACTGGATGAAAAAAATGACCACAATTGCGACTGAGAATTTAGGGTAAAGGACTAAAAGGTCCAAACGCCCAGCAGCTCTGCAGGCCCCTCGCTCCGGAAGGGCAGGGTCTGTCTTTTAGGATTAACTCAGCAATTAGAGCTCCAGAAAACGTCCCCCAGCCGCGATGCTCTGTGCCCTTGATGGGGATGGAGGGGCCCCGATGGAAATCTGGAACAGAACAGGAGTCACAGAAAAATGGGGCCTTGAGTGGGAGCGAAGCCAACTCAGGGATATTGAGGTATGTCATTGGGTAGGGGAAATTCCAAGTCACTTTTATTCGAGTGGCTTTTGGGCATGCAGCGCCAGTGCTGAGAGCATCCGTGTGGTCACTGCAGACATTTCTCTGGAGCCAGGCTGCTGGGCTGACTCCCAGCTCCGCCACCTCCTGGTGCTGGGGTCCTGCGTAGAGCGCCTACCCTCTGCATGCTTCATCTTTCTCATCTGTAAGGTGGGGATAGTAATACCTCCCTCATGAGGCTGCTGTGATTGTTAAGCAAGGTAAAGCAGGTGTAGTTGGCACCTCCTAAGAGAACTCTCCGTGATCCCGCCTCCTGGTGTTCACACCCTTGTGTCATCCCTCCCCTCGCTGTGGGCTGATTTACTGCCCACTTCGGAGCAACAGAATCTGGCAGAACTGATGGGGTGCTCCTTCTGAGATTAAGCCAACAGAGGGAGACTTGCTGACCCCCTCCCCCTCGCCGTCTTCCTCTCCCTCTCTCTCCGGCTCACTCGCTCACTCTGATACTATATTCTGAGCGGCCGTACGGAGAGGACCACACGGCAAAGAACGGAGCGCAGCCTCCAGCCAACAGACTGCCGGGAACTGAATCCCGCCAACAACCAGGTGAGTGAGTGTGGATCTGGTCCTTCTCCAGCCAAGCCTTGGAATGACCGCAGCCCTGGTGACACCTTGCTTGCAGTCTCATGAGACACCCGTAACCAGAAGACCCAGCTAAGCTGTGCCCAGACTTCTGACCCACAAGAACTGAGAGACAATAAATGTCTGTGC